>NC_044551.1:164711404-165036367 GCF_007565055.1 Rhinopithecus roxellana
AATAATCATTTTCTGCAAGAAGCTCCTAGTTTCTTCCAGTGGGAAATGGTAGAGATTGTAATATGGGTGTCTACTTTTAAAAGGTGTGTGTCGGGCGTGCTGGCTCACTCCTGTAATCCCAGCACTTTGGGAGGCCGAGGCAGGCGGATCATGAGGTCAGGAGTTAGAGATCAGCCTGGCCTATATGGTGAAACCCCATCTCTATTAAAAATACAAAAATGAGCCTGGCATGGTGGTGCGTGCACCTATAGTCCCAGCTACTTGGGAGGCTGAGGCAGAAGAATTTCTTGAAGCGGTTGGAGTGAGCCAAGATTGTGCCACAACACTCCAGCCTGGGTGACTAGAGTCAGACTTCATCTCAAAAAAAAAAAAAAAAAGAGGTGTTGTGGCTTTTATTTGATTTTTTTAGAATACTGATTGGTTTCTTTTTTTAACAGGCATGCCCAAAGAACAATACGAGCCCCCTGACCCTCGGAGGATGTATACAATTATGTCTTCTGAGGAAGCAGCAAATGGAAAGAAATCCCACTGGGCAGAGCTTGAAATAAGTGGTAAGACATGGAAGCATGAATTTATGGTATGGAAATTAAGATATGGTAGTAAACTGAGTTTTCTAATGCCAGTACAGGAAAGAAACGATTATATTTTACAAATGTAATATGTTTATAAATGATTGTATTTTAGTAGCTTATCTTAGAAGTAGGAAGGTTCAATGAAAAGAATATGGTTGAGTCAAAGTTCAAAACCCATTCATTGTATATTTTCTCAGTATCAGTGTCCTCTTACAAAATACATAAATGTAAAATAATAACAAGGATGAAATGAAAATATCACATGTTAAATACTAGTGCCCAGTCAAGTATTTGTTCTGGTATTTGATTCTCTGATAAAGTAGGATTGAGCTTTTGCATTAGCAATGATGGATTTCTAGTGGGGTAGGAATGGCTGATCTGTATAGGTTTTGGGGTAGATTTGTTTCTCCTTATTTTCTTCGTTGGCTTCTGAGTCTGAGTCACTGAGGACAGCCTTATTCAGAAACACAAAATCTTAGGAGTTTGAAGTGGACCTCAAATTTTCCTTCCCCTTTTAATGCAATCTGGACATACTCAAAGAAATATATGACCCCTCAGATGTGAGGGATATCCTTTTCCCAGCATCTCTGCCAGTGGGCACAAAGCCTCTTTTTAAATATTTTGAAGATGGTGAAGGGACAGTACTTCTCAGGGCAACCAGTGCTAATGAAGTTTGGTGTTACTGTTGGCCTAATATGCTTCCCCTTTCCTTTCAGTTTGTTCTGATTTTTGCCTTCTGAAATAGTACAAAACACATTTTGTCTTGTTTCATGTGACTGCCCTTGATTTTTTAAAATTTAATGCAGCAGACATACTGAGCATATGCTGTGTGTAAAACATTTTACCTGGCGCTGGCCCACGTGCATGGAAGATATATAAAGTCCCTGTTTAATGGAGCTTATGACATTAGGGAGTGAGAGGAAGGGACTGCACAAGTTTAAATAACTAATAGACAAAACACAACAAATCTAGGTATAAAAGTGCTATATAACAGTAAGCAAAAAGGAAATAAGGATAATATCATTCCTCCTTTGTCAGCTCAAAATTTCTGGTTAACGTATTGAGTAAACTGAAATGCCTGCCTTTGCAGACATAGTAGAGGTCGGTACACACATGGGTCTCTCCTGTTTTCCTTCTTCTGATTTCTAGCGTGCTGCACTTTACGAAACCAAGTTCAGCTCAGTAAGTAGGTGTGGTCATGGAGAGTGAAATTTGTCTTCCTCTCTCCTGTCAGATTTGGCTTTCTGTGCTAGGGGAGCCCAAAGGGAAATATGCACTCTCATTTTGTAGTTATTCTCAAAGCACAGGCTGTCACCACTCCTAGTTTTCTCTTTTAATTTTTTCAGGGTTGGCATTTAACTATATTTACCTCTCCTTTTTTCAGCCCTTATTAGCGGTTTTTGAATTACAATTCCTTTGCTCGTAAGGAAGTTTCCCCTATCTTACAGCATTAGGATATGCTAGAAAGTACTCAGGTCATTGAGATACATCTCTGAGGCTAAGGAGAGGAGAATCTCCTCCACCTTCTCCTCCTTCCACCACATACTGTGAACTCCTTGGTGATTCTGAGTCACTGTTGTCTGCTTACCCTGAACTTTGGGAAGAAGTTCTGGATACACTTATAGGGAAAAACTCTCAAACCATGTTTTTTCTTTGCTCTCACACCACCACAATCATCAACACAAAGGAAGATTTCTGTGACCAAAGGTGTGGGTTTCTTTTCCCCACACACCAAGCAGCAGACACCAGTTATGTGCCCTCCAATTCAATTCCAACGCTATCTACCTAGAGGGAACGTCACATCCCACAGTTTATGGACTCAGTCCCCAAGACTGCCGTCTCCCCCTTCTATCACCAGTCCCGTGTTTGGGCCTCTAGAACTTTGACCAGCTTCAAGTTTGGGTTCCCACGACCCCCTCTTTGAGTTCAATTAATTTGCTTCAGTGGTTCACAGAAGAACTCAGAGAAACATCTGCTTACATTTACCAGTTTATTATAACGGATATTACAAAGGATACAGATGAAAAGATGCACAGGGCATGGTGTAGGGGAAAAAGTGCAGTGTCCATGCCCTCCCTGGGCACACCACCCTTCAGGAGGAATCTCCTGCATTCAGCTATCTAGAAGCTCTCTAAACCGTATTCTTTTGGGTTTTTATGGAGGCTTCATTACATAGGCATGGTTGAAAGCTGTAGAAATGTGGTTATTGGACAAGCAAGGCACATCTGCTCAGACTTTTCTTGGGCTTTTCTGTGTACCATTCCTTCCTCTAAGGTATGGGGCAGGACCCTCTCCGGAATGAGGGTCTTCTGACCCCGTAGTGAGATTAGAGTTCTGCCTTGGGCAAGGGAAAGAAGGATAGGAGAAGGTCATAGAGAGATCCTGTTTCCCGAGACCTTAAGCACTCCAACATTATAACAAAGACTATGGGAGTTAGGAACCAGGAACCGTGTATGAAAACATGAATATATAATACCGTAATACAACATAGGAAGGAAGAGGGGATACTCCTCTAAAGTAACCTTTTTTCATTTATTATTATTATTTAGAGATGAGGTCTTGTAATTCATGTTAGTGAATTATTAGAAGGCCAAAAGCCTTGTAATCACCACCCAGGTCAAAAATTAGAACTTTTTCACTTTCCCCCAAACCCTGTCCATATGCCCCAGCCAGTCACAGCCCCCACCCTGCTCCCAAAATTAACCATTATCCTTCTATAGTTGTTACTTTCTTGTCTTTCCTTGTAGCTTTAACACCAAATTATGTATACAGGGAAGATATTTGGGGATGACAAAACAACTACATATTTTAATTGTGGTGGTTATGTAACTATGCATTTGTAAAGGAATCATAAGACAGTAAGAGTGAATTTTACCGTATGTAGATTATACTTTGACATTTTTTTAAAAGAAATTTTTTTAAAAAGAAATTTTTTTTAAAGATTCAAGGGAGAGTGACAAATAAGCAACATACAGAGAAATAGTCCTCTGAAGCAAATCAATGCACGTGATCAGAATGAATACTAAAAATGATAATTCAAGGAAACTTTCCTGAATTAAAAAAAAAATTCAAACTACCGACTGAAAGAACACACAGTATACCTGAGAATATCAATGTAGAAAAACCAACACCAGGATATATTCTGATAAAATTACTGAGTTTATGGAAAAAGCATATGTTTTGGGCATCTAGGCAAAAAGAGCAAGTACAAGTGACTAGTAAGAAAAGCAGAGTGTCATTAGACCTGCAGCAAGGCTTTATGCCATACCAAAAAAATTTTTTGGAGTAACATATTTAAGATACTTTAAGATTGTGTGAGCCGAGGATCTAGAATTCAGCAAAACTGGCTTTGAAATATAAAGGGCACAAACTGTTACCAAAATACAGGAAACATAGGACATACTGTTGCTATGAACACTTTTTAAAGAATCATCTAGAGAACAAGCTTCTAGACAAAGTGATTGGCGTATGAACTAGTAGGGGGCATTTAATATACAGTGACTTGAAAAACTAAGTCTGAAAATAGGAGTGTATGCAGGTTAAATGGGAAAGCTGATAGTATGTAGTGGGTACATACTGTGACAATGTAGACGGACCACAGTTATGTAAAGGGGGGCAGGGCGGGTAAAGGATATGCACACACAGTTTTATCTGCTCTCAGTAGTCATATTGGTGGGATGAAGCAAATAAATAAATATTCTATCATCCCATGTCCCTGAGAACCAAGACTGTCAGTATTAAAGAAGATGCGGATATAATTATAAAAGAGGGGAACTAAAAGCCCTGTTATCCTGAATTTGAATTAAAAGTTCAGTATGTTTTCATAAGATTTTAGCTTGTATATTTGATATTTTGTCATACATCATGTAAAACTTAAATATATTCATACCTTGTATTTATAAATGCATATGGCTACATATATATGTCCTAGATCTGTCCATTGAAACCTTAGAAACAGTGACTGACTCTAGCTAGAAATATCCCTAGCACTGGCTAATTTTTATTTTTCATAGAGATGAGGTCTCATTATGTTGCTCAGGCTGGTCTTGAACTCCTGGCCTCGAGCAGTCCTCCCATGTTGGCCTCCCAAAGTGCTGGGCTTGCAGACATAAGCCAACTTACTCAGCCCAGACTGGCTTCTTTATTTGTTTCATTTTCACAGATTTAGGAGGTATAAGTACAGTTCTCTTTTTTATATTTTAACAGTCTGTTTATTATTTATTTATCCCTCCATAGAACCACCACCCACACCAAGGAGATTATTTGGAGTGGATCACCACCTAGAGCCTGGACTCTTGACATCTAAGGCTTCCTACTCCCTCATTTTATGGCTTAGGTGAGGGACGTGGTTCAGGCAAAACTGATGTCTCCTTTTGGATACTGCAGAAGCAGGACCTAAGCATACCCATAAAGGTGGCCACACCCATCAAGAGTTGATTGGCAGGCTGGAAGACAGTATTCTCCCAATGAAGGCACTTTTACCTCTATAGTGGGGTGGGAATTGGTTCGCTGGGAGTGTTGTTTTTGGGACAGGGAAGAGTTATTTCCATGGAAAACTTACTTGCAGGTTACAGAGAGAAATGAGGGGAGTTTGCCTACACTGGCCATCTGTGGGGCCAGTGGGGGCTGCAGTATATCTTTGCTACTGAAAGGGGAAGGTTGACGTAGGCATTAAAGCCAAAGAGGCCCTTAGCAATTAGGCCCAGTACCCCTGCGATGATTTTGGAGTGGTTTTCTCTCTCAGCAAGGTCAATAATGGAGGTGATTAGGTAGAGGATCACTGCTAAGAGGGTTTGGAAGAAATTACTCCAGGGCCAATTGATGAATGGTATTTTGGTGTCCAGATCACACATGTAGCTGACAAAATAGCAGCAAGGATCATTTCAGCCACCAACAGGGAGGAATACTCTGGTGTGGAGGCACTTGAAGCAGATAAGGATCACCAGGCACAATGTAATCTTAGCAAACCTGGAGGATTCCCTTTTGGGTGCACAAGAAGTTGACTTCAGCAGCAGGGGAGCCGAGAGGCACTCCGAATCCACCATGGCATGGGCTGACGCAGAAGATGTGCTCACTTGTTCATGGGGTCAAGGACACTGCACACCCAGCCATCTGGCTAGGAAGGGAGCCCCTGGTGTGGAGGGAGTCACAAGTACAGTTTTCTTACCTGGATATGTTGTGTAGTGGTGAAGTCTGTCCTTCTAGTGTACTCATTGCTCTAATAATGAACATTGTACCCAAAAGGTAACTTTTTCTTTCACCTTTTTCGCCCTCCCATGTTTTGGAGTCTTCAGTGTCTTATTTTTCCACTCTGTATGTGCACGTATACCCATTGTTTAGCTCCCACTTGTAAGTAAGAACGTCAGTATTTGACTGTTTCTGAGTTGTTTTGCTTAGGATAACAGCCTCCAGTTCTCTTCAGGTTGCTGCCCAAGATGTGCTTTCATTCTTTTTTATAGCTGAGTAGTATTCCTTGGTGTATAGATACACTACATTTTCTTTATCCAGTCATCCATTGTTGGACACTTACGTTGATGCTGTATCTTTGCTATTGTGAATAGTGCTACAATACACGAGTGCAGGTTATCTTTCTGACGTGATGATTTCTTTCCCTTTGGGTATACCCAGTAGTGGGATTGCTGGATAGAATGGCAGTTCTATTTTTTGTTCTGTGAGAAATCTCCATACGGTTTTCCATACAGGTTGTACTAATTTACAATGCCACCAACAGTGTTTAAGCATTCCTTTTTCTTCATATCCTTGCCAGCATCTGTTGGTTTTGACTTTTTAATAGTAGCCTTTCTGAGTGGTGTAAGATGATATTTCATTGTGGTTTTAATTTGCATTTCTCTGATGATTATTGATGTTGATCATTTTTTTCGTATTTGTTGGCAATTTGTATGTCTTTTGAAAAATATCATTTCATATTCTTTGCCCACTTATTATTAGGGTTGTTTTTTTCATGTTGAGTTGAGTTTCTTGTAGATTCTGTATATTAACCCCTTGTCAGATGTGTAGTTTGCCAATATTTTCTCTCATTCTCTAGACTGTTAATTATCATTATTTTTGCGGCGCAGAAATTTCCTAATGTAATTAAGTCCCATTTATCTATTTGTTTTGAGATACGATGTCTTTGTTCTGTGGCCCAGGCTGGATGGAGTAGTGTAATCTCAAACTTCTGAGCTCTAGTGATCCTCCTGCCTCAGCCTCCCAAGTAGCTAGGACTACAGGTGCACGCAACCATGCCTGGCTTTTTTTTTTTTTGGAAATAGGATCTCACTTTGTCACCCAGGCTGGAGTGCAGTGATGCCATCTCGGCTTCACTGCAGCCTCGATCTCCTGGGTTCAAGCGGTCTTCCTGCCTCAGCGCCTCAAGTAGCTGTGATGATTTGGAAGGCGCACGTCATGGTGAGTTCTTCCGTGCTGCTGTGTGGCCTTCTGGCATGCATTGTTTCTGAGGAAAGGTCATTCTTATCCTTGTTTCTTTTATGTGTGTCTGTTTTCTGTGGCTGCTTTAAGAGTCTCTCCTCATTACTCATTTTATGCAGTGTGATAATGATGTCTTGTTGTAGTTTTGGTTTGTTCTTTCATTTTTCTTGTGCTGCTTAGGTTTTCTTGAACTCGTTGGCTCTAGGTTTCTGGTTTAGGCTACCATTTTTTCAAGTAATTTTTTCTGCCTCCCTACCTTCCCTCCTTGGGGAGTACAGTTGCCTGTATTTTAGGCTACTTGAAGTTGTCTTACAGCTAACTAATGCTATGTTTAATTTATTCTTGCCTTTATTTTCTTTTTTAAAAATATTTTAGGCAGTTTTTATTGCCGTTTCTTCAGTTTTACTAATATTTTTATTTGCAGTATCTAATCTGCCATTAATTCCATCTAGTAATAGTATAGTTTTCATCACAAATTGAGCCATGGATGTTTTTTATATCATTCATGCTGTTACTGAACATTTTCCCTACTTTTTTGCGTATATTTAATACAAGTACCTTTTAATGCCCTTACCTACTGATTCATCTTTTTCATTTCTGGGTTGATTTTAATTTATTTCTGTCTTCTACTTCGTGTACCTGGTAATTTTTTTTTTTTTTTTTTTTTTTTTTTTTTTTTTTTTTGAGACAGAATCTCGCTCTGTCGCCCAGGCTGGAGTGCAGTGGCCGGATCTCAGCTCACTGCAAGCTCCGCCTCCCGGGTTTACGCCATTCTCCTGCCTCAGCCTCCCGAGTAGCTGGGACTACAGCCACCCGCCACCTCGCCCGGCTAGTTTTTGTGTATTTTTTCATAGAGACGGGGTTTCACGGTGTTAGCCAGGATGGTGTCTATCTCCTGACCTCATGATCCACCCGTCTCGGCCTCCCAAAGTGCTGGGATTACAGGCTTGAGCCACCGCACCCGGCCGTACCTGGTAATTTTTTATCAGACACAGTGTACTGTGCATTTTACCTTCTTTGGTGGCCAGATATTATATCCCTAGAAGTACTCTTGAGCTTTCTTCTGAGATACAGTTAAACTATTTGGAAACAGTTTGATTCACTTAAAGCTTACTTTAAAGTAATACTTTCCCGAATACTCTGTTAATAGGTTTCCTATGCCGACTGGTGGAATACAAATTGTTCCTGACCCATGTGATCCCCAAGGATTGTTCCCTCAGCTTGCTTTTTTTTTTGAGACGGAGTTTTGCTCTTGTCACCCAGGCTGGAGTGCACTGGTGCAGTCTCGGCTCACTGCAACCTCCGCCTCCCGGTTCAAGTGATTCTCCTGCCTCAGCCTCCTGAGTAGCTGGGAGTACAGGCACCCGCCACCATGCCCAGCTCATATTTTGTATTTTTAGCAGTAACGGGGTTTTACTATGGTAGCCAGGCTTTTCTTGAACTCCTCTCCTCCGGTGATCCGACTGCCTCGGCCTCTCCAAGTGCTGGGATTACAGGCATGAGCTACCGCACCCGGCCCGCTCTGCTGTTTTCAATTTTTCTCCACCCCATCCTTGGTCCCTGGCCTCAGGTTATTTCTCACATGTATTTGCTGATCATTGTGCAGTCGAAGACTCAGGGGGCAGGCCCCATCCTTTTCAGATCTCCAGAGCTTTGTATCTGTGTAGCTCGTTCCTCTTTGGCAGTCTGTCCTGTGGACTCGAGCCACCTTGGCCTCTCCAGACTCCTAGCTTCATTTCCTCAACTTGTGTATTACATAGACTACCTGGGTTCTGTCCCTTTGCAGTACTATCAGGAAAGTTCCAGTAAGCTGGAACTGTGATCACTGCTCACTTTGTGGTTTCCTATCTGTTACTCGTCACTGTCCTGTGCTGTGTGGTATCTAGTGTCTAAAAAATGATTTTCTAATATATTTTGTCTGGTTTCTTAGTTGTTGTAGGTAGGAGGATAAATTCAGTTCCTGTTACTCTATCTTATCCAAAAGTTTAGTAAGCCTATCATATATATTTTTTAAAAGACCGTGTCTGATAACTTCAGTATCTGAATCTTCTGGGGGTTCCTTTGGTCTGTTAATTTGTTGAATGCTGGAAATAGTAGAATGTCTTGATGGTATTTTCTTCCTTAGGAGTGAATTTACTTTTGTGTTTCCCCGGCAGTTGTAGAGGGGTAAATGGCCTTAATCTTACTAGGGTTTTAGCAGGACACAATGGCCGGTAATTCCAGCACTTTAGAAGGTCTTGGCGGGCAGATCACCTGAGATCAGGAGTTTGAGACCAGCCTGGCCATCACAGTGAAACCCTGTCCCTACTAAAAATACAAAAAATTAGCTGGGCGTGGTGGCAGGCACCTCCCAGCTACTTGGGTGGCTGAGGCAAGAGAATCGCTTGAACCTGGGAGGCAGCGGTTACAGTGAGCCAAGATCATGCCATTGCACTCCAGCCTGGGTGACAGAGCGAGACTCTGTCTCAAAAAAATAGAAAAGAAAAAGAAAAAAGTAATAATAATTACAGTTTCATTGAATTTGAATCAGATGTTCAGTGCTTGTGAGGGTTGGCCTATTGCTGGGTCACCTTATTCCATTTGTAGCTGCCAGCTGAAATTCAGTGGGTTTTTTTGTTTGTTTGTTTGTTTGAATCAGAGTCTCTGTCACCCAGACTCCAGTGCAGTGGCGCAATCTTGGCTCACTGCAACCTCTGCCTCCCAGGTTCAAGCAATTCTTCTGACTGAGCCTCCTGAGTAGCTGGGGCTACAGACGCCTGTCACCACGCCTGGCAAATTTTTATATTTTTGGTAGAGACAGGGTTTCACTATATTGGCCAGGCTGGTCTCGAACTTCTGACCTTGTGATCCACCCGACTCAGCCTCCCAAGTGTAATCCCAAAGTACTGGGATTACTGGTGTGAGCCACCGCACCCAGCCAACTTGGTGGTTTAAGAGAGTCTTCTTCCCAGCTGTGTAAGATGGCTAGTTCTGCTGAGTGCCTCATTCTCTCATTTCCAGCTTTTGGCTCATTGACTTGCCTCTTAGCTGCTGCTTGTGATTCTTTTCCTCTAGAGAGGTAAAGTGGTGGGACATGTCCTCCTATTACCTGTCAGTACTTCCCTTCTCTCCAGGTTCTTTGTCACACCTTTCCTGCCATTGTAGTTCTCCTGTGCTTTTGAAGTTGTGCTTTTGTGCGGTTTTTAAAAATCTCGTATTTCTTTCCCTCATTGGAATGGTTGGTCAACACAAACTACTCTTGTTACAGGAAGCTGAAATCAGACATGAACAAACTTTAAAATACTGCCTGAAGATCTGAAAATATCAAACAACTCTTATGTTTGTTTTGTTTCTATTACATGGGTACAGCACTGTGGTTGCCTGCTCTTGAGGGACACCTGTAGCCCACAACAGCTGTACTTGTCCTAGGCCCTTGAGATGGCAGTGCAGGGCAGAGAAATGTACTAATCAGAGCCACACTCAGGAAGCTTCCAGAAAATCCACTTGGGTCTGAACTCTTCATAGTCACTAAATGATCTTTGAGTCAGATGCCTATAGTCCCCACCTTCGCCTTGGTTTACTTTATGGCATTCTCCAACATTTTGAAGCCTTGAAACAGCGAGAATGTTGGCTCTATTCATACTTATTTTTCCATGAAGGAATGATAGACCATATCTCTCAAATTCTAGATTATGCTCTTCCGAGGTTGTAGTTTGTTGTTGTTGTTTTTTTTTTTTTTTTGAGACGGAGTCTCACTCTGTTGCCCAAACTGGAGTGCAGTGGTGCAATCTCTGCTCACTGCAAGCTCCGCCTCCCCTGTTCACACCATTCTCCTGCCTCAGCCTCCTGAGTAGCTGGGACTATAGGTGCCCGCCACCACGCCCGGCTACTTTCTTTTATATTTTTAATAAAGACAGGGTTTCACTGTGTTAGCCAGGACGGTCTCAATCTCCTGACCTCATGATCCGCCCACCTCGGCCTCCCAAAGGGCTGTGATTATAGGCGTGAGCCACCATGCCTGGCCCTGAGGTTGTTTTAAAAAGAGAATATTACATGTAGCTCTATTTTTTTTTTTTTTAAGATGGAGTCTTGCTGTGTTCCCCAGGCTGGAGTTCAGTGGCACAATCTCGACTCACTGCAGCCTCCACCTCCTGGGTTCATGCAATTCTCCTGCCTCAGCCTCCCCAGTAGCTGGAACTACAGGCCCGCGCCACCACACCCGGCTAATTTTTTGTATTTTTAGTAGAGACGGGATTTCACCATGTTGACCAGGCTGGTCTCAAACTCCTGACCTCCAGTGATCCACCCGCCTTGGCCTCCCGAAGTGCTGGGATTACAGGCATGAGCCATTGCACCCAGCTGCTTGTTAGTTTTTTTCTATATCTGCAAATGCATAGTTATTTTGATTTCCTGGTAGGTATACTAATTACACCTAGTTCTTTTAGTGTTTGCTAATCACCCGCCTGATTTCAGAACACACAAATTGATTTCTCTTGTCTCTTGGCATTTAGCAATAAAGGGTGCTGGGTATTTTAGAATGAAATCACTTATCAAAACAGGGCTCTTAACGTAGGTCAGGATAATCCCAGTTTAATTCCTCCAGTCACTTAACTGCTTAAAAGTAAATGCAAGTTTTGGGGTACTTAGGAGTATGTATAATTTTGTGGCGAAGAAGTAGATAAGTATCATGAGATTATCAAACGGTGACTTCCTTTTTGTTCATTGACCTCTTCCAGAAAATTAGGATCCTTAATTTCTTGTATTGCATAGTTCCGTGGTAGAGATTTATCTTTCTCCAGTACATTATGTTCTTTTACTTCTGTTACTAATCTTTTAAACTCTGAATTTTTTTTTTTGAGACGGAGTCTTGCTCTGTCGCCCAGGCTGGAGTGCAGTGGCGCGATCTCCCCTCACTACAAGCTCCGCCTCCCGGGTTCACGCCATTCTCCTGCCTCAGCCTCCGAAGTAGCTGGGACTACAGGCGCCCGCTACCACGCCCGGCTAATTTTTTTGTAGTTTTAGTAGAGACGGAGTTTCACCGTGTTAGCCAGGATGGTCTTCTCGATCTCCTGACCTCGTGATCTGCCCATCTCGGCCTCCCAAAGTGCTGGGATTACAGGCGTGAGCCACCGCACCCGGCGTAAACTCTGATTTTTTAAACGAAAATGAAGTACCACGTTTTGAAATTTGTTTTTTTTTTTTTGCTTCATTTGTTGTGAACCTGTTTCCACATCAGTGTACATAACGATTTCATTCTAAAAGAGAATGGCTAAGGAATATTATATGAATGAAACATAATTAAGTATGCTCTATTAATGATCATTTATATTTCTCATTTTCCCCAACTACCAACAATATATTATCTTAGCATACCTGAACAAGTGTTTTCATAAGGTAAATCACAAATTGTGGAATTGATGGGTCAAAGAATACTCAGGTGTAACATTTTAGTAGATATTACCAGATTGGCTTCCAAATAGTTGCATCTTTCCCATAATGAAAGAATGTGTCTGTTTCCCCTTTTGCCTTGTCAATATTGGATATTAGTCTTTTTTATTTTGCTATCATAAACATTTTTTATTACTGAGTATGAAGATTTGTTTTTAATATGCTTTGTTTTTTAAGTGACCTGTTCTCACCCATTGTTCATTTTCCTGTTGATTTCTTCGTCTGTTTGTTTTCTTTTCTCTCATTATACAACTCACAGGAAATCATGAGGGCAGGGACATGGTATTATTTACCATTCTGTCCCCATACCAGCATGGTGGATACTGAAAATTGATGAATGGTTAGCTTCCGTACACGTTGGTGTCTTCCCCATATAGAAAGAAGTTTTATGTTTTAATGAATTCAAACCTGACAACTGTTTTCATGTTTGGATTCTAGGATTTGAGTTATGCTGAGAACTATTCTGTTTCATTTCTTTCCTGGTTTTTTGGTACTTAGAAATTTATTCCAAAATTATATGTGTGTATGGTAGAGATCTGAGTTCTCCTTGTCTTCCTGCCTTTACCTCATATATGATCTATGCTTTTACTTGGCTTTTTTCCTTTCCCTTATTCACAGACTTTGTGGTTTTCTTTCTGGCTACCTTCTGCCTTCTTGAAATGTCAGCTTATTTTTCTGGCAGATAGAATTATGATCACCCTCTATGGGAAAACGAGGTATACAAGTTGGCAGACTTTTAAAATGAACCTCCATAAATCCATAGAAGTTGTATGTCTCCATTCAGGAGCTCTGTTTGCTTCTTTAGGCATACCCTTCCCCTCTCTTGAGTGAAGCGGGCAAAGACACAGAAAACATGGTAGGGAACCAGGCACAGGGGCTCACGCCTGTAGTTCCAACTACTTGGGAAGCTGAGGCAGGAGGATCATATGAGCCCAGGAGTTAAAGGCTGCAGTGAGCTGTGAGCAAGCACAACACTGTGACAGAATGAGACCCTGTCTCAAAAAAACAACAAATTGTTTTATATTAAATGCCTTATTCATACTGACTGTCAGCTGTGTGTTTTCAGTTTGTGGTATGGTGTCTGTTCTGTTTACAGCAAAGTAAGGGAAATACCTTCTTGGATTAAGATAGACTTTATTATACAGTTTTACTGAAGTATAGTTGACATTCAAAAATTGGCATGCATGAAGTGAATAATGTGTATATTTTGACTGTGTACACCTGTGAAACCATCACCACAATCAAGAATGATCATATTCGTCTGTCCTGAAAGTTTGTGATCCTTCCTTCCCCACCTCTCCTGTTTCTCCATTCCTTCCCCCATTTCTAAGCAACCGCTGTTCTGCTTTCTATGACTATAGATTAGTTTGCATTTTGTGGAATTTTTGTATAAATGATGTTTTTTAGTATGTACACTTTTTTCTTTTTTTCATGCAAGTGGACACCTTGCATTTTTTTGTTGTTGTTTTTGGTGATTTTGTTCTGCTCTTACCCTCTGTACTTACTCAGTAGTTCATCCATAGTGTTTTGCTGGTCGTTAGTAGTGCATTCTTTTATTACTGAGTAGTAGTTCATTGTATGGCTATGCCAGCATTTGTTTATTTGTTCTCCTATTGAACACACTTGGGTTGTTTCCAATATTTGACTATTACAAATAAAGCTGCCGTGAACATTCCCCTTTGTGTGGGCATAACTTTTATTTCCTAAAAATAGAATTGATCATACGGTAAGCGTACGTTTAACTTTCTAAAGAACTGAAACTGAGGCGGGGCACGGTGGCTCAAGCCTGTAATCCCAGCACTTTGGGAGGCCAAGTCGGGCGGATCACAAGGTCAGGAGATCGAGACCATCCTGGCTAACACGGTGAAACTCCATCTCTACTAAAAAAATACAAAAAACTAGCCGGGCGAGGTGGTGGGCACTTGTAGTCCCAGCTACTCGGGAGGCTGAGGCAGGAGAATGGCGTAAACCCGGGAGGCGGAGCTTGCAGTGAGCTGAGATCCGGCCACTGCACTCCAGCCTGGGCGACAGAGCGAGACTCCGTCTCAAAAAAAAAGAACTGAAACTGGTTTGCAAAGACGTCTTGTTTTATATTCCTACTAGATGTCTTTGATCCATGCCCTCACCAGCACAAGTCTTAAATTTAGCCATTCTTCTGGGTATGTAGTACTATCTCAGAGTGGTTTAAATTTGCATTTCTCTAATGACTCCCAATTTTGAGCATCTTTTCATGTGATTATTTGCCATCTGTTTATATCTTCTTTGGTGAAGTATCTGTTAGATATTTCACTCGGTTTGAAAATTATGTTTTATTTCTTTCTCTCCTTTTTTTTAGACAGTCTCGCTCAGCTAATTTTTGTATTTTTATTAGAGATGGGAGTTTCACCATATTGGCCAGGCTGGTCTTGAATCACCCTGACCTTCAGTGGTCTGCCTGTCTTGGCCACCCAAAGTGCCAGGCGTGAGCCACCGCACCTGGCCCCTCTTTTTCTGTCTCTGTCACTCTTTCTCTCCCTTTTTCTTTCTTTGTCTCTTTTTCTTTTATTTTTTTCTTTTGACATGGGGTCTTGCTCTGTCACCCAGGGTGGAGTACAGTGGCACAGCCTTAGCTCACTGTAACCTTGAACTCCTGGGCTCAAGTGATCCTCACTCCTCAGCCTCCCGAGTAGCTTGGGACTATGGGTGTGTGCCACCATGTCTGGCTAATTTTAATCTTTTTTTAGAGACTGAAATCAGCCTAGGCAACATAGTGAGACCAAAACTCCTGGCCTCCCGCGATCCTCCCGCCTCCGCATTCCAAAGTGCTAGGATTAAAGGTGTGAGCCACCATGCCCTGCTTTGTTTTCTTAATATTGAATTTTGAGAGTTTTATATGATAAGCCCTGAAATTAGGTAATGTTAGCCCTATAGCTGTGTTCTTTTTCAACATTGTTTAGATGTTTTCTTTTTTTTTTTTTTGAAACAGAGTCTCATTCTGTCGCCCAGGCTGGAGTGCAGTGGCTCAGTCTCGGCTCACTGCAAGGTCCTCCTCCCTGGTTCGCCATTCTCCTGCCTCGGCCTCCCAAGTAGCTGGGACTACAGGCGCCCACCACCATGCCCAGCTAATTTTTTGTATTTTAAGTAGAGACAGGGTTTCACTGTGTTAGCCAGGATGGTCTGGATGGTCTCAAATCTCCTGACCTCATGATCCACCCACCTCGGCTTCCCAAAGTGCTAGGGTTACAGGCGTGAGCCACCACACCCGGCCTCAACATTGTTTAGATGTTTTCTAAGTCCTTTGAATTTCCATATGAATTTTAGGATCGGTTTACAAATTTCAAACTTGGCATTTTTGGGGGAATTGTGTGTTAACTCTGTAGACCAGTTTGGGGAGAGCTAACCTCTTGATACTGAGTTTTCTCACCTGTGAACTCCATGTATCTCTTCATTTATTTTGGACTTCCTTACTTTCTGTTAGCATTGTTTTGTAGTTTTGACTATACATTTTTTTGGTCAGATAGTTTTGATGCTGTTGTAAATTGTGTCATTTTAGATTTCAGTTTCTGATTGTTCATTATACAGAAATATACACTTTTTTGGTATATTGACCTTGCTAAATTTTCTTGTTAGTGACATTTTTGTAGATACCATAGGATTAGTTATATAAATACATGGGATTAGTTACATACATGTGCTGTTTGTAAAGACAGTTTTACTTCTGCCTTCCAAATCCTTTGTTTTTCTTGCTTTATCGTATTGGCTGGAACCTCCAGTATAATGCTTACTGGGCATAGTGAGAGTGGACATTCTTGCTTTGTTTCTCATGTTAGGAGGAAACCATTAATTCCTTTACCACTAAGCTTCTTGTAGAAGTCTTTTAACAGGGTTAAGAAGTTCTATATTTATTTATTATTATTTTTTTTGAGATGGAGTTTCACTCTTGTTGCCCAGGCTAGAGTGCAGTGGCATGATTTCGGCTCACTGCAACCTCCACCTCCCAGGTTCAAGGCATTCCGCTCCTGAGTAATTGGAACTATAGGTGTGACCCACCACGCCTGGCTAAGTTTTTGTATTTTTAGTAGAGACGGGGTTTCGCTGTGTTGGCCAGGCTGGTCTTGAACTCCTGACCTCAGGTGATTCCCCACACCTCGGCCTCCCACAGTGCTGGGATTACAGGCGTGAGCCACTGTGCCCAGCCAAGAAGTTCTGTTCTTAATTTACTGCATTCTTTTTTTTAAAATCAGGAATGGATATTGCATTTTCATCAGTCTTTTTTTTGTTTTTTAAAGTGCATCTATTTAGATGATTTTTAGTCTGCTAAGATAATAAATTTACAGTGATTTTGGAATGTTAAACCTTTAATTTCTGAAATAATCTTGGTTGTTATCTTTTCAGTATACTGCTGGATTTGATTTGCTAAGATTTTGTTAAGAATTTTTGCATTTATATTCATAAGGTTTTTTTGTGCTTTTCTTGTACTGTTTTTGCCTGGGTGGTATCAGGGTGATACTTCAGAATAATGTGGAGAGTGCCCTTTCATCTTTAGCTTTCTGCATGGATTTGAGTATAATTGGCATTATGTTGTCTTTAAATGTTTGGTGGTGTTTACCAGTGAACCAGTGTGGTGGTAGAATTTTGTGTAGGCAGGTTTTTCAGTATAAATTCAATTTTTGTAATGTATTATTGGTCTATTTAGGTTCCTGTTTCTTTTTTTGAGTGTAGTTTGGTACCCTCTGTGTATGAAATTGTCCATTTCATGTGGTTTGTTGTTATTTATTGGAATAATATTCAAAATATTTTTATAATCTTTTAATAATTAAGGTATAGTTACCTATAGGCAACTTCACCCTTTTTAGTGTATAGTTATAGAAGTTTTGGCAAACCTACAGTTGTGTAACTAGCACTAAAATCAAGATAGAAGTCAGGCCCAGTGGCTCACACCTGTAATCCTACCACTTTGGGAGGCTGAGGCAGGTGGATTGCCTGAGCTCAGGAGTTCGAGACCACTCTGGGCAACACAGTAAAACCCTGTCTCTACTAAAATACAAAAGAATTATCCAGGCATAGCAGCGTGCTCCTGTAGTCACAGCTACTCGGGAGGCTGAGGCAGGAGAATTGCTTGAACCCCGGAAGCGGAGGTTACAGTGAGCTGGGATCACATCATTGCATTCCAGCCTGGGCGACAGAGGAAGACTCTGTCTCCAAAAAAAAAAAAAAAAAGAGAGAATAGTTCTGTTGTCCCTAGTCCCAACCACTAGGGAGGCTGAGGTGGGAGTGTCACTTAAGCCTATGAGTTCAAGTGCAGCCTGGTCAACATTGTGAGACCTTGTCTGTATTAAAAAAAAAAAGTTCTATTGTTCCCCCAAATCTCCAGTGACTGTAGTCAGCCTCCTTCCTTCACCCAGAGCCTCTGATCTTTTTTCTGTTCTTACAGTTTTTTTCTTTGTAAGAATGCCATATATATGGCATAATAGAGTATGTAGCCTTTTACATTTCATAGAAGTTGTATGAGTGAGTAGTTCATTACTCAGTAGCATTTCATTGTCTTCATGTATCATTATGTGTTCCTTTCCCAGTTGAAGAATTGTTTTTGAGTTGTTTGCTATTTCTGGAAATCATGATAAAGCCACTGTAAACATTTGAACAGATTTTTATGATCTATATCTTTTTAATACTTAAAAATATATAGTGGTTTTGATCTTTCATTCCAGGTCATAGTAATTTGTATCTTTTCCCTTTTTCTCCTGATCAGCGTGGCCAGAGGTTTATCAGTTTCACTCTACCTCTCAAAGAACCAGCTTTTGGGTTATTGGATTAGTTGGTTTTCCCTTATATATTTCATTGATCTCTGCTCTTAGACTTACCTCCTTTCTTCTGCTTAGTTTGCATTTAAATTTTTTCCCCCTAGTTTGTTAAGACAGAAGCCAAGGTCATTGATTTGAGACTTTAATTCTTTTCTACTGCTTTAGCTACATCCCACACAATTTGGTGTCTTTTTATGTTTTCATTTTCTTTCAGTTCAAAATACTTCTGATTAGTCTTTTGATTGCTTCTGACCAGGGAGTTATTTAATTTCCAATATTTGGGTATTCTCCAGATATCTTTGTTGATTTCTAATTTAATTCCAACATATTTTTGTCAGAAAATGTACTGTTTGATATTTTAATCTTTTAATTTTTCAACTTGTTTAATGACCCAGCATGTGATTTGTCTTGGTAAATATTCTTTGTGTACTTGAAAAGAATGTGTATTCTGGCCTGGCGCAGCCGCTCACACCTGTAATCCTGGCACTTTGGGAGGCCGAGGTGGGTGTACCACAAGGTCAGGAGTTCGAGACCAGCCTGGCCAATAATGGTGAAACCCAGTGTCTAGTAAAAATATAAAAATTAGCGGGGCGTAGTTGTGGGCGCCTGTAATGCCAGCTACTCTGGAGGCTGAGGCAGGAGAATCGCTTGAACTTAGGAGGTGGAGGATGTCGTGAGCCGAGATCACACCACTGCACAGAGTGAGCCTTTGTCTCAAAAAAAAAAAAAAAAAAAAAAAGTGTATCCTACTGTTATTGGGTAAAGTATTATAGAAATATTAATGAGGTCAAGTTTATTGATAGTTCTGTTGAGGTCTTCTATATCCCTTCTGATTTTCTTTCTTGTTAATTGAGAGAAAGTTTCTGAAATCTCTCTGGATTTGTCTATTTCTTCCTGAAGTTCTGTCATGTTTTGCTCATACTTTGTTACTAGTTGCATAAACATTTAGGATTGTATGTCATTTTGATGAGCTGACTGATTTATCATTATGACTTATCATTATGAAGTGACCTTCTTTCTCCCTGGGAATATTCTTTGCTCTAAAATCTGCTTTGCTATTAGTATAGCTGTTTCTTTTTCTTTTTTCTTTTTTAACCAGTATTAGCATTATTTACATTTATTCATACTCAGATTCTATTTGTCTTTGTATTTGAAGTGTGTTTCTTGCAGGCATTGCAGAATTTGGTCTTTTTTTAAAATGCTGATTGACAGTCCATTTTATGTGGGTTCTTTCAACCATTTTTTTTTTTTTTTTTTTTAAGATGGAGTCTTGCTCTGTCGCCCAGGCTGGAGTGCAGTGGCACAATCTCAGCTCACTGCAAGCTCTGCCTCCCGGGTTCACGCCATTCTCCTGCCTCAGCCTTTCAAGTAGCTGGGACTACAGGCGTCTGTCACCACGCCCGGCTAATTTTTTGTATTTTTAGTAGAGACGGGATTTCACCGTGTTAGCCAGGATGGTCTCGATCTCCTGATCTCGTGATCCACCAGCCTCAGCCTCCCAAAGTGCTGGGATTACAGGCGTGAGCCACCGCACCCGGTCCAACCATTTGATTTTAATATGATTATTCCTATCGTTAGATTTAAAATTCCCCATCTTGCTATTTGTTTTTTATTCATATCATTTATTCTTTGTTCTATTTTTTCTTCACTGTCTTGTTTTGAAATAATAAAGCTTCTTTATTTTTTCTTCACATCTTGCTTTGAAATAATAGAGCTTTTTAAAAATCATTCCATTTTACCTCCTTTGTTTGGCTTTTTTGGCTGTAACACTTTATTAGTTAAGGCTCATGGTGTCTCCTGTCAGGTAGATGAGCTGGCAGTGAATCATTTCACCTTTTCTTTACAGGTTGGGTATCTCTTAACTAGAATATCCCTTGGGATCAAAAGTGATTTAGATTTCAGATTTTTTTTTAAATTTTTGAATATTTACATATATGTATGTAATGAGATATCTTGGGGATGGAACCCAAGTCTAAAACTTGAAATTCATTTATGGTTCATATATACTTTATACAAATAGCCTGAAGGTAATTTTATCCAATATGTTAAATTTTGTACATGAAACCAAGCTTATCTACATTGAACCATGAGAAAGCAAGGAAGTCTCTATTTCATGTCATTGTTCCAAAAGTTGCAGGTTTTGGAGCATTTTGGATTTTGGATTAGGGATGCTCAGGCTTTGTCAGAAGTTAATTTGCCTTCATTTTTGGAAGCTCTTTTTGGTAATTTGCTAGGTTGACATAATTTTTTTTTTTTTTCTTAGAGTACATTTAAAGTTTTTACTCCTGGCCGGGCGCCGTGGCTCACACCTGTAATCCCAGCTCTTTGGGAAGCCAAAGTGGGCAAATCACCTGAGATCAGGTGCCCGAGACCAGCCTGGCCAACAT
The DNA here is from genome assembly GCF_007565055.1 of Rhinopithecus roxellana. Lineage (NCBI taxonomy): Eukaryota > Metazoa > Chordata > Mammalia > Primates > Cercopithecidae > Rhinopithecus > Rhinopithecus roxellana. The sequence goes on from NC_044551.1 coordinate 164,732,003, forward strand.
GGTGAAATCCCATCTCTCCTAAAAATACAAAACTTAGCTGGGCATGGTGCTGTGCGCCTGTAATCCCAGCTACCCAGGAGGCTGAGGCAGGAGAACCGCTGGAACCTGGGAGGCAGAGGCTGCAGTAAGCTGAGATCCTGCCATTGCACTCCAGCCTGGGCGACAGAGTGAGACTCCGTCAAAAACAAAAAAGAGATTTTGCTCCTCTGTCAGTCTCTCTTATTGTTTACAGCTGGGAGTCTGCTGCATTTTATCTTTGCTCCTCCTATAGGGAATGTTTTCCCCCTCCTCTGGTGGCTTTTTAGATTTTCTCTTTTAAGCCATTTGATTAAGATGTACATGTAATTTTCTTTTCTTCCTTTTTATGAAATTTTCATATGTTTGGGTTTATGGAGTTGTCTGTCTGTTTTGAGCCGGAGTCTCACTGTGTCACCCAGACTGGAGTGCAGTGGCGCCAGCTCAGCCCACTGCAACCTCCACCTCCCAGTTTCAAGTGATTCTCCTGCGTCAGTCTCCCTAGAAGCTGGGATTACAGGCACCCACCAGCATACCTGGCTAATTTTTGTAGTTTTACCATGTTGGCCAGGCTGGTCTTGAACTCCTGACTTCAGGTGATGTACCTGTCTCAGCTTCCCAAAGTGATGGGATTACAGGCATGAGCCACTGCATCCTGCCCTCATTGAGTTTTTTGTATCTGTGAGTTTAGAGTTTTCGTCAAACATAGACATTTTCTGCTGTTTTTTCTCTTGTGTAACAACTTGAGATACAATTCACGCACTGTACAGTTCACCCATTTAAAGTGCAAATTTAGTGGGTTTTATATATTCACAGAGTTGTGCCACATTTGCCACAATCTGAACATTTTCATCATCCCAAAAAGGAACCCTGCACCCGTTAGCAGTCCTTCCTCTGACATTTAGGAACAAAATCTAGCCTCAGTTCTGTGTGAACTTGGGGGTTGCTGCCTCCACAATCCTTTCAGGTGTTTTTTTCCCTCTGGCTCAGGCAGTTTCTTACATGCATGTGCCGATCAATACTCTGTTGACAACAAGCCAGGGAGTTGGGGGCCCCTTCAGATCTCTGGACTTCTCTCTGTTCTCTTCTCTTCTCTCTAATGTTCTGCCTCTTGATTTCTAATTACCTTGGCTTCCCTGGACTCTCTGTCTCTGGAACTCAGGGAGGATCACTATCCTCTACCTGGGATTCCCCTCCTTGGGCTGCCTCCTGTAAGTGCTGTCCAAGGAGTAAGCTGAGACAGTTATAGGGTCTACCTTGTTTGCTTCCCACCCTTCAGGAATGACTCTCCTGCACTGGTTGGTGTCTCATCTTAGAAATTTGCTGATTCATGTATATTATCTGATATGATAGTTGTCACAGGTGGCATGGTAAATTTAATTATTGTTACTCTATCTTGGTAAGAAGTCTCAAGGTTGCGTTTTCTTCAGCCAATACAAAATTAGTCAGTTCTGAAAGACTGGTATGTTTTCGTTACATTTGTTTCATTCTCTCTCAGATTAGATCCTGAACCAGTAAGGAGATTATGGGGAACATTCTTAGATTGTAGAAACCATTGACAATTTATCAAGAAGTACACAAAGTACAAATTTATTATTGCATTGAAAGATTTTATCATTCTATTCTTAGTCACTGAATCTTATGCCTACTACTATTTGATTAGAAAGGTCTGACTTAATATTTGAAGTGTTTCTGGGCAAGTGTTTTTACTTGCTAACACATAATACAGATGCTGCTTAGCTCTGTGGTTCTTCATGCAGTTATCACTTGGGTACTCTGGTCCTAAAACTCAACTAAGAATACCTTGTGTTCCTTTTTGTTTTGTTTTGTTTTGTTTTGTTTTTGAGACGGAATCTCGCTTTATCGCCCAGGCTGGAGTGCAGTGGCCGGATCTCAGCTCACTGCAAGCTCCACCTCCCGGGTTCCCGCCTTTCTCCTGCCTCAGCCTCCTGAGTAGCTGGGACTACAGGCGCCCGCCACCTCGCCCAGCTAGATTTTTGTATTTTTTTAGTAGAGACGGGGTTTCACCGTGTTAGCCAGGATGGTCTCAATCTCCTGACCTCGTGATCCGCCCGTCTCGGCCTCCCAAAGAGCTGGGATTACAGGCTTGAGCCACCGCGCCCGGCTCCTTTTTGTTTTTAGGCAAGATTCTTGTTTTCTGGAGATCATGAACAGCCTCTGAGATAGTAGAATTTGTGTTATTTTGCATAAGTCCAAACCAGTCATGATGTTCAGATATTGGATTTATCATTACTATAAATTAATCATGTTTCCCTCTCATATCTGAGATAATTTTAAAGGATAAGTTCTTTTTGTGCTCCTAAAAATAAAGATGCAATCTAAGTAGTGTTGGCACATTAACTTTTTATTTTAACCTGCTAAGTGAGGAGCTTATAACTTAATCATAGCAATGAATTGTTGTAGAATAGGTAAGATTTCCTGTTAACCCCTTCCCACAAGTTTTTTGGATACATTTAAGTTACTCATAACAACATCTAAATCTTACTGAATCTACAGAACAAATTGTAGAGAAAACTATATAATCCGTTCCTGTATTTTTTTTCTCTTACAGGAAAAGTAAGAAGCTTAAGTGCATCTTTGTGGTCACTGACTCACCTGACAGCTTTGCATTTGAGTGACAATTCCCTGTCCCGAATTCCTTCAGACATTGCCAAGCTTCACAATCTGGTATATTTGGACCTGTCATCTAATAAAATTCGTAGCTTACCCGCAGAACTCGGAAACATGGTATCACTCAGGTATGCAGATACAACTTAATACATACTAACTATATGACCCCTAAAACAAAATATAGGCTGGACATGGTTTCTCACACCTGTAATCCCAGCATTTTGGGAGGCTGTGGTGGGAGGATCACGAGGTCAGGAGATCGAGACCATTCTGGCCAACATGGTGAAACCCCATCTCTACTAAAAATACGACAGTTTAGCCAGGCGTGGTGGTGGGCACCTGTAGTCCCAGCTACTCAGGAGGCTGAGGCAGGAGAATGGTGTGAACCCGGGAGGCGGAGCTTGCAGTGAGCTGAGATCGCGCCACTGCACTCCAGCCTGGGTGACAGCGCAAGACTATCTCAAAAAAAAAATAAATAAATAAAACAGCGTTGTGTTAGGAACCAAAACTATTCATTTAATGGTATTTGAATAAAAGGAAACATAACTATATCCTTTATAACTTTATAGTTTTGTTTTTGGGAAAACTGAATGTCAGCTAATAATATGTAGATGATTGGCTGAATTTTTTAATTACTGTATTTTGTGTAATATACTTTATTTTTGAATGAAAAAGTTTGGACAGAGAGGGGCTGGACTGCAAGGCACTTATGGTATCCCACATACTTCCCCATGACAAACAGGGCACCATACCATCCTTAACACAGGGTCCAGGAAACCATTGCCAATTGGTGAAACCTTTTTTGCCATCCCAGGGCTTGTATGTTTGATAGTAGTAGAGCCTGGACTTGAAAGAGCTAGAATTAATTATTAAATTTGGGGGCGTATAGCATGAAATATGTGGCATTTGGAGTCACGTGTAAGTTCAGGTTGGAATCTTAACTTTTCCATTTATGAGTTGTATGATCTTGGACAACCTTCTTGACCAAGGATAAGGGATATTTGAGATAATGGGTAAAAAAAAATTAGTACCTTGCCTGGCATAGACTGTATTTCAAGAAATGGTAATTGCAGGCTGCATGCGCAGGTGGTTCACATCTGTAATCCCAGTACTTTGCGGGGCTGAGGCAGGCTGATTGTTTGAGCCCGGGTATTTCAGACTAGTCTTGTCAACATAGTGAGAACCTGGTCTCTAAAAAAAGAAAATCCCCAGATAATTAGCTGGGCGTGCACCTGTAGTCCCTGCTACCCGGGAGGCTGAGGCGCAGGAATGACTTGAGCCCAGGAGGTCAAGGTTGCAGTGAGCAGAGATCATGCCACTGCACTCCTTCCTGGGTGACAGAGCAAGACAGACCCTGTCTCCACCCTCCTGCCCTCTAGAAAAAAAGAAAGAGAAGAAATGCTCATTGCTGTTTTTATTTTGATAGAGATGAGGGTCTCACTATGTTGCCCAGGCAGGTCTTAAACTCCTAACCTCAAAAGATCCTCCCATCTTGGCCTCCCAGAAAACTGAGATTTCAGGCATGAGCCACTGTGGCTGGCCCATTATTATTATTACTATTTTACTTCTGTTTTATAAAGTAGATAAGATCTAACCAAGTTAAATATAAGGCTAAATTCCAGGTATTGCGTTAACCCCAATGGAATAGTTTGTACTATTTCATATTAACTGACTTCTTGACATGGTTCCACTGGCTTTTTTGCTGTCTTCTGCCATTAGCCATGTAGTAAAAAGGAATAAGGACCTTTTGAAAGGTCTTTGCCTCTGTTGCTCCTACTCCAGCCTTTTGACCTTTTTTTTTTAATTTTTATTTTTATACATGGAGTCTCGCTCTGTCACCCAGGCTGGAGTGCAGTGGCTCCATCTCGGCTCACTGCAAACTCCATCTCCTGGGTTCCTGCCATTCTCCTGCCTCAGCCTCCCGAGTAGCTGGGACTATAGGCGCCCGCCACCTCGCCCAGCTAGTTTTTTGTATTTTTTTAGTAGAGACGGGGTTTCACCGTGTTCGCCAGGATGGTCTCGATCTCCTGACCTCGTGATTCGCCCGCCTCGGCCTCCCAAAGTGAGCCACCGTGCCCAGCTACTTTTTTTTAGGCTTAATTATTGAGTTTATTCTATGACTGTTTTTAGTCCTCTGAAACAAATTTACTTGAAGGACCTCCTTTTTTTTTTATTGGAAACAGAGGAAGGACCTCCTTTTTTTTGGAGATGGAGTTTCACTCTTGTCACCCAGGCTAGAGTGCAGTAGTGTGACCTCAGCTCACTGCAACCTCTGACTCTGGGTTCAAGCATTTCTCCTGCCTCAGCCTTTTGAGTAGCTGGGATTTCAGTTGTGTGCCACCATGCCCGGCTAATTTTTGTATTTTTAGTAGAGACGGGGTTTCACCATGTTGACCAGGCTGGTCTCGAACTCCTGACCTCAAGTGATCTGCCTGCCTCAGTCTCCCAAAGTGCTGGGATCACACTGCGGCCAGCCAAGGGACCTCCTTTTTTCTGTGTGTTGTGTTTGGAAATAAACAGGAGCCAGATATCAGAACTAGCTCTTCTTGTTCAGTTTACAGCCACACAGACCTTCTGGCTTGCTCGGTAACCAAGATTCATTTAAATGTCAAAAACCAAAGATTTTAGAAATATATATCCTGCACACTTAAAAATTGACAAATAGGGCTGGGCGCAGTGGCTCACGCCTGTAATCCCAGCACTTTGGGAGGCCGAGGCGGGCGGATCACGAGGTCAGGAGATGGAGACCATCCTGGCTAACACGGTGAAATCCCATCTCCACTAAAAATACAAAAAATTATTCGGGCATGGTGACGGGCACCTGTAGTCCCAGCTACTTGGGAGGCTGAGGCAGGAAAATGGCATGAACCTGGGAGGCGGAGCTTGCAGTGAGGGGAGATCGTGCCACTACACTCCAGCCTGGGCGACAGAGCGAGACTCTGTCTCAAAAAAAAAAAAAAAGACAGATAAAACTGAATGTGTTAACATTGCCACTGTGTCAGTATTGGGTCTCTGGTTGTTCTTTCCCCGAATGTTCCCCCCGCTCTGCCGCAACCCTTGAAGATTCCTTTGATATTTATATTATGGCTATCTCTGCAAAACAAATTATTAAGAATAATAATGAATAGTTAATACAGCTACTGTTATTTTTTAAATGCAACTTTAGTTAATAGCAATCATAAGCTTAATTGTGCAGCTGTTATAAGCTCTTTTGAGTCATAAATGATTATTTTAGTTCTCTTTTAAGAATTCACCTGGTAGGCTAGTTTATCATTTCCACTTTCTTAAATGTGTAGTAGACCCCACATGTGCTAGACCAGTGATACTCAGTGTGGTCTGTGACCTGGGGCCAGTTTGCAAACTGTCTTGCCAGTCTGCAGTGAGATTAATATAGCAATTGAGTAATTTTATATGTCTGTTAAATCTAATACTTTTTAAAAATTGGGACTTGTATTTTGTCCTTTTCCCCCATTATTTCATTTTTCTAGTAATTTGTTTCTTTTATTCTCTGGCAGTTTTTTTTTTTTTTTTTTTTTTTTTTTTTTTTTTTTTTTTTTTTTTTTTTTTTAACCACATGTAGTTTAAGAAATGCTGTACTAGACATTGAAATATAATGTAACATTTTTTCATTGTTAGGTGCTTATATTCCTAGAAACTGTGTTGTTGATTTTAACTGTTAAAGGCTAACATAGTTTTCTGACTTCCTGGAATTTTTACATCAACAGGGAGCTCCATTTAAATAACAACCTGTTACGAGTTCTACCTTTTGAGCTGGGAAAACTGTTTCAGTTGCAGACTTTAGGCCTGAAAGGTATGACTTCCGTATTTGTACTTCTTATGGTTTGTATATATGTCTTTGAATCTAAAGAAGGCAAGAATCTTTCTGCTAGGGGATTCTTTAAAGACTCATTTTCCCCCAGACTTCATCAGTTTCTTAGCTATATGGCAATGGTTTTATTCTTCTCTGCTCAGCTATAGACTCTCTACTAGTCTTTGTTTTCTTTTTTTTGCTCCGGGCCCAGCCCTTCTTTTCTAGACTGTGTTTTAATGAACCCTGTGTTCTGGGGATACTTCCCTGGGGCTATACTTTCTTTATTTCATAATGTTATAAACAGCTGTTTTTCTTAGATTCAAATCTCAAAAAAATGGAGCCGCTCATATATACAGAAAACAGTAAGTAGAAAATTTTGACCGTTTGAACCTGCTGATGATCAAGATTTAAGCATATTTTTCTTGATTTATGAGGACTTGATTATAGGGCTATAACTGATCCAGCAAGAACTATTAGAAAATAAATATTTTTTAAGCCAACAATATTAAAAGTTACATTTTGACAATGCATCAATGCCTATAAATTTTTTATCATGTTAAGCGGCTCTTCACCAGCCCTGGGTAGGTGTGTCTAGCCTACTGTACAATTGCTTCTTCAAAAAAGTCACTGGATGAAGGCTCCAAGATTTGCACCCGTAGGCCGGCCTCAGTCGCTCACACCTGTAATCACAACACTTTGGGAGGCTCAGGTGGGCGGGTATCTTGAGGCCAGGAGTTCAAGACCAGCATGAGCCACATGGCAAAACCCCATCTCTACCAAAACTACGAAAGTCAGCTGGGCATGGTGGTTCCCACCTATAGTACCACCTACTTGGGAGGCTGAGGCATGAGAGTTGCTTGAACCTGGGAAGCAGAGGTTGAAGTGAGCTGACATTGTGGCACTGCACTCCAGCCTGTGTGACAGAGCGAAACTCTGTCTTTAAAAAAAAGGAATTCCACTCTTAGTTTATTAAAAATAGTTATATAAAAGGTTTTAGTCCTATAAATATTTTATATATCATAAAATAAGTTTTTAAAAAAAATAAAAAATACAAATATATCTTTTAAAATGTATGGAAAGTCATATTCAACAAACATCAGCATTGTAAATGGTTTGGAATGTTTTTTCTGTGTGGGCTGAACTAGCTAAGGCTTCTAAAAATAAAGGCCAGTGAAATGCAAGATGAAGATGCCCTTTTCTGTTATATTTCCCAGTCTAGCTGTTTCTAAATTTGAAGAACAGAAAAGTCCTGTGTGGCAAAGTGTCCATATACTAACTGCCAGAATTAACAGTGAATACTTTATCATTTTTATGTATAATTTTTTTAATGCAAAAGAAATGGAACATTACAGAATGTTGAGACCCTCTTTGTTTTTCCAGTCTTCCTCATGGCAGAGGTATATTTTTCCAATTCAGGGTTTTCATAATCTTACAGTATATGTTTTACAAACTGTAATTCGTACTCACTAAGGCTTTTCACAAACTTTATTTGAAGTTAGGGTCACCAGTCACAAATTTGCTTTTCTTTTTTTTTTTTTTTTTTTTGAGATGGAGTCTCTGTCACCCAGGCTGGAGTGCAGTGGCACAATCTCGGCTCACTGCAACCTCCTCCTCCCAGGTTCAAGCGATTCTTCTGCTTCAGCCTCCCGAGTCGCTGAGATTACAGGCACCCACCACCATGCCCAGCTAAGTTTTTGTATTTTTAGCAGAGACGAGGTTTCACCATGTTGGCTAGGCTGGTCTCAAACTCCTGACCTCAAGTGGTTCACCCTCCTTGGCCTCCCAAATTGCTGGGATTACAAGTGTGAGCCACTGCACCCGGCCGTAAATTTGCATACTGATTTAATGTATATGAAAGCCTCTAAGTGTAAATGCCTGCAGCTGCAGCGGTAGGGGCAGTTCTTTATGGCTCCTTCATTTTTGATGATCCCTTGCTTTTCCATTTCAGATGCTTTACTTTATCACCTCTAGACATCTGTGTTTCTTTCTTGGAAGTGTAGTTTCAAAGAGACATTTGTTTATCTCACATATCCTGTTGGACAGCATTACACATTCGTCATAGCAGTCTTCTTTTATTGGTTTATACCTCCTTTGGACAAATCCTTTTATTTTTCTGAGCTTTTGCAGTTTACGCTTTAATTCTAATGTTGTGTCGGAACATTGGGTGGAATGATCCATTTTGGGGTAGATCTGCTGCTTTACTTCTTAAAGCAATTGTGTCATCTCTGCCTTCTGAAAACTATCATTGATTTCTCCTGGCATCCGCTTGGAAGAGAGAAAATATATATCACTTAGTTCAGAGTCATGTTTGTTTGCTATTATATGTCATACATTCTTGCAGAACCAAAGTATTTCTGCCTCATGAATCAGTTCATACCATTTTCTTTGAAGTTGTTGCAGGATGGCTGGCAGCCTTCACCTTTTCCTCTACATTTTTAAATGCTCTTCAAAATTGTGCTACAGTGAAAGGCAGGACTGTGACCTTAGGTGCCCATTCACTTTTTTTTTTTTCTTAAACTGTTTATTTTGAGATACTTGTAGATTCACATGCACTTACAAGAAATAATGCAGAACAATCCTATCCCGTTTACCCAACTCCCTCCAGTAGTAGCATCTTTCAAAACTATAGTTTCACATTATCGTACACAGAATAGTCAAGATACAGAATATTTTGTGAAATAAGCCAGACACAGACAAAAACAACATGATGTCATTTATGTGTGAAGTCTTTAAAAGTCAAACTCATAGAAGTAGAGTGTAGAATGGTTGTTCCCAGAGGCTTGGGGACAGGGGACAGAGTGGAAAGGAGAGATGTTGGTCAGAGAGTGCGCAGTTTCATATATACAGGAGTAATAGGTCTGGTGATCTGTTGCATAGCATAGTGACTGTAGTTAATAATAATTTGTATTTTTAAACAGCTAAAAGAATGGATATTAAATGTTTTCACCACAGAGAAATAAGTATTTGAGGTGACGGATATGTTGATTAGTCTGATTTGATCATTCCACAGTGAATAACTGTGTGGAAATACCACACCGTTCCCCATAAACATATACAATTATATGTCCATTTAGAAAAGGATTGTAGAACATTTCTATCACCAGAAGATCCTTTTGTTGCACTCTTATAGCCATACCTACTTTGTTCCTGCCCCAGCTCACTCCTTCTAAGTTTTGCTCTTTTAAGAATGCTATGGGGCTGGACACAGTGGCGCACATCTATAATCCCAGCACTTTGGGAGGCTGAGGCAGGCAGCTCATGAGGTCAGGAGATCGAGACCGTCCTGGCTAACATGGTGAAACCCCATCTCTACTAAAAATACAAAAACAAAATTAGCCGGGCGTGGTGGCAGGCTCCTGTAGTCCTAGCTACTTGGGAGGCTGAGGGGGGAGAATGGCATGAACCTGGAGGCAGAGGTTGCAGTGAGCCGAGATCGCGCCACTGCACTCCAGCCTGGGCGACAGAGCGAGACTGTCTCAAAAAAAAGAATGCCACTGAATGGAGTCATACTGTATGCAGTCTTTTGAGATGGGCTTTTCCTCTCAGGTTAATTATTTGGATATTTGTCCTGGTTGCATGTATTGATAATTTGTTCCTTTAAATGGACGAGAGGAGTATTCTATGATAGAAATGTCTCGTGGTTAGTTTAACCATTTACCTGCTGAAGGAAATCTGGATGACTTCCAATTTGGAGCTGTTACAAATAAGAGCTGCTGTGAACATTCAGTGTGCAGGTTATTGTGTGAGTTACTCAGTTCTCTAGGGTAAATGTCCCGGAGGGCAGTGGCTGGGTCATTTGAGGGTTGTGTATTTAATTTTTTAAGAAATTGCTAAATGGTTTTCTGTAGTGTCAGTACTGTTTTACATTCTAACCAGCAGTGCACGGGTGATTCACTTTCTCTGCATCCTCACCGGCATTTGGTGTTGTCACTATTTTTGTGTTAGCCTTTTGGTGTGTAGTCATCTCATGGTTTTGATTTACATTTCCCCAATGACTAAAGATATTCAGCATCTTTGCAGGTGCTTATTTGTCATCTGTAATGTTTTTCTTCAGTGACATTTCTTCTTGTCATTGTCCGTGTTCTAATTAGATTGTTTGCTTTTTTACTGGGAGTCCTTTATATATTCTAGCTACTAGTCGTTGGTGGAATATGTGGTTTACACGTATTTCTCAGTATGTAGCTTTTTACAAGGCCATTGCACAGCAAAAGTTTTTAATTTTAATGAAGCCCAGTTTATCAGTTTTTTCTTCTATGGATCCTGATTTTTGTTTCGAGTCTAAGAACTCTTTGAATAGCTCTAAGTCCCAAAGATTTTTCCCTTAGGTTTTCTTTTAAAAGCTTTGTGGTCTTATGTTTTTCATTTAAGTCTATGATCCATTTTGACTTAAGGTTGAGTTAAAAGATGTGAGGAGTAGCTCAAGGTTCTTTTTGTGTGCGTATGTGGCCTGTGGATGTCCAGTTGCTCCAGCAGCGTTACTGAAAGATGATCTTACCTCCATTGAATTGCTTTGCACCTTTGGCAAAAATCAGTTGAGCATATCTGTGTGAATCTGTTTCTGGATTTTTTATTATGTTTCATTGATCTAAGTGTCCATCCTTCCGCCAACATCTGCAGAACCAGTTCTGAAGCCCCAGGAAGGAACTGGCTTTTGGACTGAGCCTCAGAACGGTGCAGCCGTGTGTGGCCACAGGGAACACACTCCAGGCTACTGGGGTCTAGTGACCTGGCACTTTTATCAGGACGTGGTCCACAGAGAGGAGAAAAGAAGTGTTCTTTAGTCTCAGAGGCCAAGAGAGACGCATGGGAGGAGAGGGAGATGGCAAGGACCTGGATAACTGGAGGCGTGATGAGTGGAGAGCCTGGTGCAGGATCCATGCCATGGGAGGAGGGCCCTGTGGAGAGTGAGACCTTGGGCGGTTGGGGCTGGCCCGGCTGGGCCCCCTGCTCCTCACAGTGTGGCCTAAAGCCGGCCTGGTAGCCGGTGCTTCCAGCGTAGCCCAGGAAGGTGCGCCCTCCTTCAGCAGAAGCAACTTAAAAAAAAAAAAAAAAACTGCTATTGCTTTTTAGATAAAAACAATATGGAGACTTTTATTTCATTGAGTTCTGCTCTTTAGTATTTCCTTCCTTCTTGCATTTGCTTTTTTTTTTTTCTAGCTTCTTGAGGCGATAGCTTAGATTATTGAATTGAGGCTTCTGTCTTTATTTAGACTTTTGTCTTTATGCATTTTCCTCCCAACCCTGCTTTAGAAGCTATGTCCAGCAACAAATTTTGATATTTGTATTTTCATTTTCACTAGCTCAGTATATTTTATTTGTTTATTATTTTGGGACGAGGTCTGGCTGTGTTACCCAGGTTGGCTTCCGACTCTTGAGGCCCAGGCAATCCCCCCCACCTCAGCCTCTGAAGTAGGTGGGACTACAAGCACTTTACTCCCAGCTCGGTTATTGATTTTTGATATGATTTCATTGTGGTCAGAAAATGAACATTCTGTATGATTTCAATTCTTTTTAACTTGTTGAAGTTTGTTTGATGGCCTAGGATATGGTCCATCCTGGCATATGTTTCTTGAGTACTGGAAAAGAATGTGTTTTCTGTTTTTGGATGGAATGTTCTATAAATATCTATTAGCTCCTATATATTAACTGAATGTCTTTTAGGTCGATGGTAGTGGGGTTTTTGTCATGTTCTGTCAGTTGTGGGGAGAGAGGTGTTAAAGTCTCCAGCTGTAATTGTAGACTCTATTTTCCTTTCAGTTCTGTCAGTTTTTGCATAAAATAGTTTGCACTTCTCTTGTTTGGAAGCACACTTAGAATTGCTGCGTCATCTTAAGGGATTGACCCTTTGTTATTACATAATGTTATCTTCTATCTCTGGCAATTTTATTTCCTCTGAAGTCCACTTTGTCTGATACTAATATAACCACTCCTGCTTTTCTTTGATCAACTTTTGCATTATATTATATATCTCTTACCATTCCTTTCCTGCCTCTATTATTACATTTGAAGTGAGTTTCTGTGGACAGTATATAGTTGGGTCATATTTTTAAATCCATTCTACCAATCTTTTAATTGGTATATTTAGACCATTTACATTTAAAGTTAATTAAGTTAGGATGTAAGTCTGCCATTTTATTTTTTTGCTTTCTGTTTCTTCATCTTTTGTCTTTTTCTCTTTGCTTCTGCCTGCCTATGGGTTAAACAGTTTTTAGATTCCATTTTGATTCTTCTGTAGTGTTTTTGAGTGTGTCTATTTGTATAGATGTGTTTCATGGTTCCTCTAGGTGTCACACTATCTGTATAACTTACCACAGTCTAAGTGGGTGTTATTTTACTAGTTCAAGGGAAATATCAAACCTTAACTCTCTTTACATCCTTTTATTCACTTTCATTCACTGCCATTGATAACAGTTCAGAATATTTTCTTTACATAAATTTAGAATCACATTAGTTTTATGATTTTTTTTTTTCTTTTTTTTGAGATGGAGTCTCGCTCTGTCGCCCATGCTGGAGTGCAGTGGCGCAATCTCAGCTCACTGCAACCTCTGCCTCCCGGGTTCAGACTATTCTTCTGCCTCAGCCTCCCAAGTAGCTGGAATTACAGGCACACGCCACCATGCCTAGCTGATTTTTGAATTTTAATAGAGACAAGGTTTCACCATGTTGGTCAGGCTGGTCTCGAACTGCTGACCTTATGATCCACCCACCTCGGCCTCCCAAAGTGCTGGGATTACAGGTGTGAGCCACCATGTTGGGCCAGAATTTTTTAAACTGTCAAACATGACTTAGAAAACTTAAGGAAATCTCGTATTTGCCCATATTTTTTTGTTTACCTATATTGTTTTCTTTCCTAATGTTCCAAAGTCCTTCTTTTATCATTTCCTTTGTATTTAGAGAACTTTTTTTAGTGGTTCCCTTTGGGTAGATCTGCTGGCAACAGATTCTTAGTTTTTTTGTGATCTGAGATTGTCTTTATTTCCCCTTCATTCCCGAAGGATGTTTTCACTGGATATAAGATTCTGGGTTTGACAATTCTTTCAACACTTGAAAAATATTTTGCTACTTCCTTCTGGCCTCCATGACTTATGATAAGAAATCTGTTGTCATTCAGATTTGTTTTTCTCCTGCAGGTAAGGTGTTATTTTCTCCGGCTGCTTTCAAGATGTTTTTTCTTTGTCTTTAGTTTTCAGAAGTTTAATTGTGATGTGTCTTGCTGTGGATTCCTTTGGGTTTTTCCTGTTTAGGGGTTCACTGTGCTTCTTGAATCTGTTGGTTTATATTTATTGCCATATTGTGAGAATCTTCAGCCATTATTTCTTTGAGTACTTTTTCAGCCCTGTCCTTCGTGTCCTCAGCATCCAAGGCTCTGATGACATGAATGTTAGATCCTTTGTTATAGTCCCGCAAGTCCCAGAGACTTTGTTCTTTTTATTGTTGTTGGTCTGTGTTCTGATCAGCCAATCAGTCAATCAGGAGCTTGGGTCTTGGGCTGGAGTGCAGTGGCACTGTCTTTGGCTCACTGCAGCCTTGACCTCCCAGGCTCAAGCAGCCCTCCCACCTCAGCCTCCCAAGTAGCTGGGGCCACAGGCACGCGCTGCCATGCGTGGCTAGTTTGGTTTGTTTGTTTGTAGAGACGAGCTTTTGCCGTGTTAACAAGGCTGGTCTCGAAATCCTGGCCTCACGTGATCCTCCTGCCTCAGCCTCCAAAGTGCTGGGATTACAGGCATGAGCCACCATGCCTAGCCTTCATTTATTTTATTTTCAATTCTAACATTTCCATTTGGTTTTAAATGTTTTATTTGCCTGAACCTTCTTTTTCTTTGCTCAGTCTTCCTGGTTTTTTTTATTATTTGAAGCATGTTTGTAATTTCTCATTGAAGCATTTTTGTCATGATTCCTTTGTCTTGGTTGGGTAATTCTGTTTCTGTCATCTCAGGGTGGAAGCTATTTATTGTTTGCATTTGGTATCTTCGTGTTTTGGTGTGATTAGCTATTTTCATTTGAAACTGGACTCACTCATATTATGAGACTCTAGATCTCATTAAACTCTTTAGTTTGGTTTTCTTTCCCTAGCACTGCCGTGGCAAGGGAACCAGGGCATTGTCTCCTTACTGCCAGTGAAGGTAGAAGTTCAGGTCCCACTTAGCTTTCCTTGACACCTGGGAGTAGGGACTCCTTGTTACTGCTGGTGGAGGTGGTAGTTTTGGCTCCTCACGTGGTTCCACCGACGGGGTGTCCTCTTTATTGTAGAGAGATGGTGAAAGTCTTGACTCTACTTGGCCTCCTCTGACACCACCTCAGAGGGAGGAGGGGGAGCTCCATATCACCTCCTTTCTTTCTCTTGCAGCAGAAGGTCTGCCAGGCTCTCTACTTGCTCATGCTGGTGTGGGTAGAGATGGGACCACGTTTTTTTCCTTAGTGTTAAGCTTGAGTAGAGTGGTTCTTATCTAAAATTTTTGTCTTTTTAGGCAGCCCTTCCCTGGTCCTTTGGCTTTTGTTGGGATTTTTTTGGGTCCGTACCCATTGGTGTTTCCATGTTAGTGGCTCCTTAGCTGCATGTCTCGAATATCTGAGGCAAAAAGTAAACATGGGAACTCACCCCTGTGCCATTCGTCAGTCCTGCATTCTCTGGCTATTCTTCCTTCTCTCCTTGTTTCAGAGTTTTATGTTTGTTTTACACATAATATACAGTGCTTTTAGTTGTACCTATCGGGATGAACAGAGAAAAGTGTTTTTACTCCATCTACTCTAACTTCTCATTTACTTTTGTTCCTTTCTCAGGACTCAGTATAATGTTTTAATTCCAGAATTTTATTGTTACTGACTTTATTCATGTATATTGTTTTCTTTTTCCAGGTAGTGAAGAGCAGATTAATTTTCAATTTAAAAGAAATCCCGGCCGGGCGCAGTGGTTCACGCCTGTAATCCCAGCACTTTTGGGAGGCCGAGGCGGGCGGTTCACGAGATCAGGAGATTGAGACCATCCTGGCTAACACGGTGAAACCCCGTCTCTACTAAAAATACAAAAAATTAGCCGGGTGTGGTGGTGGGCGCCTGTACTCCCAGCTACTCGGGAGGCTGAGGCAGGAGAATGGCGCGAACCTGGGAGGTGGAGCTTGCAGTGAGCCGAGACCACGCCACTGCCCTCCATCCTGGGTGGTAGAGCGAGACTCTGTCTCAAAAAAAAAAAAAAAAAAAAAATTCCCGAAAGCAAGCGGATGTAGGTGACGTCCACCACACCATTGGGCTTCAGGTGCATTTATTAGAGTCATAAGTAGGTCTTTGTATTTGGGGATGCTTTTTAGTTTATAAAGCAAGATCTTACAAGGGGGGATCACATAGGTAGAAGCAGTCACCTGTCAATATTCTTTGCACTAGAAAGTAGTGTAAAGACAGCATCGGCCAGGCGCGGTGGCTCATGCCTGTAATCCCAGCACTTTGGTAGGCCAAGATGGGCAGATAACAGGGTTAGGAGGTCGACACTGTCCTGGCTAACACGGTGAAACCCTGTCTCTACTAAAAATACAAAAAAAAAAAAAAATTAGCTAGACATGGTGGGGGGCGCCTGTAGTCCCAGCTACTTAGGAGGCTGAGGCAGGAGAATGGCGTGAACCCAGGAGGCGGAGCTTGCAGTGAGCCGAGATCGCACCACTGCACTCCAACCTGGGCGACAGAGCGAGATTCCGTGACAAAAAAAAAAAAAAAACAAAAAAAAAACAGCATCGCTGTAGGTCTGGTTAGAATGAGTTGTTTACCTGATACTGAGAAGTTTTCGGTTGACTTCGTTTTCTCAAGATGTGTTTCACAAAGGGTCCTGATAAGCTTCAGGTTGTAACTGCCTATCTCACAGGATTGTGACTCAGTGAAAACATGAAAAGACTGGTGGGTATAAAGAACCACACATGTGAGAGATTGGTGCTCTTGTAATTGTCTTCCTGCAAATACCTACTTTGCACTTAGAGCAGCACATTTTTACTTTTTATAATTCTTAGAATCCTAGAATCTTAAAACTGAAAGAGATCTTAAAGGTAAATGAACTTTGCCATTTTTCCCATCCATGCAACTCAGCTTCTTTGAAGGATACTCCACTGCCCCACAGCACAGGGCATTTCAAATAGCTAACAGTGTTTGCCAACCTCTTCTATTCTGCCTTGGCCTTTCCTGTTAGATCTTATCTCTCAGTCTTCCTTCTGCTCTTTGAGTCCAGTCTTTTATGAGAGAATAGGAAAAAACACTTCCTTTAGGTTGTGATCATTCTTATCTACTATATCCTTTAGTTTTTCTTCATTTGGTATGGTTAAGATCTTTGACCATTTTATCTGCCTTCTTCAAACTGCAGAATTTGTCTGGTTTTCTTAAAATGGCGCTGTGGCATCCAGAATAATACACAACGCTTGTGTAGAATGGATAGGAACTTTGGTCCATGAAACCCTGCACTGTACTGTTGTTATTTGTACTTTTATTTCTCATGTACATAAGAAATCCTTCTGAGAGATTTTGAGGCTCTTGTGGGTGTATGTAAATCATTGTATTTGCTCTCATTTTGGTACAAAGCAGTTACTGAATTTACAGACGGCTCATGGCCCTGGGATTTTTTCCCGCTCCTTAGTAAGTTAATTCTTAAGCCAAGTCAGCCCCATGTTGTTGCTTTATTCAGTATGACTTTAAAAGATCTAAGTGCAAGTGTCTATTTGTCATTAGGATGTTTTGTTGTTAGCTGTGGGACATTGTAGAGTTTTGATTCTCTGATGCATTACGCTGGCTTTCATCCTTCCTTTCACTGTTTCCTCTGCCCACTCACTCCCCCAGTCACCTGGCTGCCGTGTTCCTGTTTTACTGGCTCTCGTTTGTTATAACCATCTGTGTTATTGAAAATATTGCCAAGGCAGGTCAGATACAGAGCACTGCTAGAGCCTTTCTGATTGACATCGGCCCATTCATGTTATGTTTTGAATGTGTATATAGAACATGGTGTGAATCATTTTTACTCTTACATCAAAAACTGAAAAAACATTTTCTGTAGTTTGACATCTTGCTAGTAACTATAACATTGTTATAGATGATCTGATAATTTTGGTACGTGATAAAATTTTGAAACATTTTAGTGCTTAGTTTCATTTTACTTTTTAAAAATTATTTCCAGGAAATCCCCTTACCCAGGATATATTGAACCTTTATCAGGAACCAGATGGAACAAGACGGCTGCTGAACTATTTGCTTGATAATTTGTCAGGTACTGCAAAAAGAAGTAAGTGGTTATTTGTTTATACTTTTTTATTAGGAAGATGTGTAAGAATATTGCTTAATTCTGTATTTTCTACTCCACTAGTTACAACAGAACAACCACCTCCAAGGTCTTGGATTATGTTACAAGAACCAGATAGAACAAGGCCAACTGGTTGGTAGTCTTTTATTTTTTAACTGTTATTTTTGCTCAGTCTCTATTATAAGCCTAACAGTATTGTCGGCATGCTTAGATTACAGGTAGCATTAAGATAGAATGTTTAAGGTTGATTTGGTTTGGGAGGTAATGAAAAAGAATTCTTGCTCACATGACCTCTATGTGTATTACATTGTGCTATATAGAAAGTGTACTATAAAGCAGTGCTTTTCAAATGGGCCGTTTATCCCCCAGAGGGCATTTGGCAATGTCTGGAGACAACTTTGATGGTTATAACCGGGGAGAAGTGCTGCTGGCATCCAGTGGATGGAGGCTGGGGATGCTGCTCAGCATTCTGTAGTACATGGCACAGGCCCCCGCAACAGACTTCACCTAAATGTCAGTAGTGCCACTCTTGTTGAGAAACCCTTCTGTAATGTACTGATGAAATTCACTTAAAATGAATACACCCAAATCTTTCTCTGTGAGAAGTTTTCAAATCCTAGCATGTTCCAAATGGATTTGACACTACCGAGTTACAAGAGAGCTAAACCCTTACTTAAGAGGAAAGTGGAACTAATGACTGCTCATCTCCTTTTAACCTAAATTCTATGAAAATAATTTGGGAGCTTTCATGGCGCGTGTAACAAAATTTGGTCTATGATACTGTTTTCATTTTGCATGAGATAATAATAGTTGTGCTGTAGAAGAAAATGAGGCATGCCTATTAAGGACTACCTATCCAGTTTCCACATCTTACATGAACAGTTGGTAGCATGGTAGGAGTATAGAAATGAGGAATGTTAGACAGAGACCGAAGGGCTCACAAGCTTAGACTTTTTACTTCCAAACCTCTGTGCCTGCCTCTGTAGCAGGTAGTACGTCGTATTCTAACTTGTTCACTTATCTATCCTGCTTGTGTTACCGTCTTTTATTTATCCCCCATGTGTGGCATATGGTAGCTTTTCAGTGACTATAGATTGAATGAATACAGTCAAACTTAACATTTAAGTGAAAACCATTACTGAAATTAATTATATATTTTTTTTCTGCCACGTGTGTGAATAAGTAAAGTTATCTTTCCTACAGCCTTGTTTTCTGTCATGTGCTATAATGTTCTTTGTGATAAATATGCGACCCGGCAGTTATACGGCTACTGTCCATCATGGGCACTAAACTGGGACTACAGGAAAAAGGCCATTATTCAAGAAATCTTGAGCTGCAATGCTGATATCGTAAGTCTTCAGGTAAGTCAGAAGAGAGTCGAACTAGCATTGATAAAGCAAGGAGCAAACTAGGACTACATTACACTGACACATTTGAAGTTTCAGCTTCGGTAGTTCTTAAAGTACTGCTTTTTGCTGTTATTAGTGAATCCTGGGAGTACTGCCTGCTTTGCTTTGCAGTGCTGTGTTGCAAAATAAGCAAATGAGTTACGCTGGTTTTTTTGCATTTGCCATGACCACTAAATACTCACCTTCCTCCTTCCTCCAGTGCCCCTGCACTATTTTTGAATTGGGTGGCAAAGTTACTGAAGTTCTGGCATGGTCAAGCTATAACTTTGCATTGCTGACCATGTTACTAGAACAATTAAGGCACCGTGTAAAAAGGACTGACCTGGTACACGATCATTTTGGGTTCTCAATCCAGCTCTTATAGTCACTTGCATAATCTTAGACATGTTACTTTCTCCCCAAGGCTCTGAAGTTATGATTTGTAAAGTTCTTCGATCTCTGTGATTCTTGTTCCACATCAGTTCTAAGACATAAGGAAATATACATACATAGAAGTATGTGTCTTTCATTCATTGTTCCTAAACAACAATGAATTGTCCTTGGCACCTGGTACCTGTAAAATGACAAGTAGGTGTTCCAGTTGGTTTCAGATAAAGAGCATTGAAAAGATGTTACCTTTTTTTTTTCTTTTTTTTTGTTTTTTGGGTGGGGAGACAGGTTCTTGCTCTGTCCCCCAGGCTGGAGTGGAGTGGCATGATCTCAGTTCACTGCAACCTCCGCCTCCTGGGTTCAAGTAATTCTCAGCCTCCCTAGTAGCTGGGATTACAGGCATGCACCACCACGCCTGGCCAATTTTTGTATTTTTAGCAAAGAAGAGGTTTCACCATGTTGGCCAGGCTTGTTCTGGAACTCCTGGCCTCAAGTGATCCGCCCGCCTCAGCCTCCTAAAGTGCTGGGATTACAGACATGAGCCACCAAGCCTGGTGTGAAAAGATGTTACATTCTTTAATCTGCAGACGAGTCCTTGGAAATCATTTCAAGCTCTCAAACTATACATGAAAGTTAATATGCAGACTAATTTTTTTCTTATGAAATGACTGTGCTGTTTACAATTTTTCAGGAGGTTGAAACGGAACAGTATTACAGTTTTTTTCTGGTAGAACTGAAAGAACGTGGCTATAATGGATTCTTCAGTCCTAAGTCTAGAGCTAGGACAATGTCAGAACAAGAAAGGAAACATGTTGATGGCTGTGCAATATTCTTCAAGACAGAAAAGTAAGTCATCTTATTTTTGAAAAATAACATTTTCTCAGTATTTGCAGGGTGGGGGCCAAGGGTGGGGAAATGAATTGGCAAATGAGAGAATGAGGCACTATATTATTACTCAAGAAAATGATACTGTTTGACCTAGGGGATTGTTTGTTTTTAATCATCAGAAATAACCTTGTTTTGGAGACATGCTTAAAGTACTGCTGTTTCTTCAGGTGTTTACTAGGGTTTAACTCCAATTGTTAATTGAAATACCATGTATTTAAAATTCCCTCTAGGACGATACAGGGATTCTTAAACCCATACTTTAGAAAAGAATTGTTTAAAAATTACAAGGTAGAATATTCCAACATAAAACCTAAACAGAAGATTACTACATTTTCTTCAGTTGTAAAAGTATTTCAAGTTGTTATTTGTATCAATAACAGACTGAGAGCAACTTTAAATGGATGTGCGAACCTTGGTGCTAACCGTGGAGGATTTTCCATAATGTGATTTAAGTGCCATCGTATCTGTGAAGGAAGTTTGGGAAAACTACATTTCCCACAAAGCTAACCTCTTGGTATTCCCAACTCTGTGTGTGTTGTGTGTTGTTTTTGTTTTAGATTTACTTTGGTTCAGAAACACACTGTTGAATTTAATCAGCTAGCCATGGCAAATTCTGAGGGGTCTGAAGCTATGCTGAACAGAGTCATGACAAAAGATAACATTGGGGTTGCAGTACTGCTAGAACTTCGGAAGGAATCGATTGAAATGCCGTGTGAGTGCCCTTCACTTCCTGTAAAATTGACTAGCTCTGACTAGAAATCTTCAAAAGAATAGAAAACAGAAATTTCATTGTGTATTCACGGTCTTGTCTAACACCTGAAGAAACTCAGTGAGAAGTTGTCTTTCCTGAAATGTATCTCTTTTTCTCTACCACAAAACAACATGAGAAAGCATTGCCTGTTAAAGTATTAGAAGCCTTGAAAAGCATTAAGAAACTTTTTTTTTTGCGCTTAAGAATTTTTCATATAAAAAAGAAATGTTGAAGTAAATATTAGTTAAAATAACTGCTCAGGGGTAAGAACTCCATACACGTTTATAATTTTTTGGAAGCAAGGATATCCTGTAAGCTGACTTCTTTTCCTGATCTATTTAAAGTAATCATTTTATTAGCTGACTGTGGTGGTAGGCACCTGTAATCCCAGCTACTTGGGAGGCTGAGGGAGAGAATTGCTTGAACCTGGGAGGCAGAGGTTGCAGTGAGCTGAGATTGCCCCACTGCATCCAGCCTGGGTGACAGAGTGAGACTGCTTCTCAAAAAAATAAAGAAAAATATAAAATAAAATAATTATTTTAAAGGTCTTGAGTTTGGGATAAATGGACCACTTCAAATTGAAAGTATATTTCAAGTGACCGTTATGCTGGGAGCTGAAATTTGTGTCCCTTGAGGAACAGTTGGAACTAGAGATAGTTAATGTGAAGTATAGAAAAAATGGAAATAGGACTTACATCTAAGAAAGTGGGTTTAGATGTAATTTTGTGAGGCTTGATATAGGACATCCAAACTAAGACCAAAAGTTTCAAGGAGACAGAATTTTAAAAATCAAGCTGTCCCAAATAGGGCTGTTTTTGCACAAGTAGTGAATGCCCTGTGCTGGAAGCACCAACCCAGGTTTAGATGTGTATTTCTCGGATTTGTCGTAGGGCACATTCAGGCATCCGGTGGAAATTTTAGGTGTCTTTTCTATTCTGGGACTCAGAGATTATTTGCTTTCACACGCCGTAAGAATATATGGGCTGATGGGCGGGTTTTGTCTCTTTCTTTGTTTCGTTTTTATCTAATGTAGCTGGAAAGCCACATCTTGAAACAGAAAAACAGCTCATTCTCGTGGCCAATGCGCACATGCATTGGGACCCTGAGTACTCCGATGTGAAGTTGGTGCAGACTATGATGTTCCTCTCAGAAGTGAAGAACATTATTGATAAAGCCTCTCGCAACCTCAAATCCAGTGTTTTGGGAGAATTTGGAACTATTCCACTTGTGTTATGTGCAGATCTTAATTCCTTGCCAGACTCTGGTAAGAAAATAATGTGATTTTATGTAGAATATTTTTTGACGTAAAATGATTTAGTAATGTTTTGTTTCTGATCATTCCAAATTAAGTGCAAATAAAAATTCAGTTTGTAATGGCAGCTGTGAGCAGGTTTTAAACGTCACGTTGGGGTGGAGGGGCCATTTTGAAGATGAAATGATATTATGGAAACTTGAGGAGAAGGATGTTAATCATCTTGAATAAACACATAACCAATAACGTGAAATAACTCTTTAAAGAACGTATGTAGTTCCGTTTTATTACCCCCAAGTCAGAGATAATTATGGTTATTGAGACAACCCCTTTAGGATTCCAGCATCTGGTAATATAATCATAGTTTAAATTTGAGTTAAAATTATGGAATCTCAATTTTGCACGTATTTGTAACTTGATTAGAAAAATACACCTCAAGTAGAAATTGAGCTCCTTTATTTACACACATATCAGTCAAGCGATTTTAACAAAGATCTTGATTATTAAAATGTAGAATACAGAAAGCCTGATCTGGAATGCTCTTTCCATAGATAGTATGCAATAAACAATAGCCCTTGTAATAACAAACTATTTCTTCCTTTTCGTGTTTCTACTCATTTATACACACAGGAATACTTCTCCTTGGACTTGAATGTATGCATGAACACACACACATGTGCATTGGGAAGCACATTATTGACATCACAATAGATAGAGCCATTAGGAAGAAAGAAAACCCCAGCACGTTGGGGAGCCGAGGCGGGCGGATCACTTGAGGCCAGCAGTTCGAGACCAGCCTGGCCAACATGGTGAAACCCCGTCTCTACTGAAAATACAAAAATTAGCCAGGCGTGGTGGTACAGGCTGTAATCCCAGCTACCCGAAGGTTGAGGCACAAGAATGACTGGAACCCCAGAGGCAGAAGTTGCAGTGAGCCAAGATTGTCCCACTGCACTCCAGCCTGGGTGACAGTGAGACTATCTCCGAAGAAAAGAAAGAAAGAAACTGAGTTAAAATTCGATTTCAGGCCGGGCGCAGTGGCTCACGCCTGTAATCCCAGCACTTTGGGAGGCCGAGACAGGTGGATCACGAGATCAGAAGATCAAGACCATCCTGGCTAACACGGTGAAACCCCGTCTCTACTAAAAATACCAAAATTTAGCTGGGCGTGGTGGCGGGCGCCTGTAGTCCCAGCTACTTGGGAGGCTGAGGCAGGAAAATGGCATGAACCTGGGAGGCGGAGCTTACAGTGAGCCGAGATCACGCCACTGCACTCCAGCCTGAGAGAGAGAGCAAGACTCTGTTTCAAAAAAAAAAAATTCGATTTCAGGGAAAATCAAAGCTATCTAAAATCTGTAATTATTTCATCTCATCAGGTTGTCTGGGGATTACTGCTGCTGAAGCAGTTGAGTAGTAGTCTCTGACAATTTCTTTACATGCTTTCTACTTTCTGTGTAGCTACAAAGTATCTGAGGGGTAAAGAGAAAATCTAGTCACACATTAATATCCAAGACCCATTTCAGCATTGAGAAATACAATATTATAATAGCAGGCAGGTCAGAAAATGTCCAGCCTTGCTAATTTGTGAATAAAATGCAAATGGAAGTTTATTTTCAGAGCCCATCTGTGCTTAGTCAATTGGGAAAGTACTTGACTAGGGATGTGGACGCTTGCTCTGTAACTAGCTGGTGGTATTCTGTTCCATAGCTGGCAGTATCATAAAATGGCACATTCAGTCCTAATCCTGGGATTTTATACCAAGTAAATAATTGAGCATAAGCAGGAAGTCTGCATAGTAAGATGTTGATTGTGGTGTTATCTTTAATTATTTGTAAAAAGTGGAAACTACCTGCATTTTACAAAATAAGTAACCATAAATATTATCCACCAGCCCAGTTGCATTGTGCATTAAAGAATGATAGTTGGGAAGACACATGTTCATAAAGCAAAGTATAAACTATTCAGTATTCTGTGATTACAGCTGTGTAAAAATAGATTTGGATAAGTCCTGGCAAATGTAAAAGGAAACATTTTGGAACGTGGGATTATGTATAGTTAAAAACTTTTTACTATTGCATGATCTTTTAAAATTACTTTTTGTTTATATTGTATTTGACAATAAAAAAATTTGTCTTCATTGTAGGTGTTGTAGAATATTTGAGCACGGGTGGAGTAGAAACAAATCACAAAGACTTTAAGGAGTTGAGGTATAATGAAAGTCTTACCAACTTCAGCTGCCACGGGAAGAATGGAACCACCAATGGAAGGATCACTCATGGTTTCAAGTTAAAGAGTGCCTATGAGAGTGGCCTGATGCCTTACACAAATTACACATTTGATTTCAAGGTGTGTCTTGAGACTGATAAGTTTTTCAAACCTCTATTTTACTAGCAAGTCTTCTGATGCATCACTATGTCTTTAAAAATGTGGATATGTGTTCAGACTGGAATGAAGCAATCTTGAATTGATTGACAGCAATATTCTTTGTTTTTTGTTTGAGACAAGGTCTCACTCTGTTACCCAGGCTGGGGTACAGTGGCACAATGATGGCTCACTGCAGCTTCAACCATGTGGGCTCAAATGATCCTCTCACCTCGGCATCATTAGTAGCTGGGACTACAGGCGCCTACTACCATGCCTGGCTAATTCTTGTATTTTTTGTAGAGATGGGGGGGGGGGTCTCACTATGCCCAGGCTGGTCTTGAACTCCTGGCCTGAAATGATTCTTGCACGTCAGCTTCCCAGCATGCTGGGATTACAGGCTTGAACCACTGTGCTCAGCCAGTAATATTCTTTTATTGCCTTGTTTAGAAGTCCTTTGTAGATACTTATTCTAATATTTTTCAGGATAAGAAGTCAGATGAAATAATCTGTAAAATTCCTAAGTTGACTTTTTCACCTTTTAGGGACAATTATGTTTTGTTTTTTTGTTTTTGTTTTTGTTTTTTTTTTGAGACGGAGTCTCACTCTGTCGCCCGGGCTGGAGTGCAGTGGCGGGATCTCAGCTCACTGCAAGCTCCGCCTCCCGGGTTCACGCCATTCTCCTGCCTCAGCCTCCCGAGTAGCTGGGGCTACAGGCGCCTGCCACCTCGCCCGGCTAGTTTTTTGTATTTTCAGTAGAAACGGGGTTTCACCGTGTTAGCCAGGATGGTCTTGATCTCCTGATCTCGTGATCCACCCGTCTTGGCCTCCCAAAGTGCTGGGATTACAGGCGTGAGCCACACGCCTGGCCACAATTATGTTTCTTATATTCTGCTTACTAATAGCTAGATATACAGCATCATAGTAACTAATTTGGGTGACATTTGGGGTAAGATGTTCCGTCTCTTAACATTTTAATTGAAACTAAACTCTTTTGCATGCCAAAATGTGGTTTATATTAGCCATTTTTAAGTGTTTCTAAGACACATCTTTTTTTTACCCCCCAGAGAATCTTACTCTGTTGCCCAGGCTGGAGTGCAGTGGCACGATCTCAGCTCAGTGCAACCTCCACCCAGGTTCAAGTGATTATTATACCTCAGCCTCCCAAGTAGCTGAGATTACAGGCGCCTGCCACCACACCTGGCTAATTTTTGTATTTTTAGTAGAGACGGAGTTTCACCATGTTGGCCAGGCTGGTCTCAAACTCCTGGCCTCATGTGATCCACCCATCTTAGCCTCCCGAAGTGCTGGGATTATAGGCGCCCCTGGTCAGACTATCATCATTTTTAACGTTAGCGATTGTTTAGGGCTGTCACTTTCTTGTGTTCAGCTGTCCTTTTTCTAAAAAGAGATGTCTTACTCTGTTGCCTAGGCTGAAGTACAGTAATGTGATGATAACACACCAGCCTCTAACTCCTGGACTCAGGCAACCCTCCTGCCTCAGCTTCCCCACTAACTAGGACTACAGGTTTGCGCCACCATACCCAAATCATTTTTTTTGGGTAATTTTTTGTAAAGACAGAGTCTTGCTATATTGCCCAGCCTGATCTTGAACCCCTGGCCTCGAGCATTCCTCCTGCCTTAGCCTCCCAAAGTGCTGGGATTATAGACGGGAGCTACCGCATCTGACTCAGCTGCCTTTTAAACTACTTGTTGCATTTCTGCGTTCTCAACTCCCAGCTTTCTGTTTCTAAGCTGCTGGAAAAGTAATCATTTAGATGAGATTGTCAGAGTGTAAATAAGAGTTTAGACAGTATCTCAGGAGCTCTTGCACCTTAGAGCATAGAAAGTAAACCCCTGTTGATCCTCAAGTGCCCCTTCCTTTCAGATTCTTCAGGAGACATTGAAGAGAAGGCATGGATAGTAACCAAAGGGTGGGAAAGCTTAGGGTTTTCTTTCTGTTGCTGATACAGAGGCAGGAAGAAGATACTTGACTGTCCTTCAGTACATTTGGCCAAGAGCATGTCGAGGAGAGGAGCAGAACCATCAGATGGGAACAGTTTATTAGATGCCATGGCGGGGTGCTGCTGAGAGAAAAGGGGGTCAGGTAGAGACAGTCCTGCCCTCGTGGAGCTGAGGTGTGATGAGAGATGAGTCTCAACCACACAAATGAAGAGATAAATACACCTTGAGATGGCCATTAGCAAGGGAAGTGAATCAGTGGTGGGAGGTAGGGTAGCTAAGTAGGTAGGAGCAGGATTCAGGAAGGTCTTTGGAAAGCAGTTGAACCTGACATTGAAAGATTAAGAAGGAATTGACCTCATAACAAGTAGAAGAAAGTGTTCCAGGCAGAATGGCGGCAGGGGGGAGAGAGAGAGAGAGAGAGAGTGTGTGTGTCTGTCCTGGGGCAGGAAAATGCTGGGTGGAGTGTGGGGTGTGTGTGTGTGTCCTGGGGCAGGAAAGAACTTGGTACCTACAGGTTCCCCTCCCATCCTCACCCCTTTCTAACTCCAAAGGCTAGTGTGGCAGCAGGGAAAGTGGCACAAATTAGTCTAGGAAAGAGAAGCAGAGGCTGCATCCTAAAGGGTCTTTTAGGTCTTATTAAAGATCCAGATAAGAAGAATGCTTCGTTCTGCTAGATTTGACATTTTGCAAGGGGACCATTTGGTGTATGTAGTACAGACCTCATCCTACAAGCTAGTACGTTTCACTTGTTTTGTTCTGTTCACCAAACATGACAGGAAAGACTTGTCTTGAAAGCACTCAGGATTTTAGTGTTGTCTTATGTGGTGCTTATCTTTTTTTTCTGTTGTTTTTCAGGGTATAATCGACTACATTTTCTATTCTAAACCTCAGCTGAATACCTTAGGCATCCTGGGCCCTCTGGACCACCACTGGCTGGTTGAGAATAACATCAGTGGCTGCCCGCACCCCCTCATTCCCTCTGACCACTTCTCACTTTTTGCACAACTGGAGCTCTTACTGCCTTTCCTGCCCCAAGTCAACGGCATCCACCTTCCTGGCAGGAGGTAGTCAAGCACCTTCAGAGGACAGCCTTGATTCACTTGTAAACTTGTGAAAATCTGAACATAGGGGAGTGAGGTATGGCCACTGAGGATTTTTGTTTGCTTAAGAATGATTTGGATTTTCAATCTGATTATTTGATAAGGATATAGTATGAAAGCCAGGTGCTAGCAACAGACAAATTCTGAGCCCAATATGCTTTATACTGCTAGACAGGGATTGGTGTGTTTGCACCTATCTTTAATTTGTTATAAGAAATTTTCCTATTTCTTCTATCCAATATAATATTTTCATGCCTTGAAATAGGAAAATGTTTGAACAGCATATTCTCTTTGCACAGAAATCTGTAGCACTACTTTTTTGAGGCCAGTAGTAACATCCAGAGACCATTCTTCCATACTTTACTCCCTCCTTTTTCAGATTTGTTTGTAAAATACAGAATCTGAATTTAGCCTTTATGATTGTATATGATCCACAGAAGACCTGATTTATGAAATTTTGTACTAAAAAAAATCATTTGGAAATGATTGTATTGTAAACTAAGGCTAAATTTTTTTTAAAGAAAAAGAACCCGTTTCATGTGTTATAAAGGCCAGCTTGTAAAAGAAGCTGCAACAGACTTTCTCTGCTTGTGGTTTGCACTCTTAGGGTTTTGTTAGCCCTTTTGTACTACTTTATTTTTAAATTGAGAACATGGTTCTTTACATACAAATCTGCTTAAACCTGAGGATGTTTTCAGACCAGAGGCAACTTATTCATGAATTTTTATGAAAACTATCTACCAGGACAGATAAGCCAAACAGTGATGATCTGTAGACATTTATGGACTGAATGTAATGGTTGATATATGTACATTCTGATATTTTTAAATCTAACTTTTTTAAGTTAAAAAACTACAGCTGCTTAGGTACAGCTTCTTAACTCTTTTTTGAGACACTTCCTGTCCAATCTCCACTGTGCCTGCCTAAATTTGTTCTCACCAAGCACTGCCTGTGCATGCAGAGAAAATCTGTGCATCCTCTTTTATATTTTTAAAATACTGTTTAACATTTGTGAGAATTTTATGAAAATGCTTTTGTATGAGCTGTGGCTTTTTCCCATTGTGAAGCATTGAATATCACATTTTGGAACATGTTATAGGGTGAGTCCCTGGATCTTTGCTCACCAGATCCAAGCACTGCTTCTCGGTGTCGTTGCAGTGTGCTGCTTGTCACCCGGAATACTACTATCATGTGAATTCTTTTTGTTGTCCGTGTATTCCTTAGTCTTTTTGTTATTTTTTTTAATCCTTTTTTAAGAAGAAGTAATTTTCCATTTATGAAGCAGTATGAATTAGATGTATTTTCAAAACAGGTCCCTAAGACAATTCTTCAGATCATTTTTTAAATGACTAAGTCATTTTAGTGTGTCAACCAAGATAAAAGTTACATCACACCCTCTATTTTGCCTGTAGTGCCGTTAGTAGAATAGAGATGAAAACCAGCTTTAACTTTGCAAAGTGAATGTGTACATGGTCTGTTCTCATTTATTAATTCTTCTCTCAAAAGTCAAATGAATTCAGAGGGAGTTTGGTCAAACTGCTTTTGTTTCAACTGCAGGCAGGGGAGCAAAAGGACACCATGTGAGCATTAGGAAAAAAAATATTGACTGTTACTAACAATTTTTATATAGAGAATGAGTCATTTGGGAAATGATTTTTTTTTTTTTTTTCCTTTTAAAAAATTCTCCAAAAGGTTTTGATGTTGAATCTTTGTCTTGGACCTGTTTCTTTCCTTTGAGGGTTTTTTGTTTTTTGTTTTTTCTAGGATTTCATTGTGATGTTTTGGTTTTGTTTTCTGCTTTTTGTTTAAGTTGTGCTGACACCAAACACATCCAGTTTATAATCAGAACATTGGAAAGCTCGTATTGATGTAGAACCAGTGCATAACTTTGTATGGGGTTTTGTTATTGGTTTTTTTGTAGAGTGTGAATAAAAGGTATGTTTACTCATTTTTCCTGAACACTGTGTTGGTAATATGCATCATGACAATTTCCAGTGAAGGTGAGCTGGAGCTGGTTAGACTAATGAGGCTGAGGAAGCAGCTTTTCCTACGATCTGCATTATGTAATCACAGGTCCAGAGAGCATTATGGAAGCGGGAGAGAAGGAGCACTTACTCATTTTGTGTTTGTTAATGGAGGATGTCATCTTTTCATAGATGCTGGAGCTAGAGTGCACTTGTTAGATGCTAAAGGTTTGAGCTTTACACAAAATGTATTCATCTGTATTTGTTATTGTCTACAATATATTTGAATTTGGGGCAGCATATTAAGATATAATGGCCTGTTATGTCTTGAAAATACTTGTTTTGCCTCTTCCAGGCATACTGCATTCTGTGGATCAGTTTGAACAGCTTCTCCACCTTATTTGGACAGTGATAAATTGAACCAAGAGTGTAGATTTACAACTGTAACCTTCAAAAGAGGAAGAAATATTTGGGGTCTGTAGGAAATAAACAGTCACACCAAAATAGACAATGATGCTTTTGTTAAGAAAGGTTTCATGTTTTAGGTATTTTCTGTGTCCTAAATAATTTTCAATAATCTATACTCCCTCAAATGCAATAAAAACTAGTATATTTTCATGGTGTAGATTTTTTTTCAAAAATTCTGTAACAAATATATTTAATGTGTTGCCATAATGTAATTTCAGTGTTTTTGCTGGATAAATCCATTTTAGAAATGTTTTACAAAAAATTTAGGGCATGTTTTCTGTTTTAAAGATCAGAAGTTTGAAGGCACTCAAGTCCTTGTTGCAAATCTCTTGAAGTACAGCTTCACCATATTAATGGTAATTATTTATACTTTGAGAATTTAAATTAATTTATGGCATAATTTAAGCTAAAGTTGTAGAAATGAATTGTTGAGTGCAACTTTAATAGTCCCAAAGATAGGCAGAGAACATCTCCAAAAATATGGGTTTTGTGTGTGTGTGTGTGTGTGTGTGTTTTTAATATGATTTAGTGACAACCAGGAAAACTTACTTGGGGTTATTAGCACTTTCAAACTTAGGGACATTATTAAATTGGATGGAATGCACTTCTAAATGTTTAAATTAAAATTTCAAAGCTCTTTTGAGATTCAGGTTCTCAATAATAACATTCAAGTTTTAGAGTTTCACTTTGTACTATTTAAATTTATGGAAACTAGTTTCCATATTGACTTCTAAGGTTTTGGGGTCATATATAAGGACTGAAACCAAGCTAGGCAAAACAATTACAGCATTGTTTTTTTTAATAAAGCTATCAGAATATCCAGTACAAATGTTGCAGATAATTCCAAGAACTCCTTTAGCAGATGTTCTTCACCATTCATAAACAGTATTTTAAGATGTTCACTTTGCTCTTCTTTTTGGTTACATAAATTTTAGTAACTGGTATGTTGAAGTAGTGTCTAAAATAAAGTATCTAGTCTTTATTCACAGTACATTATCTTGTGTAATGCACTGGACTAACTCTTGTTTACCATTCATGTAACAAAACCCAGCACATTATCTGCACTATAAGCTCAAAGAATGTCCCATTCGCCCAGGCAGCTCTTTGATGAGGGTGGTGGGAAACTGAATATACCATATGGACTGGTGGTGACAAGGGCTTGTACTGTTCTTTTCAGTGGAACCTTCTTGGTCAAATTGTAACTAGCTAGTATTATATTTATATACAGGGTCTTTTTTCTTTACCGATGTATTTTCCTACTCATAGCCAACCAATAAATTCAATATCTGTTTCAAATATTTTAGAAGTGTAATTTGTATAGCTGTAGTACTGAGGTTTGAGGAAAAATAGATGTTAATCAGCAGACCGCGTATTTAAAATTCTGAATCATCTGGGACAGGGTTGTAACTCACCCTTCCAAAGGGAAGAATGCAGGGGGACAGGGCCATGATATGGGGAAATGGTGTAAACTAATGTATTTCTTTATTGGCTGTTATTCTGTATAACACTTATATCTTTGCCAAAGTTCAATTTTATATTTAGGCAACTGATGGTCCTTTTGCATTTAGGATTTTCGTTGTTGTTACCTTATACCTCATGATATAAGAAATGGGCTCATGTGTCTTCCGTCTTTTGGAAGGAGGTTGACATATTTTAAATAAATGCTTTTAAATACAGTAGCAAACGTTGTGTCGGGGTTATAATAATTCATTAAATGTTTTACTTGTTGCCTCTATTTTGTTGTATATGTAAACTTTAAAAACGTGTGACTTCGTAAGTCTTCAGATGTCAGCTTACAATTGAGAAAACATGAGTTCCTTTGCTTTTAGAAACTACTTCTACAGCAAACGTAAATTTTTATGTACATGTGGGAAAAATTCAAAATCTGGACAGTTTAGATAAAATGAATATTTGCTTTGATCTCCAATTTTTAAAGTAGGCATGTTCTACTTAATCCTTAATACAGTGATGCACATTAGGGGGATATATTCTGAGAAATGCATCCTTAGGCGATTTTGCCATTGTGTGAACATCAGATTGTATTTACACAAACCTAAATGGTGTAGCCTGTTACATATCTCAGCTTTGTGGCTTAGCCTGTTGCTCCTAGGCTGGAAACCTGTAGAGCATGGTACTGTAGTGAACATTGTAAGCAGTTGTAAGACAATGGTAAAGACAGAATAGGCCGGGAAACATGGAAAAGACATGAACATGGAAAAGATAGAGTAGGCCAGGTGCGGCGGCTCATGCCTGTAATCCCAGCACTTTGGGAGGCCAAGACCATCCTGGCTAACATCGTGAAACCCCGTCTCTACTAAAAAATAAGGCCGGGCACGGTGGCTCAAGCCTGTAATCCCAGCACTTTGGGAGGCCGAGACGGGTGGATCACGAGGTCAGGAGATCGAGACCATCTTGGCTAACACGGTGAAACCCCGTCTCTACTAAAAATACAAAAACTAGCCAGGCAACGTGGCGGGCTCCTGTAGTCCCAGTTACTCAGGAGGCAGAGGCAGGAGAATGGCCTAAATCCGGGAGGCGGAGCTTGCAGTGAGCTGAGATCCGATCACTGCACTCCAGCCCGGGCGACAGAGTGAGACTCCGCCTCAAAAAATAAATAAATAAATAAATATTAAAGAACAGGCGTGGTGGCGGGCGCCTGAGTAGTCCCAGCTACTCAGAAGACTGACAAAGGAGAATGTCGTGAACCCGGGAGGCAGAACTTGCAGTGAGCCGAGATCACACCACTGCACTGCATCCTGGGCGACAGAGTCAAAACAATGGTATGTCTGAGGCTGGATACAGTGGATCATGCCTGTAATCTCATTTTGGGAGGCCGAGGTGGGCGGATCACTTGAGGCCAGGAGTTCAAGACCAGACTGGGCAACATGGTGAAACCCCATCTCTATAAAACAGAAAAATTAGCTGGGCGTGGTGGCACATGCCTGTGGTCACAGCTACTTAAGAGGCTGAGGTGGGAGAATTGCTTGAGCCCAGGAGGTGGAGGTTTCAGTGAGGAGATTGTGGCACTGTACTCCAGCCTCAGTGACAAAGTGAGACTCTGAGAAAAAAAAAAAAATCTGAATAGGTAGCTCTGTTATATCTTATGGACCATCCTCATATATGTGGTCAGTCTTTGACGAAAATGTCATTATGCACGGTGCATGACTATGCAATTTTACCACTCTAGTTTTTCTTCCTCCATATAATTGTCAAAAAATAAGTATAAAAAAGTTAATAGGTTGGGTGCAGTAGCTCATGCCTATAATCCCAGCACTTTCAGAGGCCGAGGTGGGCAGATCACTTGAGCCCAGAGGTTCAAGACCAGCCTGGGCAATATGGTAAAAGCCCACCTCTATAAAAAATATAAAAATTAGGCCGGGCGCGGTGGCTCAAGCCTGTAATCCCAGCACTTTGGGAGGCCGAGACGGGCGGATCACGAGGTCAGGAGATCGAGACCATCCTGGCTAACACGGTGAAACCCCGTCTCTACTAAAAAACTACAAAAAACTAGCCGGGCGACGTGGCAGCGCCTGTAGTCCCAGCTACCCGGGAGGCTGAGACAGGAGAATGGCGTGAACCCGGGAGGCAGAGCTTGCAGTGAGCTGAGATCCGGCCACAGCACTCCAGCCTGGGTGACAGAGCAAGACTCCGTCTCAAAAAAAAAAAAAAAAATATATATATATATATATATATATATATATATATAAATTAGCTGGGCATGGTGGTGCATGCCTATTGTTCCAGCCACTCGGGAAGCTGAGACAGGAGGATTGCGTGAGCCCGGGAGGCTAAGGTTGCAGTGAGCCCGGATGGCACCACTGCACCCCAACCTGGGTGACAGAGCAAGACCCTGTCTTAAAAAAAACAAAAAAATTAATGAAGTATGTGCCATGTTACTTGATAAATTCCAGTTAATGTTCTTTAAAGGAACAAGTACCTAAAAAGACATG
The DNA here is from genome assembly GCF_007565055.1 of Rhinopithecus roxellana. Lineage (NCBI taxonomy): Eukaryota > Metazoa > Chordata > Mammalia > Primates > Cercopithecidae > Rhinopithecus > Rhinopithecus roxellana. The sequence continues at coordinate 164,766,203 of NC_044551.1, forward strand.
AACTGAAATATATTTAGAATAAAGTTTTTAGGTTTTAGATAACAATGTTATATATTGAGAGTTTTATTCCCTTTTTAGACTATTATTTAGGTATTCAAATTGACTTTAAAATAAGCTTTTACAGGTATTATAAAGAATTTTAACATAATGAGTGGTTATGTATTAGAAGAAACTTGTAGAAGATAGTTTTCTACTAGAATTTTATGAGAATTTGAGAAATGTTTTTGTAAGTAGATTTCCCCTGAATAATATTTTAAATAGATTGTTACATAAATGAGTCTAACCAGCTAGTCTAGCTAGGGGTTGGGAGGACGGCTGGATTGCAAAGTAACATGAAAACCAGTTTCTGCAGTTTCAGCACATTTAACATTTTTAATCAAATGAACGAGGAGATGTCAGTTTCCTCATTTTCTTTGAATCACAAACTTTTAGATCACTCTAATCTCCCCAAAATCTGTTAAAGGAGTTTGGGTCTGTTACAGGAAACTTGGCTTGCTCTGTCAAGCCCGACCTGAGGCCAGCTTCAAGAGCTTTAATTGCTGGATACCTTCCAGCTTACCAGCAAAGTGAATCAAAGCTTCTGGGCTTACAGAGTTACCCAGTAGTAAGTTGCCTAAGCTTACTTAAAATTGAGAGATTTGCAATTGTCAGACTCTGTGCTTAGTTTGGAAATAAAGATTTAGAGGCATCATCCTTCCAGTTGTTCGTTGACCGTAAATCTAGTGCACTGGGTGCTGAAGATGCGATAGGTGTGGAGGAAGAAACGGGCTACTGGGAAGGTAGCCATAGCGGCGCTGTGCAGGGTGCGTTAAAAGGGGAGATGGATACTTGGTGTCACACTAGTTAGCTGGTTTCTGGTGTGGTCCAGTTGACAGCTAAGCTGAGGCGGGCTTGCAGAGCAGCAAGCCTAGAAAGGAAAGGAAATTTTGAAATATTTAGGAAAGGGAAGTAATAATATCAATTCCTGCCTTGTGTGGATGAAGAGACGGATAAATGAGTTGTTTAACCCTGACTCAAAATCTGTGTCTGCCACCAAGGCCCCCATTTTTCCTTTACCCATCTGACAAAAGTATTTAGTTGAAGAATCTTGTTTCTCAAGCTGGATTTTACTTCATTCCCCATTATCATTTATTCAGATTTTAGTCTGCAAGAGAGATCCATGGTGCCCCTACTAAACAGCGTAGTAATTCCAGAAAATGATAAAAGGTAGCATTTGATGCTAAATTAATTCTTTTAGCCTGTTTCCCTTTGACTTTTTGTATTACTGAAAATAGTTTAAATGTAAAAAGACTGCCTTTCTGAGGTTGCTGGTAAGACCCAGCATTGGAAGATGTGTGGGCAGAGCAGCACACAACCGGTGAAGGGAGGGATCCAAGAATCCTCAGCTCTGCGAAACCCCACTCATGTGCGGTGTTCAGCGTGGTGGCCTCTAGCCATGTGTGGCGTCTGAGCATTTGAAATATGGCTGTTGTGACTGGTACTGAAAAATACTCTTTTTTGTTAAGCAAAACGATTTTTATAGGATCACATGTTTATAGGATCACATTTATCTTTTAATTGTTGCATTGTTTAAGATAGAGAACCAATACATTGCTTGTTTGTATGACACATAAACACATTGCCAGATGGTATCAAAGAATTGACTTCATTCTAACAGTATTTTACTACTAACCAAAGTAACATTATAGTGTATTTATCTAAATGTTATATGCAGACAGTTACTGTGCCTATGTAAATCCTAATTAGTAAAGTGAGATGTATGTTCATATTTTTCTAGTTTAAAAAATATACATGAGGCCAGGTGTGGTGGCTCACGCCTGTAATCCCAGCACTTTGGGAGGCCGAGGCAGGCAGATCATGAGGCCAGGAGATCGAGACCATCCTGCCCAACATGGTGAAACCCCATCTCTACTAAAAATACAAAAATTAGCCAGGCATGGTGGTGTGTGCCTGTAGTCCCAGCTACTCAGGAGGCTGAGGCAGAAGAATCACATGAACCTAAGAGGCAGAGGTTGCAATGAGCTGATACCATGCCAGTGCCCTCCAGACTGGCAACAGAGGGAGACTCTCAAATATATATATATACACACACACACAGATATACATGTACACACATATACACACATATATACATACAAATTATTAAATTTAAAATCAGTGGTGGCTCATGCCTGTAATCCCAGCACTTTGGGAGGCTGAGGTGAGTGGATCTCCTGAGGTCAGCAGTTCAAGACCAGCCTGGCCAACCTGGTGAAACCCTGTCTCTACTAAAAATACAAAATTAACCGGGCGTGCTGGCAGGCGCCCAGCTGTTCGGGAGACAGAGGCAGGAGAATTGCTTGAATCCGGGAGGCAGAGGTTGCGGTGAGCCGGGATCGTGCCACTGCACTCCAGCCTGGGTGACAAGAGCGAGACTATCTCAAAAAATATAACGATAATAAATAAGACAGTTTAAAGATCATATCTTTGCTAATTATTATTTGCTGAATTGTGAAGGAGTTTTAGTGATTCATTGTTCTGTTGATTCCAATTTAAGATTCTTTTGCAACAAAAGGAATGCTGTCATGTATGCAATAATCTAAAGCAAAATACGTCAGTCTATGGTGCACATTTTCTCTCAATATCACACTGAATATGAGTGAACTAAAGGTGAAGCTCCAAAGAAAGGAAAAGCTTATTTGTGATGTTCACAGACAGGTACAATAATTTATGTTGAAATTGAAACTTTATAATGCAAATAATTATATCAGGAATATGAATTTGATGCATTTTCTGACATTTAAAATTTTAATTGTAATTTAACATTTTATAAGCTGCAAAAACTACAAGTAAAATTTGAAGAACACTGTTGATACACTGATAAACTTAGAGTAGCTGCCAAGCATGGTGGCTCACATCTGTAATCCCAGCACTCGGGGAGGCCAAGGCAGAAGGACTGCTCGAGGTTGGGAGTTTAAGACCAGCCTGAGCAATACAGGGAGACCCTGTCTCGAAAAAATAAAATTTAGAGTTTTTTAAATTATGCATTACTGCTTTGAATTTGATGTTCATATTCTAGAGTCAATGCAAGAATTCGTGAGTACTTAGAAACAAATACTTTTGCTACAAAGTTCAATAGATTCCCATAAAACGGAAATAGCAGGTTTGTTGATGTGGGTCCAAAAAAAATTTTTAAATGATTTTGGGGATTTGATTCAGTTATAAAACAAGTATATTTGGTACAACTTTGGTATGTGAATCAACTTTTAAGATTCAGCTATGTGATATTTATAGGAGATGCACTTCAGATGTAAAGGTGACACATAGGCTGAGAGTACAAGCATGGAAGAAGATGTCATGCAAACAGGAACTATAAAAATTGGAGCTATACTAATGTCAGGCAAAATAGACTAGGAAACAAAATGTTCCTAGAGATAAAGAAGGATATCTTCTAATGATAAGCAACAACAAACAACAAAGCCCCAAACTACAGGAAGCAAAAACTGACAGAATGGAAGGGAGAAACTGACAATTCAGCAATAATAAATGGAAATTTCAGTACCTTTCTCTGAATAGAACAGCTAGGCATTAATCGATGTGAATAGGAAACACCAACTGAACCTGATAGACAAGTAAAATAATACCAGAATATACATTTCTCCCGGGTGTACATGGAATATTCTCTAGGACAGATCATATGCGATGCTATAAAACAAGCCATAATAAGCTCAAAAGGATTGAAATCATACCAAATATATTATCCAATCAATGAAGTGAAACCAGGGAAGTTTGAAAATACTTTGAAATAAATGAAAAGACAATACACGAAAACATGGGGATGCAGTGAAAGCAATACTTAAATTTATAAACACATTTTAAAAGGTTTTGGGGCCATGTACGGTGGCTCCCAGCACTTTGGGAGGCTGAGGCAGGCGGATCACGAGGTCAGGAGATCGAGACCATCCTGGCTAACACGGTGAAACCCCATCTCTACTAAAAATACAAAAAAAAAAAATTAACCAGGTGTGGTGACAGGCGCCTGTAGTCACAGCTACTTAGGAGGCTGAGGCAGGAGAATGGCGTGAACCTGGGAGGCCGAGCTTGCAGTGAGCTGAGATCATACCACTGCACTCCATCCTGGGTGACAGAGCAAGACTCCATCTCAAAAATCGCAAAAAGATCTTAAATCTTCTTTTCAACTTAAGACAATGGAAAATGGTAAACCAAACCCAAAGCAAGCAGAAAGAAGGAAGTAATTAGAACTAGAGCAGAAAATCATGAAATAGAGAATAGAAAAACAGTATAGGGCCAGGCGTGGTGGCTCACGCCTATAATCCCAACACTTTGGGAGGCCAAGGTGGGCAGATCACGAGGTCGTGAGCTGGAGACCAGCCTGGGCAATATGGTGAAACCTCATCTCTACTAAAAATAGAAAAATTAGCTGGGTGTGGTGGTGCACGCCTGTAGTCCCAGCTACTCAGGAAGCTAAGGCAGGAGAATTGCTTGAACCCGGGAGGCAGAGGTTGCAGTGAGCCGAGATCGCACCACTGCACTCCAGCCTGGTGAGAGAGGGAGACTCTGTTTCAAACAAACAAAACAAAACAAAACAAAACAAAAAAAACAGTAGAGAATCAAAGACTGATTCTTTGGAAAGATCAGCAAAATTGATGAGCCGTTAAGTAGTCTGAACATAAAAAACTGTTTAAATTACTAAAATCAGGAATGAAAGGGAGACATTACTACCAACCTTTATAGAATGAAAAGAATTACTATGGAATGCTATGGACAATTGTATGCCAATGAATTAGACAATGTAGATGACATGGATAGATTCCTAGAAAGACACTACCAAAACTGACTCAAGAAGAAAAGAAAATCTGAATAGATGTACAGCAATAAAGAGATTGAATTAGTAATGGAAAAAACTACAAAATGAAAAGCGTAGGCCCTAATGGCTTCACTGGTGAATGCTATCAAGTATTTAAGTTGATACCAATTGCTCACAAACTTCAAAAAGTAGAAGAGGGAACACTTTTTAACTCATTCTATGAGGTCAGTATTACCCTGATATCAAAACCAGACAAAGATAATCTCAAAGAAAACTACATACCAATCACTTTTAAATATAGATCCAAAAATCCTCAAAAACATACTAGCAAAATAGGATTCAGCAACATATAAAAAAGGATTTTGCACCATGACCAAGTGGGATTTATGCAATTAATGTGATGCATTGTATCAGTAGAATAAAGGAGAAGCATAGGATCATTGACAAAACTTACTCTCCATTCAAAAACAAACAAAAAAACCCAGAACTTCCTCAATCTGAACCTACAGTTGATATTATACTTAATGATGAAAGACTAAGACTTTCCCCCGAGAAAGCAGGGAATTCATGTTCTTGGATTGAAGGATAATATTAAGATGGCAATATTCCCTAAATTGATCTACAGATTCAATGCAGTCTCTATCAGAATCCCAGCTGACTTTTTGTTTGTTGCAGAGATTGACAATCTAATCTTTAAAGTCATATGGAAATCCAAGGGACCTCCAAAATAGCCAAATAGTCTTGAAGAGGGTCAAAGTTGGAGGACTAAAACATCCTGATTTTAAAACTAATTACAAAGCTACAGTAATCAAGACAGTGTGGTTCTAGCATAAGGATAGCATATTGGTCAATAGAATAGAATTTAAATCCTAAGAAATAAGCCCTTACATTTCTCATCAATTGATCTGTGACAGACTTGCCAAGATATCTCAATAGCGGAAAGTGTAGCATCCTCAATGAATAGTGCTGGGACAGCTGAATTCAGGCGTACCTCGGAGATACTGAGGGCTTTGTTTCTGGCCACTGCAGTAAACCAAGTCGTGAACTTTTTGGTTTCTCAGTGCATGTGAAAGTTATGTTTACACGATAGTGTAGTCTATTCAGTATGCAATAGCATTATGTCTTAAGGAGCATGCCTTAATTTTAAAATACTTCATTGCCTAGATATCTGAGCCTTCAGTGAGTGATAATCGTTTTGCTGGTAGAGGATCTTGTCTCAATGTTGATGGCTGCTGACTGATCAGGGTGGTGGTTGCAGAAAGTTGGGGTGGCTGTGGCAACTTCTTAAAATAAGACAATGAAGTTTGCAGCATTGACTCTTCCTTTCACAAAAGATTTCTCTATGTTGCATGCAATTGTGTTTGATAGAATTTTACTCACAGTAGAACTTCTTTCAAAATTGGAGTTAATCCCCTCAAAACCGGCTGCTGCTTTGTCAACTAAGTGTGTGTACTCTTTTCTAAAACTACCTCCTATGTGGTCATTTCAGTGAGGTTTGCAGCCTCTTCACTGGGAGGAGATTCCGTCTCAATAAACCACTTTCTTTGCTCATCCATAAGGAGTAACTCCTCACTCCACTCCTTACCTATTCAAGTTTTATCATGGGGTTGCAGCAGTGCAGCCACATCTTCAGTCAGGATTCACTTCTAATTCAAGTTCTCTTGTTATTGCTATCACATCTGCAGTTACTACCTGAAGCCTTGAACCCCTTGGTTATCCATTAGACTGGAATCAACTTCTTCCAAACGCCTGTTAATGCTGGGGTGTTTTTTGGGGGGAGTGGGACAGGGGCTTGCTTTGGCACCCAGAGGAGTCTCACTCTGTCACCCAGGCTGGAGTGCAGTGGCACAATCACAGCTCGCTTTCTGGGCTCAAGTGACCCTCTCACCTAAGCCTCCCAAGTACCTGGGACTACAGATGCACGCCACCACACCCAGCTAATTTTTAAAATATTCTGTATAAAGTCTTACCTTACTGCCCTTGTTCAAGGATGATCTTGAACTCCTGGGCTCAAGGGATCCTCCTGCCTCAACCTCCCAAAGTGCTGGGATTAGCCACCATGCCAGCCATAAATTAAAAAAAAAAAAAAAAAAAAAAGCTGGGTGCAGTGGCTCACACCTATAGTACCAGCTACTTGGGAGGCTGAGGTGGGAGGATCGCCTGAGCCCAGGAGTTCAAGGCTGCAGTGAGCTGTGATCACATCATTACACTCCAGCCTGGGTGACAGAGTGAGACTCCACATCTAAAAACATCAGGCATTTACAATTATACTTCCAAGTGTGATCTTGAGCCTTAAGGTTTTACTTACTCTTACATCATCAGCATCTTCTTTTAACTTTGCCAGAAATCTGACTTCAATGAGAGTAACCTGATTACACATCTGAGTTGTCACAGAATATGCACAGAACGGCCTCAGTATAGCAATGCCGCCAATAAGAGAAGTTTAAAATTGTTTTCACAGTTCCTCTTGTCCTTGGGGTGGACCCATCCCAGGGCGTAAATTAAATTACTACATTGTTACATTACTTAGAATAGTTCCTTGGTGGTTAGGCCCCCGTTAGAAACCAAGTTAAGTTTATTTGTTTTCCTAACTTCCACTTTTAGAGGCTGCTTTAAAGAATGTGTTTGGTCTTTTGTGGCAATATGAAATATTTTTGAAATAGTAACCATTTTAAAACATTTTATCCTTGGGCTGGGCGCCATGGGTCATGCCTCAGTCCCAGCACTTTGGCCATAAGCACTCTTGCCTTTGAGGGGTCGACTTCCGTTGTCTCTCACGTCCCTGCTGAAGCATGTGTACCTTTTCCCCGTGATGTACACAGCCTGGGGCTGGAAGTTGACAGCGGGGGATGCACCACCTCAAGTCCACCCGAGACATGGCTTCTGGTTTTAAGTCCCTATTAAATGTTTATTTCTGAGAAACTGAACTTGTCAGACTCTTTCTTCAGCCCCTTAGCTCCCTGGGTCTTTGGGGGCAGGTCTGCATATACCTGCTCACTGACAAACAGTATCTTTGGGACCAGCACCTCCAGGATTATGTTGGTCTCTCTTCCAGGAATCTACAGGAGGAAGGAAGCTAGACGTTGTAGCTGGTCTTGGAAATTCAACTGGTATTCGCAGTTTCCCTTTTTTACTAAGCACTTCGCTTTCCCCCTGTTGTTTTCCTGGAAAGATTCCAGGGGTGGAGGGTAGCAGGGCCATCTCAGGATAGTACCACAGCCCACCCACCGTCAGTTCCAACAGGCTCTACATGTTCCCATAATGATTTACCCGGATGTTTTAATCCAGTTAGTTAAGGAATTGTTAGCAGACAACCTGCAAAAAGCCTGGATATATAATACTGGGGGAGGTGGGCTTGGGGTCATGGTGGAGTCAGTGTCCGCATGACCTTGTGATTCTCACTCTTGGTCCAGACCAAAGCCTTCCCCACCCCGTGGAGATCCACAGCCCTGCAGGGCCTTGGGGACAATGTGTGGATAAGATTTCATGGCATCTGGATCCAGGTGGCTTCTTGCCTGTTGTGGTTTGCTTGTGAACTCATCAAAATGGCCAAACTTTTTATTTTACTGTATTATTTATGTATTTTGAGACGGGTTATCTCTTTGCTGACCAGGCTGGAGTGCAGTGGTGCAATCACGGCTCACTGCAGCCTGACCTCTCTGGTTCAAGTGATCCTCCCGCCTCAGCCTCCCGAGTAGCTGGGATTACAGGCACAGGCCACCATGCCCGGATAACTTTGGTATTTTGGGGTTTGTTTTGTTTTGTTTTAGACGGAGTCTCACTCTGTCACCAGGCTGGAGTGCAGTGACACGATCTTGTTTTGTTTTTTTTTTAGACGGAGTTTCACTCTTGTTGCTCAGGCTGGAGTGCAGTGGCTCAATCTCCAGCTCACCGCAACCTCCACCTCCTGGGTTCAAGCAATTCTCCCTGCCTCAGTCTCCCGAGCAGCTGGGATTACAGGCATGTGCCACCACACCTGGCTAATTTTGTATTTTTAGTAGAGATGGGGTTTCTCCATGTTGGTCAGGGTTGGTCTCAAACTCCTAACCTCAGGTGATCCGCCCACCTCGGCCTCCCAAAGTGCTGGGATTACAGGCCTGAGCCACTGCGCCCGGCTACCATCTTGGCTCACTGCAATATCCGCCTCTCAGGTTCAAGCGATTCTTCTGCCTCTACCTCCTGAGTAGCTGGGACTACAGGCTCGAGCCACCATGCCCGGCTAATTTTTGTATTTTAGTAGAGACGAGGTTTCATCATGTTGGCTAGGATGGTCTCGATCTCTTGGCCCCGTGACCCACCCTCCTCAGCCTCCCAAAGTGCTGGGATTACACGCATGAGCCACCGCGCGCCCCGCCCCCCCCCAAGTTTTTGTATTTTTTGTAGAGACGGCGTTTCCTCATGTTGCCCAGGCCGGTTTCAAACTCCTGGACTAAAGTGATCCACCTGCCTCGGCTTCTCAAAGTACTGGGATTACAGGTGTGTGCCACTGTGCCCAACCAAAAAAATTTTTAAATCTTGTGTGGATATTCACGATGGTGGGGGGGGGCGGAGAAGCCCTGCTCAAGCCACGTGCGGCAGTTATTTTTCCCGGCAAGGAAGTTTACTGGGAAGCTTCCCCTGAAATGGACGTGGACGTCTGGGTTCCCTGGGCACCTTCCCGGCAACACTCGGATCAGGGGACAAAAGGTGGTCTCTCTGGCAGAGCAGAAGGAATCAAAGCCGCTAGGTTATGTGAGCAAAACCAGCAGAAACCACAGGGAAAACAAGCCCAGCAGCGAATTTCCTGAAGCCCTCATTCCTTCCCCATTTCCGAGGAAGAAATCTACAATTACAGAGGGAAAAAACAAAAACTTTCCAATTTTAGCAGCAAATAACTTTGGCGCGTTTGCAATCTCGCCAGTCTTCAAGGAGTAGATAATGTTTATGCTTCTTAAACAGTTACAGAGCACAACAGGAAGAAAGACCTGCCAGTTTTGCTTCCAAATCCAGTTTACCTCTGATGCTGGCCCCATCTCTGTGCCACCCGCAGACTCTCGCACCCTCCCTCTCTCCTTCTCTCCCTCACCCCCTCACCAAATCTGGGACTTGGCACTCTCGGTCCCCCACAGGCATCAGCATTTGGGTGAGAAAATATCAGGCTCAAGCTGCTCTTAACCACGTTTATTGAGAGGGGCCGGGGAAGGGGATGGGACGGTCCGCCCCGTGGCGGGGTTTTCAGGCCCCGCGGGTGGGCAGCGTCTTGTCCTCAGGTGTAGCTACTCCACTCTCGGCTCAGCCGAACATTGTCAGGACCCCCTGGAAAGCAGAGGCCGAGCTTGAGGGCCCCCAAGAACTCAGGCCAGGGCGCGGCAGCGGCCGGCTCTGTCGGGAGTGGGAGCGGGGCGGGTCCGCTGGCGTCTCCGGGGTATGCGCACCCGCGCGGGGCCACCTCAGCCCTCCCCGCCCCTGCAGCTCGGATGTGCCCCACCCAGTTCCCACCGGGAAACCCAGGCTTATTCCAGGGACAGGGCTTGGAGGGGCTGGACAGGAAACAGCCCTGACGTAGGGCCTGGACACCTCTGGTGCAATTTTGAGGCTGGCCGGGAAGGGACGCCCGTGCAGGGAGGGTTCCCGGGGTGCCCACGTTACCAGCAGGGACTTCACGGCCCCCAGGGCCTCGGGGCCCAGCTCAGCCACACACTTCTGGGAGCCTTCTACGAGGTGGTTCACGGGGATGCCCAGGCTTGTCAGCAGGAGTTTCAGCAGGTTGAGGGTCCCGAGGGGGTTGAGGGTGCCGAGGGGGTTGAGGCTGCCGAGGGGGTTGAGGCTGCCGAGGGGGTTGGCCGCGGTGCCGAGGGGGTTGGCCAGGGTCCCAGCCGCAGCCTCTGCTCCCGACTCCAGCTCAGTGACAGGCTGGGCCACATGCTTGGCCGAACCCACAAAGAAAGCAGCAGCTGCAAGCAAACAGGGAGGGGTCACCGCCTGCGCGCAGGGGTCCCCAGAAGGCGGGCCCAGGACGCGCCCCCGCGGAAGGCGCCCAGGAACCGTCGCGCCCTGCCCGGCTCCCTGACCGCCCTCTCCCTCCTGCGCCGAGGCCTGCCGGGAGCGAGCCCCCGGGACACAGGGGACTCTGGGGAGGCGGCCCCGCGAGGACACGCTGCAGGGACACCAGAGTGGCCTGAGGGTGGCGGAAGGACCGGTGAACTCTGTGCCGGCTCTAGGGCGGGCTCCCAAAGGAGAGGACCCTCGCGCTGCACCTTGCAGGATGAGGGGACAGACGGCTGTTCCCAGGCCAGGCGCGGCCCCTGTCCTGGCTCGAGGCTGGAGAGAGCCCTGAGAGGAGGGAGGCCTAGGGCTGCAGGCGCGGGAAGCGCAGGCGCGGGGCCCCGGGACGGGCCGCGGGGTGGCGGAGCCCCCTGGGCGCTGGGCGAGGCTGGAAGGACCCTGGGATCCAGGATCGGCGCAGGCAGGGGCGGGGCACGGCGGGCGCCGCGGCCTCAGGCCCCACCGTGCGGGCCAGGAGCCCGGGGCGCTCACCGGAGCTGCAGAACAGGGCCACGCAGAGCCCCAGGGGGGCGGCGGTGAGCTTCATGGCGCAGGGGCTCGGGGCGCGCTGGGGACCTGCGGATGCCCGGGCCTGGCCACGGGGCTTCATATACCCGGTCCTCGCCCCTCCAGGCCGGCCTCGCCCATGCTCCTGAGAAAGCCCTCCCTGCTCCGCTCATGGCCGAGCCCTGGCCAACTTCCTGCTGCGGCCGGCGGGCCCTGGGAAGCCAGTGACCCCTTCCCTGCCTGGGGTACTTCCTCTTGGCAGGGGCTGGGACCCAGAGCTGGGCCGTCTGAGAGCAGGCAGGCCTGGCCTTTGTCTCCCCGAGGCCCACCCGGCCCGCACCTTCACTTTGCGGTCTGACCCCGTGGGCCTCACTGCAGGGCTGGGCCCTGGTGAGGCGGAGGTTCCCTCGCGCCAGAGCAGGTGCGCGGGCGGCGCAGGTCCCGGCTGGGAGACGGCAGCAGGTCGGTGGTCCCTGCCTCTGATCCCAGACCGTGGCAATGTCAGGCAATGGGGGTCCTCGTGGGCGCCTTCTGGGCTTGGGGAAGCCGAGGTGGAGGCGCCAGAGACGATCAGGCCTCATTCCTGGCCACCTCCCTGGCCGGGCCACAGGCAGCCATAGTTGCAACACAGAAAGAACTGGGGCGTTTTTCTGTCTTCGAAACTAGCCTCGACACCAGTGGATGGGCCTCGTCTGTTCCAGAGTCTCTCTAAATGTCCTCACTCGTCTGTCACTGCAGAAGTGTGACAGATGGAGAGCAAAACACTTTTTGAAAAGTTTTGTAAATGATACATAAATTAATTTGCTTTTAGCCCTTTTTTCCCCCTCTATTTTTTGACCCCAGGCATCGAGCATTGAGTGACTCACTTTTTGGTTCATGGCTGATCTCAGCATTCGTTGGTGCAAAGCCTCTCTTTTATTTTGTAAAGCGTAGCTGGCATGCATGGTACACTGGCTCCTGGTGGGAAGACCTGACTCTTCAGGCAGTGTCCTGGAATGCCTTTGCCATGGCTGATAGCATGTCTTATCCCTCAGCCACCCGGAGCTACTGCGGCCTCCTCCGCACCTGCAGACAGTTGTGGCTTGCTAACTGTCAGGAACAGGTGCACGCATTCACATTGTTCTGTTCATTTACGCTTTTCTTTTCTTTTCTATTCTTTTTTTTTGAGACGGAGTCGCGCTCCGTCGCCCAGGCTGGAGTGCAGTGGCGCGATCTCGGCTCACTGCAAGCTCCACCTCCCGGGTTCACGCCATTCTCCTGCCTCAGCCTCCCAAGTAGCTGGGACCACAGGCGCCACCACCACGCCCGGCTAATTTTTTGTATTTTTAGTAGAGACGGTGTTTCACTGTGTTAACCAGGATGGTCTTGATCTCCTGACCTTGTGATCCGCCTGCCTTAGCCTCCCAAAGTGCTGGGATTCCAGGCGTGTCGCTTACGCTTTTTCTTGACTATTTTGTTTGGGAGATTTTTGCATTATAAATCTGGAGTTTGGTTGTGTTGTGTTTTGTTGGTCATCATGGAAGTAATTTTAATGGGAAATACATTTTCTTTTTAAAAAACATTTTGAAATTAATTCCTTTTTGGTGGTGGTAAAGACACTGCCTTGCCATGTTGCCCAGGCTGGTCTCAAACTCCTGAGCTCACACAATCCTCCCACCTCAGACTCCCAAGTAGCTGAGACTAGAGGTGACAGCCACCACACTCAGTGGATTTTGATTTTGTTTTTTGTTTGTTTGTTGAGACAGAGTCTCACTCTGTCACCCAGGCTGGAATGTAGTGATGTGATGTTGGTTCCCTGCAGCCTCCACCTCCCAGGCTCAAGCGCTTCTCCCATCTCCGCCTCCCAAGAAGCTAGGGCTCCAGGTGCACACCACTATATCCAGCTAATTTTGCTTACTTTTTGTAGAGACAAAGTCTCACTATGTTGCCCAGACTGGTCTTGAACTGCTAGCCTCAAGCAATACTGTTGCCTCAGCCTCCCAAAGTGCTGGGATTACAGGTGTGAGCCACCACGCCTGGCTTGATTTATTTTTATTTTTTGTAGAGATGGGGTCTCGCTTTGTTGACCAAGCTGGTCTCAAAATCCTGGCCTGAATCAATCCTCCCGCCTCAGACTCCCAAGGTGCTGCGATTACAGGTGTGAGCCACCCTGCACAGCCCATCTTCACCATCTTAAGGGTACATTCCATTAACATTAAGCAGATTCACAGTGTTGTGCAAACATCACCACAGTCCATTTCCAGAACTCTTTTCCTCCTGTAAAACGGAAACTCTGAGCCCATTAAACAACTCCTCACTCCCCTCCCCCAGCCCCTGGCACCACCATTCTGCTTTCTATCTCTGAATTTGGCACCGCCTGGCACCTCGTGAGTGGAATCAGGCAGTGTTTGTCTTTTGTGTCTGGCTTATTTCACTTAGCGTGATATCCTCAAGGTTCATTCACGACCTTCAATTTCCTTCCTTTTTAGGGTAGGATACTACTCCGCTGCACGGCTGTGCCACATTTTCTTCACCCATTCACTTCACCTGTGGGTGGACGCATAGGCGCTTGCATGTTTTAACTGCTGCTGTAATGCAGCCATGAACACGGCTGTACAAATGCCTCTTTGAGACCCTGCTGTTGGCTCTTCTGGGCGGCTCCTGAGAGGTAGAATGGCTGGAGCCTGTGGTATTTGCATGTGTCATTTGGCGAGGATCTGCCATCTCTCCCACAGCAGCGGCACCACGCTGCCTTCCCAGCAACAACGCACAAGGGTCCCAGTGTCTCCACATCCTCGTGATGCTTGTTCTTCTCCCGAGCAGGGTCTGGCGCCTTGGCCCAAGCAATCACAGTGGACGCATCTTGGGAGCTGACTTTGGGGCCACCTTTCCCCGTGCTGCCTGGGGACCGGAGAACACTGCCTGTGGAAAGACCAGGTGATGTGGAGGCCAAGAGGAGGGGAGACGGTCATCCGTGGGTCCCCAGCAGCGCTTGGCGTCCTGGCCACTCCAGCAGCCCCTTGCACCTGCCTCCAGGGATTCTTTGTCTTCAAAATAACCTTGCTCCCCCTTCCGGCTCTTGGTGCCTCGGGTGGATCTGTTCCCATTTCCCACAAGCCAGCAGGGTGGTGACAGGCCCTCGTTTGACAGTGCCCCAAGGTTTCAAATTCCAAAAATCCATCCCCCAGATCCCCAGAGAAACGTGTCCCCGTTTCACCGCTGACAGGGCCAGAGGATGGGCTCTCCTCTCCTGAGCTGCCGTGGTCACCCCAGGCTGGGCCAGCCCCTCACCCCCACACTGGCTCTGGGGACCACGCCTGGCGAAGCCTCTGCAGCAGTTGGGGGTCAGGCAGGCTGAGGGTCTGGCCTGCGCCTAGACCTGCACAGCTGGGTCAGCGGCTGCCCCTGTATTCATTTCCTGAGGCTGCTGTGACAAGTCACCACATACCTGGTGGCTGAAAACAACACATTTACACCACTCACAGGTCTGGAGCCCAGAAGTGTGGTGTCACAGGGGTGAAGGCGAGGTGTCCGCAGGGCCGCTCTTCCTGCAGAGGCTGGAGGAGCTTATCCACTCCTGGCCTCTCCCTGCTTATGGGGGCTGCCAGGGTCCCTTGGCTGGTGACGGCATCACTCCAGTCTCTGCCTCCCTGGTCACATGGCCTCCTCCTCTTGTGTGTGTGTGTGTGAGTGTGTGTGAGAGATGGACAGTGAATGAGAATGAGACTGTGTGTGTGAAGGGGAGTGAGTGTGGGTGTGTTTGTGGGTGTGTTTGAGTGTGTGAATGTGTGTACAAGTGTGTGTGGATGTGAGTCTGAGTGTATGTGGGAGTGAGAGTGTGGGAGGGAGGATAGGTGTGGATATACGTGTGTGTGTTTGAATTGTGTGCAAGTGTGTGTGAATGTGTGTGTGTATGGGTGGGTGTGAGTGTGAAACCTCTGCCGCCATCTTATGAGTGTGTGTGGTGTTGCATTTAGGGCTCACCTAGGTAATCCAGGACAGTCCTCCCATCTCACAATGACGCCCCCAATCAGGCTGCTGAGACTGTCCCTGCTGAGCTTAACATTCTAAGGTTCCAGGAGTTGGGGTGTGGATGGACCTGGGGGCTGCCATGCCCTCTAATTGCTGCCCTGCCCCTTGAAGGCCAGGCCAGGTGAGGCTTCCAGGGTGGGTGTCAGAGTCCACCCAGCGTGGGACGGGGCAGGTGCACAGCGTCCTCACATCAGCCTGGCCTTCCCTGCCACTCCTGCTCGCAGCCCCTGCGGGCACAGCTCTGCTGAGACACTGGGAAAGTGCTTGGCACTGTCTGCAGATGACACGGTCAGCCTGTCCTGGGCGGTGTTTGCAGGGCATCTTTTGGGCCAAAACAAACACGCACACTTTGCTCGCTCCCACGAAATGCAGGAAGAGCTGGAAGGTAAAGAAGCACTTTGCGGTTCTGGGAAAGGGGCCAGATACTGAATTCGGGGCCCATTGAAGGACCTCAGGGCCTTGGAGCAGGGTACTCAGCCCCTGGGTGCTCCTGCTGGGGGAGCCTAGAGGCTCATGGTGCCTCTGCCCAGCCCACACTGTGGCGGTGCTTCCGCAGACACCTGTGGAGGGCTGTCCAGGCAGCAGATGCCCACTCTGATGCCTCCATCCCCCTCTCTGATGCCCTCCTCTCTGATGCCCCCTCTCTCTCTGAGGCCCCCACTCTCTGTGATGCCCCTCTCTTTGATATCCCTCTTTCTCTGGTGCCCTCTCTTCCTAATGCCTTCAGTACA
This sequence comes from Rhinopithecus roxellana, assembly GCF_007565055.1. Classification (NCBI taxonomy): domain Eukaryota; kingdom Metazoa; phylum Chordata; class Mammalia; order Primates; family Cercopithecidae; genus Rhinopithecus; species Rhinopithecus roxellana. The sequence goes on from NC_044551.1 coordinate 164,782,283, forward strand.
TAAATTATTAAGCAAACTGGGTTGAACTCCGGACACTCATGCCTCTCTGATATGCTCACCTGGGCAGGTGAGTGCAGCTTCCCCCCAGAGCAGGCATCTTGGTGACTGCTCATTGCTGTAGTTTTCTGGGGCCCCTCCATGCCCACCGCTGCTCTCCTGGGATGGCTGGCTGTCATGTGGTGTCCTGGCGGCTGGGCCCTGGTTAGGTTAGCCCTCCACGCTGTAATGATTTTGGGCTTTGTGAAGAGTCTGTGGTGCTGTTCCAATAGAAACTGTTCTTCGTTCTATGTCTGCAGGCGCTGGACCCCGGCCCCAAGACCCCCTTCCTCACTCCTTCTGAGCAAACTTTCCTACCCGAAGGTGGGACCGATGGGCAGCCCTGGTGTCATCAGCTGGCACCCTGTGTTTCCCGATGGTCCTGGGACTCTTTCTCAAGGGACTTGTGGGGGCTCCAGGCCATAGCCTGGTCTCGGCCCCCAGCCCCGGTCAGCACAACCCCCAAGTCCCCCCGGGGAAGTCTTCCTGACCAGGGTCACCACAGCGGCCGGCAGCAGACCCCCCTCACGCTGCCCTGAGCAGGCCACAAGGACAGGCAGCTCGCCTGTTCCAGCGGGGACTCCGGGTTTCTCCTGTGCCAGTGGGAAGTGGTTTGGTGGGGAGCAGGCTGGGGTGTGGCAATGCCCGGCAGGTAAGGCCAGAGCAGGGAGTGCTGCTGCGCCCTCCCAGGCACCCTGGCTCACCTGCTGGGTACACAGAGGCGTGGAGCCCTGCCCACGGTCGCCCCATGAATCCCTGCCAGCACCCCCTGCGCAACCCCCGTCCTCCTTCCTCGTAGCTCGGCCCCGTGGGCCCTGGGGTGCTGGGCAGTGTCGTGGGCACATCCTGAGTGCCCGTCTGCAGCACCGTCCCCGGGTCAATATTGATCCGGCTCTCAACCACTTCCTTTTCCCCTTCCCTGTCCGGGGCCCTCCCCTGCTGTGGGGAGGGGGAGCAGGTTCCTGCCTTGTGGGTTCAGGGCATTTGGTGAAAGCGACAGAAAAGCTGACCCACATGGCTTAAGCGAAGACTGAAATTCCAGGAATGGCTCCGCCTTCAGGCAAAGCTTGATCCAGGCTCAAAGGATGTCACCAGGACCTCATACCTCATTCTCCTCTGCCGTCTCACAGCTCCCTTTTTTCTATTTTTATTTTTTTTGACAGAGCTTTGCTCTGTCACCAGGCTGGAGTGCAATGGTGCAACCTCGGCTCACTGCAACCTCTGCCCCCTGGGTTCAAGCGATTCTCCTGCCTCAGCCTCCCAAGTAGCAGGGACTACAGGTGTGTGTCATCATGCCCAGCTAATTTTTTGTATTTTTAGCAGAGCCGGGGTTTCATCATGTTAGCCAGGATGGTCTCGATCTCCTGACCTCATGATCCGCCTGCCTTGACCTTCTAAAGTGCTGGGATTACAGGTGTGAGCCACTGCGCCCGGCCTCTCAGCTCCCATTTTTTAGACAGTTGTCCTCCTTGGAGTGAGAGGCTGGCAGCCAGCAGTGCCAAACCTCCAATACTAATTTGGGCCCAGGCCCACAAGCGCTGGTGCTATCCCCAGGGCCCTCCCGTGAGGCTTGACCCCACTGTGCCAGGGACCGAGCTGCCCACAGCAGCCGCAGCCACCAAGGAAGCACGGGGTCTCATTACGTCCGGCTTCCCTGCTCCAGTCTGTTCAGTGAGGAAGGAGGCTGAGGAAGGGGTGCTGGCAGGGATTCATGGGATGAACCTGGGCAGGGCTCCACACCTCTGTGTACCCAGCAGGTGAGCCAGGGAGTCTGGGAGAGCCCAGCAGTGCTCCCTGCCCTCCCCACCCCAATACCATTCCACTGAGGAAAGCACTCCAGTCCACAGAGCCCCACTGAGTCCAGGGACTGAAGTGGTTTCCTGAATGGAATGGTACTGGGGTGAGAAGGGCATTGTCACCCTCACGATTCAGAAGAAACACAGCTCAGAGAACATCAGTGACCTGCCTGCAGTCCCCGGCAGTCTGAGATGGGTCTGCATGGTGCTCAGGCCACGCTCTTCACACGCCTAGCATCCCCAGGGGGTGGCAAGGCCCTCCCATTGACCTGGAAGGCACAGAATCCTGTGCTGCCTCCATGTTCCAGGGCTCGGAGCAGCCAGGCAGGGGTGAGAGTTGGGGGATCAGACCCAGGGGAGGTCCCAGCCCAGACTCCAGGCCAAGATCCCACCGTGGCAGAGATGCACTCGCTGCCGTCCCAAAAGCAAGGCCCTGCCCAAGTATTCCCTTCCGTTACTGCTGCCGCTCCGTGGAGACCGGCTGATGACTTCCAGGTACCTGGTTGTCCCTAGGGGAGGCCATGTCCTTCTCAGGGGAGCTGCCTCCTTCCAGGGCTGGGCAGTCCTGTGTGGCCCTGCTGCCCAAAAGCCAGCTGTGATGGAGCTCCTGGCAGTGCCTCAGCAGCCAGGGACAGGAGGGACCCTGGGAGCTGCCCGGCTGACTCCACCCCTGTGTCCCACAGAGGGGCAGCCCAGGCTGCCAAGGATGCTGCCCCAGGCATATTCCAAATCCCTTAATCCTCTCTCTTCGTGGCCGCCCTGGGCTCCTCCTCAAGCCCGGGTTCAGCCCCCACACCCTCTAGCCTCCCTGCCCACCGTGGTCAGGTTTACAGCACACGTGGCCGCCAGCGGCTCTGGTGGAAAGCGTAGGAGTTTCTGCTTCCCTCTTTGGACGCGCCCTGAGGGGAAGGTGGTGTCCTCCACTCGGCCCGGGAAGGGGGAATTGTCCCCTCTCCCCGTTGTGGTGGCTGCAGCCAGATACTCCTCCAGAGCAGAACAAGGGTGGGGGGAGTGGGGGGCGCTTGCTGACCTCGGACACCTCCCAGTTCGCTCTCAGGAGGGACACGTTTCCCCTACGCACATTGCTTTGAGGCTGGGCTCACCTTTCTTCCTGACAGTCCTGGAAGCTGGGAAGGCCAAGATCAAGGCACAGGCAGGTCGGGGGTCTGGTGAGGGCCGATTCCTGGTTTCCACACAGCTGACTTCTCACGCGGTGGAAAGGGGGCTAGGGAGCTCTCTGGCCTCCTCTTGTAAGGACACTGATCCCATTCCCAGGGGCTCCACCCTCATGACCTGCTCACCTCCCGAGGGCCCCGCCTCCTAACACCATCACACTGCGAGTAGGATTTTAACATGTGCATTTCAGGACACAAACCTTCAGTCCATCGGGCACATGGGAATGGGTGGGAGCGTGTGGTGTTAACTGTTGCATGGGTGGGTGGGGGAGTCAGTGTGGGTCATATGCCCCTGTTCATATCACTTGGTCGGAAGAGGGGCTTTTACCTGGGTGGGGTCTCCCCCAGCACCACTGGGGCCTTTTATCACCACAGCTCTGCAAGGTGGCAGTCATGAATGAGAAACCGAGACTCTGAGGGGAGGTGCTGGGCTCAGGCTCACCAGCTGCAGGGTGCCACGTCTGATATCCCATCCTCTGCTCCCAGCCCTGAGGAGCCCCCAGAGCCCAGCCTGCCCCCGGCTCTCTGCCCAGTGGCAGAGGAGACCCAGGCCTCATTTGGTGGTTGCCAAAGGCACAAAGGCAGCCCCCTCTCAGTGACGCTATGGTCCCCTCCCTGAATCCACATGCAGAGATCGGGGTAGAGACGGCCCCAGTGACCCGGGGACTGGCCAGCACCTTGGACACTGTGGCTGATTATCTGGACTAAGCACACAGCTTCAAGAGTCTACCGGAAGCTAGGTATAGTGAGCCCCTGTAGTCCCAGCTACTCAGGAGGCCAAGGCGAGAGAATCGCTTGAGCACAGGAGGTGAAGGCTGCAGAGAGCTATGATTGCACCACTGCACTCCATCCTGGGTGACAGAGTGAAACTTTGTCTCAAAAAAAACAAAACAAACAAACAAAAAAAAAACAAAGTCGATGTGGGCCTACTGGGGTAGAGTGGCCTGGGAGTGGTCATGGGGTGGGGAAATGAGAGGGAGGGAGCCTGTCTTGGTGCTGGAAGTTTTTGGATTCCCTCTGCCCAAGCACAATGAGCATCTAGGGCGGGAGTCCTCCGGGGGAGCCCTCTGGTCTCCTAGCCCGCCAGTACCCCAGCACCCCCTGCAGACCTGGCTGCTGCTCGTATGCTCCCCCTTCTCTTCTGGGCTCTTCCTCCCATCTGGACCTGGTACCTTCCCAGAACTGAGAAAGCCACAAAGACCCTGAGCTGGAGTCAGGCTCTCCGTCCCCATAATGTCCTCCCAGCCTGCCTGGGACTCTGGCTCAACCCCTCCTCAGCCAAGGACACCCAGAGCCTCAGGTGAGGCATCAAGGATGCAGGTCCCGGGGCGGCTGGAGAAGACCACTGAGGAAAGGCTTTTCCCCAAATATCCGATGTGGCTGTCCGTAGGATTCTGCACTGGATTCAGGCAGCTAATAACGGAGCTCCTCTTTCAGAGGGCCTTCCAGAGCCATCCTCGCACCCCTGGGGCTTCCCCCTGCAGGCTCGGCCAGACTCCTTCGAGATTCCTCCTTCTCAGAGCAAACATGTCAGTCAAAGACGTCAGCCCGTCTCCGAATGCCCCTCCAGCCTTAAAATAAGAAACAGACCCAACTCTGGGCTCTCGGGCCCTAGGGCCCCGGTGGCCTCCTGTCCCACCTCCCACTCCCCTCCCTCCCTGTCCCTCTGGTCTTCCTCCTCCCTCTTCCTCACTCCACAGCAGGGGCTGTGGCCTTTAAGTTCCAACCCCAGGTCCTAGGACCATGTGTGGCTCTGAGCAGCCACCCAGGAGCTCTGCCTGCTGGACACAAACGCCCCATAGTGCCCCACACCATGGGGCAATAGCATCAAAGGACATTCGGACATGTCCTGGGCCCCAAACCTCCCCCAAGCAGGTGACAAAGGGCTCTTGGCAGAAATGAAGAGTGAAGGGCTGGGGTGGAGATAGGGAGGCATAGGTGAGCAGTGGCACCCGGAGAAGGGCTGGAGCCTGAGAGGAGAAGGTGAGAAGGTTCTTGGGAGGCAGGAGGGACCAAGGGGCCCTCACGGTGGGCACACACTGTAGCCTGGTATGACTCCTCCCTCCCTGCTCACTGGCTGTTTCCATCCACACAGCCTGGAGTGAGTGGTGCTCTGGGTGTGAGAGGGTGGCTAGAACCTGGAGGGACACTTGAGCCCAGCCCTGAAGGTCCAACACAGGAAGGACCAGAGGAGCCCAGAAGTGTGAGTGCAGCCCCACTAGGAAAGTGGTACAGGATGGAAGTGGGGAGGTGTTTCAATGACCACCACACAGGGGCATACTTTGGGCTTGGGGAGCAGCTCAGGCCTGGGCATGGGAGGACTCCCTGTTGGTGGACACTTGGGTTGATGCATAGGTCAAGGTCAGTGGCTAAATTCAGTCAATTATAATGGAAAGTTAAAATGTCCAAATCCAGCCTGGGTAACACAGTGAGACCTCATTTCTACAAACCAAACAACCAAAACAAGAAAAGCGGCCGGGCGCGGTGGCTCATGTCTGTAATCACAGCACTTTGAGAGGCCGAAGCCAGGAGTTCGAGACCAGCCTGGCCAACATGGTAAAACCCCACCTCTACTAAAAATATAAAAAGTAGCTGGGCATGGTGGCAGGTACCTGTAATCCCAGCTACTCGGGAGGCTGAGGCAGGGAATCGCTTGAAACCGGAAGATGAGGTTGCAGTGAGCTGAGATCGTGCCACTGAACTCCAGCCTGAGCAAAAGAGCGAAACTCCGTCTCAAAAAAAAAAAAAAAAAAAAGTCCAAACCCAATGTGGGGACTTTTCTGTATTCCCATTTAGATTACAGAAGCAAAAACAGCAAAAGCAACACTCCCGTCCCCAACACACACACAGACTGGCATCAGATTTATTATTATCTCTTGTTAAATATTTTCAATCTTTTCTGAGAACATGGTCTAGAAAGGCATAGTTGGTTTTCTTCCGGGTACATGCCTGGGTGGGCAGTGAGAAGAGAGGAGAGGTGCACACCGGGCAGGCTGGTCCTCTGCAGAGAACAGCCTCGGGCTCCTCTTAGGGAAGCCCGACAGGCCAGTCCCACGTTGGAGGAGGTGCAGAGGAAGGGGAGGTCCCAGGGACAATGAAGATGACCTTATACATGAGTTCAACGTATCCTGGAGTAACACCCACTGGGGGAGATGGGGAGGGGAGGGGAGGTGGGAAGGGAAGGGAGGTGGGAGGGGAGGGGACGGGAGGGTCAGCCGAGCGAGCCCCTGCTCGCTGCGTGGAGCCTGTCCTGCAAGCGTCTTGTGGGGTGGGTTTGGGGAGTCAGGGTGGTGGTGAGTCTCCGTGGTTTTAACGGGGGACGTGGGTCTTTCTCCTGGTGAGGTGTTTGGGCACTCTGAGCTGGGATAGGGGTCCTGAGCAGAATGGCTCCAGCCTTCAGAGGATCTCTGGCTGCTCCTCTGGGAGGGTGGCATTCTGACCAGCCAGGGTGCTAATGTCAGGCGCAGGCCAGGAAAAGGCCGAAGGCAGGGCCCCAGAATGTCCACTGAGTGCTGGGTGGCACAGGGCAATGCTGGGTGGTCCTTTGTGCCAGCCCCGAGCCTTCCTGAGTGGATCCCATGGTGCTCATCTCTCATGAGCTGGTTCACGGCTTGGGAGGGGCCGCAGGTGGCAGATCCAGGCTCTAAAGGGAAGAACCAGACCGGCAGCTCCAGACCCAGGCTCCTTCGAGTCTCGGCCAGGTGGGAGAGCGGGGGCCTTCTCCAGAGGCGCTGACTGCTTTGCTGGCCCTGACCTGGGGCGGGCGCCAGAGTCATCTAGACTCAGCGTAACTGTCCCTGGGCGCCTTCCACGCTGAATTTGGAAAGCAAATTCTTCAAAGCAGCTACACAGTCTGCGAAGCTGTTGAAAAAGACCTGCAGAATGATTCTCGACACCCAGGCTCAGGTGCGAAGGCTGCCTGTGTCACCGGTCTGTCATCCCGGCGGCGCTCTCGACACCCAGGCTCAGGTGTGCAGGCTGCCTGTGTCACTGGTCTGTCATACCGGCGGCCACCCCAGGGGCTAGGTAGCTGCTTGGTCAGGCCCAGAAGAGGACCCTGCAAATTCCTCCCTTGTTTCTTTGAGATGGAAACACAGCCCCCCTCCCTTCAACTGCGAAGGGGCGGGTGAGGCCAGCCGGCCTCCGCGGGAAGAACGGCTGTGTGCCTGTGGAGGATGTGGTGTTCGGGAGACTCTGCTCCGGTATGCCTTGACCTCCATCACTGTGACTCCCAGACCAGATTCCTCACGGGAAAACAGGGACCAGGCCGCCACCCAGTGTGATGAAAGGAGGTCATCAGAGACATTCCCATGGAAGGGCTGGCCCCGGGGCCAGCACCTGTGGACGCTGAACTAAATGACGTCTGAATCTCAGGGGGAGGAGCCCGGGCAGCTGGAGCGTGGCCCTGGCCAGTTGTGGTGACAGAATCCCAGGGGTCTTGGGCCTGGAGTTCTGCTCTTCCCAGCTGGGAAGCTTGCAGAGAGGGAGGGACACTCCTGTGCCACCAGAGTTAAACCAGATGAGCTCCCAACCTGGGTGTCCAGCCCTCTGCCCGCCCTGCTGGGCCTGAACCCCTGAGTGCTGGGGGCCTCGTCCGATGCTGCTTAGTAGCTGTTGTCTGTGAAGAAAGACACGCGGGCAGACGGAGAGCAGTGGTCCTCCTCGCTTGGCTCGGACAGCTCCCCATACTCGCTGTTGTAAAACACCTGACCTCCTCGGGCCCCCCGGTCAGGCCGCCGCCGCCTCCCCTGGGAGTCAGGGTGCGCCCTGGTCACATCCACACTCTGGTCAGGTCCTTTACAGCTGCCAAGACATGGAAGGTGGAGTTAGTAAGAGAAGAAGGCCGGGTGGCAGGCGGCGCACACGGGTAATCCCAGTACTTTGGGAGGCTGAAGCAGGCGGATGGCTTCAGGCTAGGAGTTAGAGACCAGCCCGGGCAACATGGGGAAACCCCGTCTCTACAAAAAATACAAAAATTACCCAGGCGTGGTGGTGCACGCCTGTGGCCTCAGCTAAGTGAAATAATTGCTTGAGCCCAGGAGGTGGAAGTTTCAGGGAGCCGAGATCATGCCTCTGCACTCTAGCCTGGGCGACAAAGTGAGACTCAGCCTCAAAAACAGACAAACGAACAACGAGGAGGAGGGACCGGACCCCTGTTGGGGTCTGACAGGAACCACCAAGGACACAGCGGAGCATGGGACACGCTCAGACTTCAAAACACACACAGACTAGACTCCAACAGCAAAGCGGATTGATCCGATTCAGCACTCACTGGAGCTTTGTCCGAGCCTGGACGCCAGACTGTGAAGAATGTCCAACTTCATCCCCAACCCAGTTCTCACTCTGTCTTGCCCATCTCGGTGAACGGCACCAAAGTCCCCTCAGCTGCTGGAGCCAAGCACCTTGGGGTTCTCCTTGCTTCCTCCTTCCCCTCATATCCCGTCCATCCAGATCCCATCCAGCCAGATCCCGTCCATCCAGATCCTGTCCATCCAGATCCCATCCATCCAGATCCCGTCCATCCAGATCCCGTCCATCCAGATCCCATCCAGCCAGATCCCGTCCAGCCAGATGCCGTCCATCCAGATCCCATCCAGCCAGAAGTCCTGCCCATTGTAACTCCAGGACACATGTGGGCTTCTCCATTCTCAGCCCCTCCTGTGGAGTCCGCTGCATCCTTGCCGGCTCTGACACCCTCCTGGGGACTGCTCTGCTTCCACCATGGCTTCCTGGTGCTCCACCCTTTGGAGAGGTCCTTCAAGTTACACTATGTCATTCTCCTCCTGACACACCCTCCAACGGCTTCCCGTCACTCCACGAAGGAAATCCAAGCTTCTCGCCTTGGCCTAGGAGGTGGTTTCTGCCCCTGCCCTCCTCTCTGCCTGCCCCATCCTGCACCATCCTCAGTGCTTACTTTCTTTGCATTTTTTGAAGATGTTGATTACTTGTTTGGTGCTTTGCATGGTGCTACTGAAAACTCTTGACTGTAAGTTTAAAATACTAGTTATTTTACTGTTTGCATTTTCTTCCTCTGGGACTCCCAATTTTATATATATTGGATCTTTTCTATTCCTGTCCTTTATTTCTGATCCTTTTGCCTCTTTTATTTCAGTTTTGTTTTCTTTTCACATCCATCCTGTGTCTGCCACTGTTAGTCTGGTCATACATATTGTCCCTGTCATGCCCTCATTTTAGAAAGGATTTAGGTTTTTTTCCCCTGAAATGGGGTCTTGCTGTGTTACCCAGGCTAGACTGCAGTGGCACCATCATGACTCACTGCAGCCTCAACCTTCTGGGCTCAAGCAACTCTCCCACCTCAGCCTGCCGAGTAGCTGCTACCACAGGCGTGGGCCACCACACCTGCTAATTTTTAAAATTATTTGTAGAGACAGGGTCTCATTCTGTTGCCCAGGTTGGTCTTGAACTCCAGGCCTCGTCTCCCAAGGTGCTGTGATTACAGGTGAGAGTTACTGCCTGGCCGAATCTATCTTTTATTTCCATTTCTTTCCTTAATTTAGTCTGCTCTCATTTGTATCATCACATTGTCCATCCATTTCTATTCTGAAATTTTGAATATCAGATTCATGGTGCCGCTGCTTGTTTCGTTATGTTTAATTCACGTTGGAGTAGTTTGTTCATTTTCCTGTTTCATTTAAACAGTTGTCTACTGGGAAGTTTTAACTCTAATGTTCTGTTTTGTTCCTGTAACTTTGTATGGATGGTGCTTTTTTGGGGGTTCGGGATTATTCATGTTAGGATTTTCTACACAGAAAGAGCCACTTCTCCTGTGGGTGAGACTAGGGATTTTGGTGGCATCCTACATTTCTTCACTTAAAAGTGCCACATCAAACCTATATCTTTGGCATCATCTCAAGTTCCTTTGACTGCCTTCTTCCTTCTGAAGGCTCCATCCACGTTCCGTATCATCCTGTCACCAGGGGCCAGCCAGTCTCTTACCCAAAAGAGCTGGGCCTTCCACTGGCTCCATGAAGTCACGCTGAGTGACCACAAGCCCAGAGTTTCCTGATCTCCTTCCACCCACAGATGCAGGTGAGAAGCCACATGTATGGGCATGGGCTCTGGCGTCCTAAGTGGGCACTGAAGGGGCTGGATGATGTAACCCAGGAGTGAGGAGCAGGTAATCCCCCATGGGGCGAGTGCCGACCAGGGGTTAACAGGAGACAGCGAAGGACCAGACAGATAGATTCCTCCTTCTGCTCCCCACACACCCCACAAGGCACATTCTCTCCTCGCACCTGTGTGGAGAGCACTCTCTATGCCAAGCGAATGCACCCGCCAGTGACCTGTGGAACCTCTTCTTGGCTCATCATGAACAGAGGACAAAGAGCAGTGCCCTCTGCTGCCGATATAGGGTGGTGCAGTTTCTCAAATGCACAAATCCATCCTGGGTGCTTATCTGTCTTCTTCTGACTTCTGGATACTATCTTGCTTCCTTAGGACCCTTATCTTCTGGAACTTTCTTCTTCCTCTACCACCAAGCATCCAAGGAGCTGCACTTCCTTCTGGCTCGCTGCCCTTTCAGAAGCAGGATGGCTGCCCAGTGCCTCAGACTTAACAAGGGAGGTCTCCTCGCAACCCCGTCTCCTCCATCACCCCCTGGTCTGTGTACCGAGTCTCTCTCCTAGCTGAGCCATAGGCGCGGACTGAGCAGCCGCCTTTGATCTCAAGGAGCTGTGCTGTTTTTCAAAGGTGTGCAGAGATTTGAATTTACGTGGTAATCATCCTCTGCCATACCTTTTACTTAATTACCTTGTTTTTACACGTCAAAATGCTGTTTGGTGAAGAAAAATTAGCCCAAAGCTATTTCCGTAACGTGACCACCATTAATTTTCCAAAACCAGGTACTAACAGGAGTCACCTGATAAGCCAGGCGCAGTGGCTCATACCTGTAATCCCAGCACTCTGGGAGGCTGAGGCGGGCAGATCAGTTGAGGCCAGGAGTTCAAGATCAGCCTGGCCAATGTGGTGAAACTCTGTCTCTACTAAAAATAAAAAAAATAGGCCGGGCGTGGTGGCTCAAGCCTGTAATCCCAACACTTTGGGAGGCCAAGACGGGCGGATCACGAGGTCAGGAGATCGAGACCATCCTGCCTAACATGGTGAAACCCCGTCTCTACTAAAAAATACAAAAAACTAGCTGGGCAAGGTGGCGGGCTCCTGTGGTCCCAGCTACTCGGGAGGCTGAGGCAGGAGAATGGCATAAACCCGGTAGACGGAGCTTGCAGTGAGCTCAGATCCGGCCACTGCACTTCAGCCTGGGCGACAGAGCGAGACTCTGTCTCAATAAATAAATAAATAAATAATAAATAAATAAATAGCTGGGCATGGTGGTGCACTCCTATAATCCCAGCTACTCAAGAGGCTGAAGCAGGAGAATCACCTGAACCTGGGAGGCGGAGGTTGCGGTCAGCTGAGATCACACCACTGCACTCCAGCCTGGGACACAGAGTGAGACCCTGTCTCAAAATAAATAAGTAAATAAATAAATAAAAATAAAGTGAATCTTTTAAGTAGACACTAAAGTCTTTGTTCAATCTATACGCTTAAAAGTTTCAATGTTCAAGTTGGCCAAAACTGTTTTTCCCCTGGCTATCATGTTGAGCAAATAGAGTTCACTTTCTATCTGGACAGGCATATGTGGGTATTTCTGTTGCCAAAATACATCCCAGCCTGTGGGCAAAGGATTACCCAGGTGCCGAGGCAAGAGACTGAAGGCACAAACTGTTTCGGTATAATACAGAAAACAGAATAAGAATAGTCATAATACAAATTAGATAGATGATCATGGACATTATTGATCATTAGCATAAACATTATTAATCACTAGCTTTTGATATTACTCTTTGATGTATCACTCATATTACCAAGGAATAACCGGCAGGTATAGGGTCAGATGCTGAAGAGACATGGTGAGAAGTGACCTAGAAGGCAGGAGGTGGGCCGTCTGTCACGCCCTCGTAAGGGCTGCTTGAGGGCTCCTTGGTCAAGTGGTAACGCCAGTGTCTGGGAAGGCACCCGTTCCTTAGCAGACCGCGAAAGGGAGTCTCTTTTCCTTGGAGGAGTCAGGGAACACCCTGCTCCACCAGCTTCTCGTGGAAGGCTGGGTATGATCCAGGCCTGCCCGCAGTCATCCGGAGGCCTAAACCCCTCCCTATCGTGCAGTGCTCCAATGGTCACGCTCCTTGTCCACTTTCATGCTCCTCCCATACTCCTGGTTCCTCTTTGAAGTTCTTAGAAGACAGCGGTAGAAGAAATAGTGAAAGTCTTAAAGTCTTTGATCTTTCTTGTAAGTGCATAGAAGAAAACGCTGATGTAAGCTGCCTTTCCTCTCTGCTTTGGCTACCTAGCAGGGAAGGGCCCCCTGTCCCACGGTCACATGACTTGCTTGACCTTGTCAATCACTTGGACGACTCACTCTCCTTACCCTGCTCCCTTGTCTTGCATGCAGTAAATATCAGCACGCCCAGCCATTCGGGGCCACTAGCGGTCTCCACATCTTGGTGGTAGTGGTTCCCTGGCCCAGCTGTTTTCTCTTTATCTCTTTGTCTTGTGTCTTTGTTTCTTACGATCTCTCATCTCCACAGATGGGGAGAACACCTGCTAAGCTCCGTAGGGCCAGACCCTACACCAGCCAGTTCAGATTACAGTATCTACCTGGCTTCTGCAGCCACTGGATGAAGTTCAGGGGTTTTGGGGCTGGGGCGGCCTCCCCAACTTGGAGGAGGGTGTGTGTGCCCTGGGCATGGTGGGTTTTGTGTGGTGTCAGAAAGACACAGCATCTGAGCTCTGTCAGGTGACAGGGAGGTGTCGGGACCGGCACGCAGGTGGTCAGCATTCGACGGGGAGGGGTTCCTGTGGTGCCAGGTGAGGAGGGGAGTCTCAGGGCAGCTCACCTTGAACATGTGTAAAGGTCATAGGGAGCCACGAGAGGTTCCGGGGGTGCCCAGCCTCCCTTCTCCAGGGGAAGGCAGTGTCAACACCTGCAGTGCAGGAGGCTCACGAAGCCCTTACCTGAAGCTGCTTTCTCGTCTATGCCTGCTCTCTATCTGCTCAAACTCCTCCGAGGCCAGCACCATCCCACTGTCCGTCTGGTTGTCCTGTGTGAAGAGGACAAGCCAGGCTGTGGGCCCCGCCTGAGGCCCTCCTGCAGGGCAGCCACCCCCAGCCAGGACAGCACGGCATGACCCTGCAGTGCGGCTGACCTAACACCTGTTCCTGGGAAACTGAGCCGGAAACAAGGTGTCCATTCCATCCCAGGGTGAGGGTCACATGCCCCTGCCACGGAGAGAGACACCGAGGTCGGGGGGCTGTGTCTGGCTCGTGGACACCTCACACTGGAGGACCTCCATGGTGGCCAAGCATATGCTCAGTGTGCAAAGAGTAGGAGCCGCGGGAGAACCAGGGAGAGGACTCACAACCCGGCAGCTCGTAGTTCAAAAAACCGCCATTGTGAGGCTGCCTCCTGACCTGGGGGCTTTGTTACCCTTTGACTGTGGCTTGGTGTGGGTTTTATTTTGAATCACACGGGAGGGAAACTGCGATCTTTTCAGAGTCCCCCAGCGTCTTCAAGTGGCCCTGGAGGCAGGAACCCAGGTCCCTGAGGTCTGGCCAAGGGCTCCCATGGGGCCCCTCTGCCCAGCGCTCACTGACCAGGCCCAGGACTCCTGAACCTGCCACCGAGGAGGAGGAGCTGTCCTTCCACTGGGGTTTCTGCACTGCTGAGGAGGGGAGGCCTTGTGTGGGGGTGATGAGGGCAGAGGACAGAAAGCAGCTGTGAGACGTGGCATCGTAGGAGGGCCCAAATGTGCCCAAGACTCTCCCTGGACTTGCATTTTCTTTTTTTGAGATGGAGTCTCGCTCTGTCGCCCAGGCTGGAGGGCAGTGGCGCAATCTCGGCTCACTGTAATCTCCGCCTCCTGGGTTCACGCCATTCTCCTGCCTCAGCCTCCCGAGTAGCTGGGACTACAGACGCCCACCACCACCACGCCCAGCTAATTTTTTGTATTTTCAGTAGAGACGGGGTTTCACCGTGTTAGCCAGGATGGTCTCGATCTTCTGACCTCGTGATCCACCCGCCTCAGCCTCCCAAAGTGCTCGGATTACAGGCGTGAGCCACCATGCCCGGCCTGCACTTGCACTTTCAAAGGATAGTCTTTTCCGTTAAAAAGCCTGCAACTGGTTTCTGCCATCTGCCTTACGAATTTCTGAGGCTGCCTCCCGAGGCGGCCCCAGCCCTGACCCGAGAGCACAGCCCCCGCCCTTCGTGTGAAGTACCACAGAGGCCTTGTAGGTGATTGGGGTCATGGGGAATTCTTCAAATGTCTTCATCCGGGAGGAACCACGGGTCTGAGTCCCTCTGGCCAGGCACCCGGGAAAGGACACCCAGTTGTAATACCTGCGGGGAGAAATCAGAAGGTACTGAGGAATGCGCCCCAACAACTCTCCTCGAAGTTCTCTCTGCTCTCCCTGTACCTCCTCTTCTCCTGGAAAGGACCCCCAGCCTGGGGCAGGAGTATGGACGGGCCTGGGTCTGAGTGCTGGCAGGGACTCCTCCATGGGCCTGGCCTCAGATGTCTACCCCACAGCCTCAGCAGCAGGGCCTGGGTGTGCACCCCCAGCCTGGGCCGCGTTTCCTGCCGAGGCCACTGCTGAGCTCTGTGATGGGAAGTGAGGGGCATGGAGCTCCTCCCGGGGACGGGCTACCCTGGGCCAGCCAGGCAGCCCTGGGGCTGCAAGCTGCTGACTGCCCTGCCCACACGTGTGTGCACTAAGGCACATGTTGCGGGGTTGGTGGAAGGAGCCTGGCAAAATCCAGCTCACTGTGGTTGTCCCCGAGGCCTAGCCCTGCCTTGTGCTGGGGCAGAGCCTGCATCTCAGCAGCGCTGGTGTGAATGTGGGCGGCACAGCCATCCTGAGTGTGAAATGCCAGGGATAAGAGAGCCTAGGCAGAGTTCTGGGAATTAAGTTACGTTCTCCTGACCATGCCTCGGTTGGAGACCTTCCCTCCTCCCCGGGACTCTTGGGGACTCACCCCCAGACTAGTCAGTGATTTAGATAATCAGAGACTCCTGGGAGGAATATTGGCCCAAACACAGTCCACTCCACCTCTCTGTGAGAAAAGTACCCTTGTCGGGCGCGGTGGCTCAAGCCTGTAATTCCAGCACTTTGGGAGGCCGAGGTGGGCGGATCACGAGGTCAGGAGATCGAGACCATCCTGACTAACACAGTGAAACCCCGTCTCTACTAAAAATACAAAAAATTAGCTGGGCGTGGTGGCGGCGCCTGTAGTCCCAGCTACCGGGAGGCTGAGGCAGGAGAATGGTGTGAACCCGGGAGGCGGAACTTGTAGCGAGCCAAGATCGTGCCACCGCACTCCAGCCTGGGCGACAGAGCGAGACTCCATCTCAAAAAAAAAAAAAAAGAAAAAGAAGTACCCTTGATGTTGGGGTGAGGGGACACTGGTGGGTGGACAGGACTCAAAAACAAGCACGCAGCCAGGTCACATGGCCTTGGAGGGGACCTGCAGTGAGTCATTTAAAGCCACTCTGTGCTCTGGGTTCATGCACACTGGTCTCTGACGTCGCATGATTTGCTTTCCCCCAAAGACGCAGAGGGATAAAATGCACCCTGTCCACATGGCTTTCTCCCCCCGATTCCTGGACCCTCAGGACAGCTGACCTGGCTGCCAGGCTGTGGCGCTGCAGGCTTGGCGGGCTGTCCTCAGCGTCAGCCTGGGCGATGTGCAGGGCCACGGTAGACACCTGCGAGAAGCTGCCCTCTTCTGAGCTCTGAGAGCCACGTGGAGCCATGCAGGCCTCCTCTTCCTCCTGGCGGGAACAGGAGAGACAGCCGGGCCAGAAACCACCAGCCGCTGCCCTCAGCCCTCGGCCCTGCACTCGGGACTGCTTGGGCTCCTGAGCCCTGAAATAGGGTCCTAACAGACCATGCGGGCACGTGAGTGCTCCAAGGAGGAATCAAGCTCATGCTAGAAGCCAGCACATTTCAGCCATCACGACAGGTAAGGGGTCAAGGTAGCAGAATGCTGGCTGTGCCAACCTCACCAAATTCTCCCAACAGCCCTTCCAGGTACCTCGTTTATGGATAAGACAGGTGGGGCAGGCCGGGGCTCGGCCGGATCATCCGTCCTCCAGTCCCCGGCTGAGCCTGCAGCCTCAGGAACTGGGGCCAGCACTTCCTACCTTCTCTGGATGGAACTAGACCCACAGCACCCACCCCAGTCCCTAGGCCTGGGCAACAGGCCGCTCTCTGGTCCTTGCTCCAGGCCCCACTTTGAGCTGGGTCACGAGCAGGTCCATCCCCCACCCTGGAGGAGCACCACGTGGGGAGGGAGAGACATCAGGACACACAGGTCAGGGGTCCGTGTGCTCAGTGGAGTGGGGGACAGAACCGGGACCAGCTGAAGGAATGCGTCATGATGATGCCAGCGAGATGGGGCTGCCTCGCAGGCCAGTGGGGACCAGCCTAGGATTCCCCTTGGGTAGGGACAGGCTCTGACTATCCACACAGCATCTGGAACAGGCAGTGTAGGTGTGCAGTGGGTGTGTGCTCAACAGAAAGATGCAAGGGTATGGGGATGAGGTGTGGGTAGGGGCCCAGGACCGCACCACCCAAGCCTAGAGGTGGGCAGAGCCTAGAGGGGCTTGGAGGGGCAGCTGGGGCCAGGGACCCAGAGCAGGGGCCAAAGGCCATAGTAGAACAGGGTGGGGAAGGGGCTCACTTGCAGGCCCCTGCCCTGGAGCAGGTCCCCCAGGATCTCCACCAGCTCCGAGAACGCAGGTCTCGCCTTGGGGTCTCCAGACCAGCAGCTCAGCATGATGCGGCGTCTGCAGGATCACGTGGGCTGCTGGACCGCGTGCACCCCACCCCCGCCCCAGCACCTTCAGTTCCCCAGCCTTCCTGGGCCCTCTCACCCACTCTGCCCTCCTCCTGACACGTGCCCCACCCTTGTCCGGCTACCCTCGTTCCTCCTTCAAGTGTTAGCCCAGTGTCGCCTCCTGGTGATGCTTTCCCTGAACACCCGGTTCTGTCTGTTCCGACAGCACCCGGCCTTCCCTCCTGGTGCCCGTCGCAGCTAAGCCACAGACTACCTGTGTGTCTTGAGGGTGGTGCCCAGGCCTGTCCTACTGGTCCTGGCTTCCCTGATGCCACCTTCTCATGGCCACAATCCCCACGCCCCCTGTGCTTACTGCCCCCAACACCTGCAGGGCCATGGGGAGGCTCACATGGCAGGAGTGGCCAGCTCCGGGGCCCTCATCCTCGTGCCGTCTCTCAGCCGCTGGCAGAACTCCTCATTGATCTGCACCCCAGGGTATGGGGAGGCCCCTGACAACAAGAAGGGGAGGTCGGTGGGGAGCAAGCCCCCCCAAGTCACCCCATCTGTCCCTTCCCCCATCCCCGTGGTGGGGGTGGAGACGGCTCATCCGACCCTGCTCTACCTGGGACCTGGGCAGGTCGCTGCCCTCCCCAGTTCTAGTTCTTCATCTGGTTAAAAGAGGACCGTGCCGCCTGCTTGCTAGGGGTGCCAAGAGCATCCACGCACTGGCAACACGGTAGACATCATGGTTACCGGATCATCAGTGGCAGGGGAGCCGCCTGCAGTCAGTTTCAACAAAGCCTCTCTCGCCTCTCACTGCTTCTGATGCTCCCCACCCGCCCTGCAGCTCCCTGTCCTGGATCGCTGAACTCCCTCCTTGGGCCGCTCTGGCTGACCCAAGCTCTCACGCCTCCTACACTCTTCCTGCTCCTTTAGTTTCCGTAATACCATGTATCACTGTTGCCACTTGCTGACGTTTTAACTTACTGAAGTTCACTGCCCTACCCTGGCCTGGAGACTTCATCATGCTTGCAGTGGGGCCTGCGCTCCTACATGGAGCTCTTGTAGTAGGCATGTCTGCTGACTGAGCCCTGAGTTCCCTCTGGGGCTGCCACGTGAACAGGCTCAGCCCTGGCCCAGGCTTCAGTGTGCACCCCACAGAGGGTGGCCCACATTGGAGGCAAAGTCCTCTCAGAGGCTGGGCCAGGCTGGGGAGAGGTGGGGGGCTCTTGGTGGCCCACAAACCCCCTGCTTCAAAACGACCTGGCACATACCTCCAGGTGCCCAGGCCCTTACTCCAGCAGGGCTGGTCATGTAACCTGCCACCAGTGACCTCACCTCCTCTCCCCACCGGCACCCCATCCTGCACTCACCCAGAGAGAAGATCTCCCAGAGCAGCACCCCAAAGGACCACACGTCACTCTGCGTGGTGTACACCTTGTCAAAGATGCTTTCAGGGGCCATCCACTTCAGGGGCAGCCGGGCCTGGGGAGGCGGAGGGAAGCATGTCCCACGGTGGATAGGAGGAGAGGGCTGAGGCCAGGCGCTCCGTCACCCCCTAACAGGGCCCTCTGCTGGGTTGAAGGTGTCTCCCTGCTGCTGTCCTCCTGGATCTGTCTGGGACCCCTCTTCCCCTGAGCTCTCAGGGGAGGGGCATCGGGAGAGACTGCAGGCCTTCTTCCAGCCCTAGACCCCCAACCCAGCCTCCTGATGAAACGCACCCCTGCACACTCTCACCATCTCCCCTGACAAGCACGCTCTGTCTACTCACTGTCCCTACCCTAGAAGCTGGGCCATCACTCCTGACGCCCTCCTTCTGGGCTCCTGAGGCATCTCTCTCTGTCACCAGCTATCTCTCTCCCTCTCATAGTCTCTACCCGGGAGCCCTGAGGGCCAGGATCCTTCTGGACTGGCCTCTACCTCCACCCCAGCACCCCTACTCCCCTCTCTTCCCAGCCTATGGTGTCAGGGGGGTTTCTGTAAGTGCACACCTGATCCTTCCCTCCAACCATGGGCTGGATGGCCCATCATGCGCAGGCCCTGGGCCCATCCTGCTCCTCCACCTCTCTCTGATACCCTTCCTCTCCCAGGGGCGGAACTCTGACCCGCCTTGGAGGCTCATCCAGGCACCTGCTGTCCTGCCTGAGCTCCACTCATGAGACACACTCCGCCTCCTGAGTTCCATATACTCCACCAAGCTGGTCCATCTCTAGGACAGACACCATGCAATGCCTTGCACACACAGGCCCCACAGGGCAGGCCCTGGGAGTCAAGGCCCACTGCGTGGACCACGGCACTGGGCAAAGCACAAGCTCCAATCGGAGCACTGGGGCCCCACTTGTCAACTCCCATCTCCACTTCCTTGCCCCAGGATGCCTAAGTTGTGTGGGGGGGTGGTCACTAGGGTCCCCTAGGGGCAGGGAGTTCCCCAGCAGCAGGGCAGGTGGCTGGCCAACCAAGGAGCTCATATCACCCTGTGCCAGCACTCCCTCTCCTGGACAGGCAGTCTGTGGTCCCACCCCATCACCTATTTTGCCCCACATTCCCTCTCCTCAATGGCCTGCACTCACACTGCCCTTGCGGACGTAATCAGGGTCTTTGTAGATGTCCCGGGCAAGGCCAAAGTCACAGATCTTCACCACGTCGCTTTCTGACAGCAGAATATTCCGAGCAGCCAGGTCTCTGTGGATGCACTGGGGTGCAGGGAGGCGCAAGGGGGGCTGTCAGTGCAGGCCCCTGGGGTAACACCCACACTCGAAACTCCAGGGTGCCCAAGCAGTGGGGAAGGATTTCTATCCATCTCCAGGACTCATCATGAAGACAGCTTGTGGAATTGTGGGGAAGCAGAGAAAGTCGTGGAGTCAAACAGACTCTGCTGCTGACCAGCCAAGAGACTTTGGGAGGTCAACTCCCTGCTTTGGGCAGTTTCCTCCTCTGCAAAGTGGGAGAGACGCTAACGGACCTCAGAGCCACTGCAGGGTGAAGTCTGAACCAAGCACTTCTTGGCGGCTGGTGGGGATGCACCCACCCTTTCTGCGTCTGAAGGGCCTTCAGGGGAAGCTCACCTTTCGGGAAGCCAGGAATTCCATCCCTCTGGCCACCTGGAAGCTGTAGCAGACAAGATCTTCCATGGTCAGCGGGCTCAGCCACAGGTCCTCAGCTGCACAGTGGAGCGAGGTGGGCTCAGGAGGCGCCTCCGCCACCGCCTCCATCTACCCAGCCCCAGGGAGCAGCTAACAAGCATTTCAGCCCCTCTCCTGCCCCCTCAGCCTCCGGAGCACCCACGTCCTCCTCCCAGAGCAGTAAACACTGTTGCTCTGTGGGGGCTTGGCACCTGCTGCTTAGCCCTCAACTGCCTGCCTGGTCAGCAGGGCAATTTCCTATTCAGCCTGTGATGACCCAGTCAGTCGTAGAACACCTGTGTGAAAATTGTCCCCGAGGTGTCTTCCCTTCCTAAGACAGAGCCCATTCCACACTCTCCCATCAAAGCCCCCACCGAGGGCCCCAGGCTGGGTTTCCCTAGGGTGCCTGATCATGGTATCTAACCGGGCCTGTCAGGCACCAGGAAAGGGGAAGCAGCCAGGCTCTAACCGTCTTGGTCTGGAGAAGCCCGCCTCGCTCCGCTCTCGTTCTTCGGAAACCGAGCAAAGAGGACCCTGTCGCTGCTCCCTGGCCTCCGATCCAGCCTGGCCAGCTCCACCATGGCGCGGAAGCGTCCGCGCTGCTCGGGAGACTTCTCCTGCGGATGCAGGAAGCTGGTTCGAGGGCGCCCAGGCGTCCACGGCAGAGGCGCCTCCATTCCCCCGCCGCCCGCGGCGCCCCGCAGGCTCCGGCGCAGAGCTCTCGCCCCGCAGGCCGCCCACTCACTGCATAGGGGCTGAAGGTCTCCCGCTTGGCGCGCAGGAAGTTGGAGAGGTTGCCGTACTTGCAGTACTCCACGATCACCATGAGGGGACCTGCGGCGGGACGGGGCACGGGCCGTGCGTTCGGAACCCGGGACGCGCCGCGGGCGCGCTCCGCATTCGTCCCTGCGCCCCGCGGGCCTCCCAGCCCTGGCCCTGCAGCCCCTCCCGCCCGCAGCGCCCTGCGCCCAGGGTCTCGCCGTCCCCGCGGGCCGCCCCGCTCCGTACCCTTGGGCTTGGTGCACGCCCCCAGGAGGTTGACCACGTTGAGGTGGTTACCGATGTGAATCAGGATCTTGAGCTCCGACATCAGCGCGCGGTGCTCGCTGGCTGTGGCGCCCTCTGGAGGGGACACAGGCCTCACGTCGGCCCCAATCCGGGCACGTCCCCCTTTCCCGCCACTGGCTGCTTAGCTAAGGCACAGCCAGCACTCTGGGAACGGGGAGGGGTACCAAGGCCCCAGGACATGCTGCTGGCCCCACTGAGGCAGGGGGTTCAGGTGGTACCTTGGCTCTGACTCCCGCAGCCTCCCTGTAGAATCTCGGATGAGACTGGCTCCCAGCCTCAGTTTCCCTTCCTGAGTTGCCGTCCCACCGGCCCACCCAGGCTGCTGCTCCTCACTAGCTAGGCTGCCTCTTTCGCCCGCAGACCCCACACCTTTCAGCATTTTCACGGCCACGGTGTCACAGCTGCTGCCCTTGTGGATGCCGAAAGCGGAGGCCTCCACCACCTTTCCGAAGGCGCCGTAGCCGAGCACTCTCCCTGTCGGGGCAGGGAGCCAGTTGCAGGTGAGCTGTATGGGGTGAGGGTGGGGACAGGTGGGCAGCAGGGGAGCCCCGCCCAGAGGTGCAGGAGGACAGGCCTGGCAGCAGGAGGAGCGTGGGGAGCCTCTCTGCCAAACAGGAAGAGCGTGGGAGCCACAGCGGGAAGAGAGGGAGAGGGTGGACAGGAAGCCGCGCATCCTCCTGGGTAGTTGTGACAGACACACCCTGCTCAGGGTGGCAGCAGGTGACGTCGGGGAGCCTGGGAACTGGGAACCCTGGCTAAGGCTCTGGTTACCCACGCTCAGAGGGGCAGGTCAGGCCAGGCAGACCTTCCTGGTGGGAGTTTTGAGAATGGAGGGATTCAGGAACTCCAGCCTGCAGCAGGTGGGTCAGGCAGGAGGTGTGGGTTGGGCAGGCTGGTGCTGGCCTCACCCAGGTGCAGCCGCTCTCGGGGGAACTCCCACTGGCTGGCATCGTAGGACAGGTATTCGCATTGCTCCTCCAGAGGCACCTCCCCGGGGTCCATGATGATGGACAGGTAGCCCGTCTTGATGTCTGCGTGGGCCGGCTGCGGGGACGGGACAGGGAGGAGTGGGGCAGCTCACTGACTTGGCCATACCACTGTGGCTGGGGCAGAGCTTTGCTCAGGACAGATGGCACGTCCTGCGGGGCTCTCAGTCAAGGAGGGGACGGAGTAACAGGCAGACAACCTCTGCGGGGTTGGAGCCCACGGTGGAGGGCTGGGAGGCTACCCAGGAAACAAGGCTGCCAGGTCAACTAGGGCGGGCACCTTATTCTTTATCTTAAGGGCGGCCAGGAGGGGGGAGTCCTGAGAGAGACCCCACCAGGAGAGGGGAGGGACACTCACCCTCCTCATGTTACAGAAGATGAGGAGGAGGAGGACCCAGAAGAAGACAGCGATGACCCCGGTACCGACAAGGATCACGATCTCCATGCTGCCCTTATCTTCAGAGCCTGCGTGGGCAGAAAGGGGCCGGCGCGTGTGTGTGTGTGTGTGTGTGTGTGTGTGTGGCAGAGGGTGCACTGCAGGCAGCGCCGCTTCTGGTGGGCACGACTTGCCCGAAGTGGCCACAAGAAGCGCTAATTGGGGGCAGGAAGGGGTTGAGGGGTGCAGGCTGAGGCCGGACCTTCCACGGCCACGCTGGCGGAGGAGTTGACGCAGCCCTTGGCGTTGCACACGCTGCACAGATAGCGTCCCGCATCCTCCTCGCGCACGCGCTGGATGCTAAGCTTCTGGTTGGAGTCCGCCAAGTCGACTCCTGCAGGGGGTGGGGTGGAGGTGCGGGTCCACCTGGGTTTGGGGTCGTTGGCCTCGCGGGCCTCCGGACCTGCCCTTCGCCCGGGCCATCCTCCCTACCAGACTTTTCCTCCAGCAGCCTCTCGTCTTTGTACCACACGATGCTGGGCGCGTGCGCTCCGGCCACCAAGCACTGCATCTCCAGGGAGTCGCTTACGTTCACCAGGAGGTCGGTCAAGTTCTGCGTGAGCCGAGGGGCTTCCAGGGCTGGGGGCAGGGGTTGAGAAGGAACTAAGTGGAGTTGCACTTAGCAGGAGGACCCTCTTTGGGCTGGGAGCAGAGGGAGGGAAGGATCCCTGAAAGCTGGACTCAGGGTTTGTGCGCCCGGCAGGAGCGCGGCGCGCCTCCGCAGGGGGAGGCGGAGAGTCAGGAGGGGGCGCTCCTGCAGGCCAGGGCTGTGAATAGACCTCCCAGGGGCGAGCCACGCCGGGGCAAAGTCAGAGACAGATTCGGCTAGAAGAGAGCGCGTCCCCGCCCTCCCCGCGGCCAGCCTCACCCTGCACCGACAGGTACTTCTTATGGCAGTGCTTGTCATGGCTGCGCCGGTCTTGCACTTCGCACACATAGTGGCCCTCATGCTCGGGCGCGACGCGGGGGATACTCAGGCTGAGCGTGGCGTGGCGCGCCCCAGGCGCCACCTCCTCCAGGCTGGCGGCCAGAGGAGTGGCGAACAGATGCACGTTCTTGCAGTCGAGCAGCAGCGGGTTCCCGTGCGCATCGTGCAGCGTGGACAGGTTGAGGCGGTACCAGCGCAGATGCTCGTACTTGTAGCTGTCGGCTTGGCAGCTCAGGAGCACGGGCTGGCCCTCTAGTAGCTCCTCGGATGGCTTGGATTCGATGCTGAAGCCGTCGGGGATGGCTGTGGAGGGAGGAAGAAGCCCCGTGACACTGCCCTGGGAGTTTGCTCACCCATCCACCTGCCGCCCCGGGGTCTCCTGCGTTCTTCCCTCTCTCTGTCTCCTGGAGGAGCCCCAGCTGGACTGCTTGCTCCCACCCCCGAGAAGCCCAGGTCATCAGGAGTTCCGTGACACCACTCAGTGAGACTTGAGCCCTCATTCTCTCTTGAAGCTTGCCATGGCCCATCCCATGTTCAGCTTGAAACAGTGTCTTCCCTGGCTTTTCCCAGTGCCATGCGCCCATTTCCTTTTGCCCCTCTGGTCCCTTCTGGTGAGGCTCCTGTGGCCTCCCCAGCCCCCAGGTGTTCTCTGGGGCTCCATTTCTCTGCTGGTGCCCTGATTTACATTCTGGGACCTAGTGGCGTCATCTCCTGGGCTCAGCTCTCCTGAGGTCACTAGCACATTTGAAAATCCGAGTAAACCACAGACCTTCTCCCCAGAGCAAAATTCACACGTGACTCACAAGGTCCCAGGGCTTGGGAAGGAGAGAGTGGGAGTGGGTATAGCTAGGAGGAGCTGCAGTGAGCCAAGGGCATCCTTGAGGGAGGAACCTCAGGGTTGGGGATGGAGGACACCATTCCATCCCAGTGCACCAGCACCCAGGCCCTATGCTGGTGACCCTCAAATCTATTTTTCCTGTCTACAACTGGTGGGCCTTGGATCTCTCTCCTGGGTGCCCCACGGACCCCAGAAACTCAATGCGCCCAAATCTGCCCCCTCCTGACCCTCTACCCAGGCCTGCCCGCGATGGTCTGGTCACTCACTGGTCACATAGAAGTAGATAAGCCGCTCATCCTGGCCCACCTTGTTGGAGACCACACACTTGTACATGGCGGACACGTTGGCATTCTGGATCACCAGCTTGCTCACGGTCTGGGAGAGCACAGGCAAAAGGATCTATTTCCTGCCCAAGTTCTCCCAACCTGGGCCCTCCCCTTCTGCAAGAAGATCGCTGTGCCCACCACAGTCATGGGGGAAACTGAGGCTTTGGACTGGAGAAGACCGAAACTCACAGGACCAGGGATGGTGAGGCAGGGAAGAGAAGGCCCCTGGGCAGCAGAGGGAGGCAGCTGCCCAGAAAAGTCAAGGGACAGTGCATGGGACTGCTGGCCTAGGCTGCGGTGACGTCACAGGGCAGCCTTTGGCAGGACCAGAGAGACCTCTGGCCGGGACTGGGCTCAGTCTGTGGCTAAGCTGAGGGGGCACCAGGGTCAGTCCAAGCCAGGGTGAGAATTCAGGCTGTGGTCACAGCAAAGGCCAGTCACTTCTGGATGGGGTCAGGCCCAACCCAGTCGCTGCTTGCCGAGATCCCTGTGAGATGCCCTCCTCAGCCCAGGACTGTCCACAACAGCAACCCCTGGGTCCAGGGTTACTGCGAGGGGTGGGGATGGGTCCCAGAAGGACCGAGGCCCCAGGGAGTAGGAAGCCTGAGACACAGGGAGGAGGGAGGGCCATAGGCCCTGCCTACCATCCAAAGACCCCCACCCCCACTCCACCCCCAGCTGGGCACTTCCTGTCCAGGACTGGAACAGGAAGAGGCTCTGGAGGTGTGTAGGAAAACAGGAAGTGACTGGAGGAAGTAGGTGCCTTTGTTCAGTACCCCCTTCTCGGCGTTGCCCCCAGGCCGCGCCAGCGGCTCAACAGCCCTCTGTGCAGACCTGGTCAGCCTCCAGCCCTGTCCCCTCCTGGCCCTGGGGCCTGCGGGCCTCAGGGGTTCATGGCCCGGCCAGGTGGCCTTGCATCTCAGCTTCCTTGTCTGGGAAGCCGCCGGAGGTTCACCCTCCATCACAAAGCCGGAGGCTGGCCCTCTGACCTTTCTGCAGGCAGGGTGGCCGAGGCCTACAGACTGCAGGAAGGTCACCCGCTCTCGGCCGCTCTGCCCAGCACTCTGGAAGCCAGGTGGAAACCACACAGCAGTAGTGGCCTCTCCCTCCTCCCTTCTCCTTCTCCCTGGGCACTCAGCAGTACGGGCTGGCCTGTACCTTATTCTTCCCCTCCACAAACTCGGTCCAGGTGTCCAGGCTCTCGATGGGGTTCACGGCGTCCTGTGTGGTCACTGCCCTCCAGTCGCGGCACTGTGGCATGAGGTCTCGCTGCTGCCGCCGCCGGCTGCCAGAACCAGAAGAGGCAAGGGCAGCTCAGGGATACAGGCAGGAAGGGCCACTTCGGGGGCGGGGTCAAGCCCTTGTCATACCCAGTCACCTTCTCATACGGGGTGGTAGGCGAGGCTGGCCCTTGGGCCTGAGTGAGGGAGATGGGAAGGGGACTTTGTTTCTTTTCTTTTCTTTTCTTTTCTTTTGAGATGGAGTTTCACTCTTAATGCCCAGGCTGGAGTGCAATGGCATGATCTCGGCTCACTGAAACCTCCACCTCTTGGGTTCAAGTGATTCTCCTGCCTCAGCCTCCCAAGTAGCTGGGATTACAGGCGTGTGCCACCACGCCCGTCTAATTTTTTTGTATTTTTATTAGAGACAAGGTTTCTCCATGTTGGTCAGCTGGTCTCAAACCCCTGACCTCAGGTGATCCGCCTGCCTTGGCCTCCCAAAGTGCTGGGATTATAGGCGTGAGCCACCGTGCCCGGCCTGTTTCTGGAGCTCTGTCTCCCACCCTTCAGGCTCAGGATCCGGCAACCCGTCCTACACAGGCTGCCGACACCACCTTCCTGTGTCCACTGCCCCTCGTGCACATGCGCACCCTGTCCCACTTCTCTTGCTCCTTCCTGCAGAGGCCACCTTGGATCTGCCCTCATGGCTGCAGGGGCAGCACAGTCCCATTCTGCCCCAGGAGGCGTCTCTGCCCAGCCTCTTCCTCTCTCCTGCTTTAGGAGCTGCGGCCTCCCTCTGGGCTGCGTGTGCACCCCAGCAGCCCTGGCCTCCTGCCAGGATTGGGGGGTGGCCTCAGGGCCCCAAGGGAGGCTCCTATCTGCCCCTGTGGAGGAGCTGAGCAGGGACTCCCTGAAGGGCTCCATCACTTGGCACAGAGCATAAAGGTGGCACACCCAGAAGGAAGGACATTTGGAGGTGCTGGCAGCGAGCTGCAGGCCACATGATCTAGAAGGATACCTATGAACCTTGGACATTTGGGGCCGGCTCAGGCCACCCTTACTGAGCCACCCCCACTGACCACAGCAGAGCCACAGCCGGTGGGGCCACCCTCATCTCCCATCTAGGTTCTCAACTCCCATCCCGCCCCAGTTTGACACTAGGATCTCTTGCTAAAAGGAAAACCTGAGCCATGTCTCCACTCCTCAACACCCTTCGCTGGCTCCCTAGTGCCTTCAAGCCCTGCCCACCTGGGTGCCCTCCTCTCATCCCCTGCTCGTCTAAGTGTCCTGTGAAATCCATCTGTCCTGCTGGCATCCTGCTCAGTGGAGGGGAGCGTGGCTCAGCAGGTGGGGGATGGAGCGTGGCCCAGCAGGTGGGGGAGGGGAGCGTGGCCCAGCAGGTGGGGGAGGGGAGCGTGGCCCAGCAGGTGGGGGAGGGAGCGTGGCCCAGCAGGTGGGGGAGGGGAGCGTGGCCCAGCAGGTGGGGGAGGGAGCGTGGCCCAGCAGGTGGGGGAGGGGAGCGTGGCCCAGCAGGTGGGGGAGGGGAGCGTGGCCCAGCAGGTGGGGGAGGGGAGCGTGGCCCAGCAGGTGGGGGAGGGAGCGTGGCCCAGCAGGTGGAGGAGGGGAGTGTGGCCCAGCAGGTGGGCGAGGGGAGCGTGGCCCAGCAGGTGGGCGAGGGGAGCGTGGCTCAGCAGGCGGGTTGGTCCTGTTGCTTACAGCTGTGCCCCTGGGAGAGCTGTCTCCCTTCTCTGCCCTGTTTCCCTGTCTATAGGGGGTGATGTGAGTGCTGCACAGATGAGCTGAGGCACGTGAGCACACATGGTGAGCCATGGGGCTCAGTGCAACCATCCCAGAGGCTCAGATAACATCCTCCCAGACCCCTGCCCCACTGGAGGTGTCCTGCTGGGTGCTCAGAGGCACGTGCTTCCTCCTCCCTCCAGATGATGCAATTATGTGTCCAGAGGTCTTCGCTCTTGAGGGAGGCGGGTGGGGGCCGGACCCATCCTTTGTCCAGCCTGGCCAGCTGGTGGAGGAGGGGTGCAAGGGAGGCTCTGAGCCTCACTCAGGCGAGGTGAGGCCAGGGATTGGCTATAGCTGAAGGTAGGGTTCAAGTTCAGAGCAGGGCCCTGGGGAGGGGTACAGGGAAGGCCTGGGTGGTGAGGGGCGCCATAAAGAGGGTTCCTCACGGCCAAGGCTGGGGGCGGGGGCTGTGGCTGTGCAGGGGGCCTGGGCCCTGCAGATAGGAGCCGTACTCACAGACTACGCTGGGCAGACATCTTGCAGGGTGTCCAGGGCCGCCAGTGCCAATGGATGCTGAGGGGCAGGGGCACGCCATAGGCTGTGCAGGTGAGGGCCTGGCGGCTGTGGCGTGAGTAGATGCTGGGGGAGGAGGCCTCCTTCTCGTGTATGTGGGGGGGCACTGGGGGCACAGCAGATGGCCGGTCAGCTGGCCTCCAATGCCACGCCGCCCACCACCCACCTGTGTGCTCTCCCATCCCTGGCCTACCATTCACCACCAGCTCCAGGCTGATGTTGCGTCTGAGGCCAGCAGCGGAGTTCCACAAGGCAAGGGTGTAGATGCCCGTGCTGGCCTCTGTCACCTCCTTGAGCACTAGGGCATGTGGACTGTGGCGCCCGGACAGTGCCTTTCCATCCTTGTACCTGGCCAGGGAAGGGAGGTCAGGGCCCGTGCAGATCCCACCTCAGCCCCAACCTCATTCTGGCACCCCCAGCCCCCAACCCCAAATACACTGTCAGGAGGAGGGAGGGGCTGGCAGGAGTGCAAGGTAGGGCGGGAGACACTGGTCTGCGAGGGGAAGGCCTAAGTCCCTGGAGTTATCTCCAGGCTGCATCTCCCAGATGTGACAACCGTGTCAGGCGGCCGGCTCAGGGTCATCGGTCACTGAGGTCTGCAGTAGCCTGCCTTGCCCCAAAGGCTCTGTGATCTCTCCACAAGTAGCGAGATGACCATGTCACTGCTGGGGCAGCCGCCTTCGCTCTCCCTACCTGTGGCTGCAGACAGCCTTCTTCGGCCAGGCTTGCCCAGCCCAGCCCAGGAGGATCCCACACACCTGGCTCCTCCACCCAGCCCGTCTGTGTGTTTGCTAGACCATCCACCCAGTCACTGCTCGCCATTGACATGTGATGGTGCCATAGGAAGGGCGGGCATCACAGGAAGGCTGGGTGGGCGCCACAGGAAGGCTGGGTGGGCGCCCAGATGTGGCAGGCCTGGAGACCCTGTCCTCTTTCTTACAGACATCTGAAGGAGTGGAGACGCAGTCCCTGTGAGTAGTCTAGCTCCTTGCCATTTGTGTGGCCCCTCCAGACACGTGGCCTTCTTGCTGTCCACCCCCCACCCCAAGGCCTGTCTCTCACTGCCCGCCTCGCTGGGACACTCATTTCTGTAGCCAGGAATCTGCAGGGCTCCCTGCCTCCTTCATTTGGGTGGGGGTGTGCAGCCTTCCTGCCTATCCTATGCTGTGGCCTGCCCCTGCCTTGCTGTGTCTATTGACTGCCCATCTTCCCCCGGGTTGGGAGCCCCACGAGGGCAGGGCTGCCTCCTACAGAGTTGCACCCAGCTCCCTACATGTCTGCTGCACACGTGAGGAAGCAGATGTCTCAGCCCCAGAGGATGTGCTGGGGCCCCGACAGGAACCTATCTCTGTGGCCTGGACTCTGTATGGAGATACTCCTCCTTTGGACAGGTGCCTGCCCCGGTGCTGAGTGTGGTAGACCAGAGAGACACCGCAGTGTGGCCCGGTAAAGGCATAGCCCTTGGGCAGAGACCAAGAGAGAAGGGGATGCAGGGACCTGATCTCAACTGGGACACCACAGCAGGGACCCAGAGGGGAGCTGCCTGGCCTGGGGTCACAGAGTGAGGCAGGGCCGGGCAGGGGCGGAACTGAGGTGGTGCTGTCTGCGTGGCTCTGGTCCCGAGTCTGCCACTTGCCAGATCTGAGACCCTTTCATTGCCTCAGTGGAGGAGATGACATGCACCTTGCAACTGTCATGAGGTTTAACTCGGACAGTGCCAGCAGCGTGCTGGATATACTATGGGTGCTTCAGAAGCCAAGGACCAGTCTGTCTGTGTGTTTGCCAGACCATCCACCCAGTCACTGCTTGCCATCGGCACGTGATGGTGCCATAGGAAGGGTGGGCACCACAGGAAGGCTGGGTGGGTGCCATAGGAAGAAGACCAGATGTGGCAGGAGTGATCCTGGAAAGATGTTCTGAGAGGCAGCTGCCTGAGGATCAGGTAGACCCTGGATGCAACAGAGCTGCCACCTGCCCAGAGCAGGCTCCGTCCTGCTGGCCTTGGAGGGTGGGGGACAGGGCCCAGGAGTCTCCAGGAGCTGCACCTGTGAGTGAGGCTCCAGGATCTGCCAGTGCCCTCAGTATTCTGCCCCAAGGGCTTTGGCATTGACCAGGTGCGTTGGACGGACACCAAAGTCTGTGTCCTCAGTGGGAGGGTCACACTGGGCTCAGGGCCAGGACACCCTGGGCCTTCCCAGGACAGACCAGCCCCCAGCCAGTGCAGGGGGCCCTGGCTGAGGAAACCCTGGGCCTCTGCTTGCCCAGCTCCAGGAAGAGTTGCCCTGCCAGGAGGGAGGTGCCCAGGCTGAAAAGGAGGAGGCTCCTGGGCTAGCTCAGAGCAGAGACCCCTCCTGGGGACTTGGGGGTCAGTTACGAATACCCTTTCTTGGTCTCTGCTTCCTCATCTATGCAATGGGGACTCAAAGTGTGACTGACCATGGGTGAGCCATGTGGATTACTCAGACGGTCTGAGGATATGTTTGTGAGGGGTGCCATGCCCCGCCCCCCCAGAGCCTGCAGGGAGCAGCCAGCAGAGGCAGAGCCACCCCTGAGGCATCCCTTCCCTGGGCCTCGGCACATTGCAGGGTAGCCTCAGTCAGCTTGCAGACTGGGGGTCTGCGGGGACTCCAGCAGCCTGCTGACCTCCTGGAAGCTTTCTTGCTCACGGCCATATGGCACAGGCCCAGCCCAGACAAACTGTCAGCTCCCTGTGGCATCTCCACATTTCTGGACAGGCGGGTCCTGGGAGAGGCAACCTCATTAGAAGGAGGCATAGGGAACGCTAAGCCACTGCTTCAGGGCAGGCCCTGGAGACTCTGCAGGGCAGAGAGGCATCCAGCCGTCAGGAGGCAGTTAGGAAAAGCCCCTCATGTGCCCACCACACCCACATGGAACAGAAGGCTGGTACTGAAACCTTTCCCAGTGTGGCAGGAATGCAGATAGACCCTCCATCTGGAATACCACATTACGGGTGGGCTCCCTGGGAGGTCTCCTGAGAGAGGCTCCTGCCATGCCTGGTCTCAGCGTGCAGGTCCTGATGGCGAGGACGCTGCCCTTCCTCCCCCGTGGTCTGTTTTGCCCCTTGGCTTGGAAGGGTAGCGGCGGGGTCGGGGGAGCCAGGGCTGTTACCATTGGAACTCGGGTGGAGGGTACGCCGCCAGCTTCACAGGCAGCTTCACCAGCTCGTCTCCTGCCGTGGCCTCCAGGATGGGTCCTTTGAGCCACTCGACGCTGATGAAGGGCTTTTCTGCCAGACAGGAGAAGTCAGTGTAAATCCAGGACTGACCCGTCGTTGACTGACCAGGGATTCCCCCCATGGCCCCTGCAGCCCCAGCAGCCAGACACCTGCAGACTGGGGCTGGCCATGCAGGAGCTGGGCAGGTGCAGGAGCTGGGCAGCTCCTCCGCTCATGGCCCTCCCTTCCCTCTGGCTGGACCCCCGAATGCTCACGTGCACCATGAGCTCGGGGCCCAGGCCCACATGGCACAAGGACCCTTGTTTCCCAGGCTTAATGGCGCCTGACCCTGACCCACCCATGCCATACCATGCACAATGACCTCGGTGCTCTCCCGAAACCGCTGGATGCCGTTGTTGGCCTCGCACACGTACGAGCCCAGGTCGTGCTGGCTGACGTTGTGGATGGTCAGGATGCTGGAGAGCTCTGTGTGGGTCTGCTGGGAGCGTCGCTCGGGTACCCACTTACCCCGCTCTGCCTGCCCGCACCCAGGGAAGCCCCGCATCAGCAGCGGGTTCCTGCACAGCTACCCCACCAAAGGCACCCCTCCCAGCCCAGCCAGCGGTGGCTCCAGAAGCCTTGGACCCAGGCCCTGAGTCGTCTTTGGGCGGAACACTTGCCCATCAGACTGGGGCACCTGGGGCAGGCCTGGGTCCACACATCCTCCACACAGAGGCTCAGTGTGTGCTGGACAGTGGCAGGGACTCCTGGGGACAGGACAGCCTGGCAGGGCTGCTGACCTCACCTGCTTCCCTGGGTAGTCCCAGTCGAAGGTGACACCCGAGTTGAACTCAGCCCACACGGTGCAGTTCAGGACCAGCTTCTCCCCTACCAGCAGCTCCAGCGACTTCTTGGGCAACAGCTGGATGTCATAGAGCTCGTTGCCTGTTGACACACGCACAGTGATTCCCACGCCCTCACAGGACGACACCCACTGAGGCCAGCGAGGCAGTGACAGCCCTGCTACTGTGAATGGAACACAGCCCGGTTACCTGTGATGTGCACGAGGAAGGGGTTGGAAAGGAAGTCCTGGTCCCCCCAGGTGGTCTCGCACTGCAGGTACAGGGCCTCTCGCAGCAGCGGTGTGGACACCCGCATGCCCCGCCGGTCATCCCACACCACCTCCTGCCCGTCTGGCCACAGCACCGAGCTTTGCTGGAGGGACAAGGCCACCATCAGTGACCAGCTGTCCCTTGCTCCTGGCCAGACGGGCAGCTGCCTTTCCCGGGGTGGGACTGGAGGGTCGGATCCCGGGGTGGGGGTGGGGCCGTACCGAGCGCAGCGTGACGTTGAGGCCAGGGATGGACACCAGACAGGGCACCCACATGGCGTCTTTCCTGTTGACCAGGAGCGTGTCAGGCTTGTTGATGAATGGCTGCTCGAAGTCTATGGAGAGGGAGCAAGGTATTGGGGAAGTGATGTGGCGGCCAGGCTAGGGGAGGGCTCCATGGGGCTGGGCGGTGCTGGTCCTGAACCAGCCACCTGCTGGAGCAGGTGGGGCCCCATTCTCTCCTCTTGCCATCCCGGGGTCCACAGGCTGGGGGCGGTGTGGGCCCCAGCTGCCCGGGACCCTGCCCTAGCCTGGCCTGCCTCCAAGTCTCACCTCTCACGAACACGTAGGAGCTGGCGGCCGTGGTGCCCTCGATGCGGGCCTTGATGTACTTGTAGTAGCAGATGTAGCTGCCTGTGTCGTTGGCGTGCACCTCACGCAGCAGCAACACCTTGCAGTAGGGCCTGGCATCTGTGCCCTCGCAGTCTCGCACCACCCCCGTGTCCTCGCTGTCCTTGTCCCCAGGGGCTGGTGCCTCCTGGGCTCCTGGCCAGGCCCACTCCAGGGGGTGCTGTCCCCTGGCAGAGGACAGGAGTGGTCAGGTGGGCCCCAGCGGCAGCCCATGGGGACTATCCCTGAGGAGCCTCCCTCAGGCCAAGCCTCACCAGGCTTGTCTTACCCGGAGCATGGAACTGCCCAGGGTTTGGGTGCACACTACAGACCCTGCCCGGGGCAGGGCACTCCCCGACCCCTGGGCCTCGACTAGGCTCCTGGGGCTGAGTGTGGCAGGCTGGCCTGCAGACAAGCACAGGCCTTGGATCACAGCTGGGAAGGTGGGGAGACACCACCTCCGGGGCCCTAGTGGGTGGCTCCCAGGGTGGGAATGGGTGCAGATGACCTGGGAGGTGGCCTGGGGCCAGTGTGAGGTGTCAGGAGTGGGGTGCAGGGAGATGAAGCCCCATATGAAATGCTGATGAGGGGCCAGGCACTGTGGCTCATGCCTGTAATCCCAGCATTTTGGGAGGCCAAAGCGGGCGGATCACGAGGTCAGGAGATCGAGACCATCCTGGCTAATATAGTGAAACCCCGTCTCTACCAAAAATACAAATAAATAAATACATAAATAAATAAGCCGGGCGTGGTGGCGGGTGCCCATAGTCCCAGCTACTTGGGAGGCTGAGGCAGGAGAATGGTGTGAACCCAGGAGGTGGAGCTTGCAGTGAGCCAAGATCGCACCACTGCACTCCAGCCTGGGCGACAGAGTGAGACTCTGTCTCAAAAAAAAAAAAAAAAAACGGGGCACGGTGGCTCACACCTGTAAT
The DNA here is from genome assembly GCF_007565055.1 of Rhinopithecus roxellana. Classification (NCBI taxonomy): domain Eukaryota; kingdom Metazoa; phylum Chordata; class Mammalia; order Primates; family Cercopithecidae; genus Rhinopithecus; species Rhinopithecus roxellana. Next base: position 164,816,209 of record NC_044551.1, read on the forward strand.
CCCAGCACTTTGGGACACCTAGGTGGGTGGATTATGAGGTCAGGAGATTGAGACCATCCTGGCTAACACGGTGAAACCCCGTCTCCACTAAAAATACAAAAAATTAGCCAGGGGTGGTGGCGGGCACCTGCAGTCCCAGCTACTCGGGAGGCTGAGGCAGGAGCATGGTGTGAACCCAGGAGGTGGAGCTTGCAGTGAGCTGAGATGGCGCCACTGCACTCCAGCCTGGGAGACAGAGCCAGACTCCATCTCCAAGAGAGAAAAAAAAAAGAAATGCTGATGGGGGTGTATGGTTGAGGCTGGGGAGGACAAAAGTCACCCATAGCCTGGGAGACTCCACAGCCCCGAGGCCACTCTGCCCTGGGAGGGGCTGCCGTCTGGGTCCTCAGCCACCACCTCCTGCCTTGGGCTTCTGCAGCCTCCCTGGCCTGCCAGTGGGAGAGGGACCCCGTACCTGCAGGAGATGGACAGGCTGTCACCGGTGTCGACGACGTGTGACTCCTCTGTGATGTTCAAGGTTGGGGGGGTCATGGAGTAGCCACTCGCCAGGCCTGGGGTGGGAGACAGGGTCAGCGTGGTGCTGGGTCGTGAGTTCACACGACGTTGATCGGGCATGGTTGGGCATTCTGCATCACAAGAGCGGACCCACTGCAGGGCTGAAGCAGCCCAGGTTCTCAGCCAGCGCGGTGTGGCCTGGCCTCACCATGGGCACCGTAAGCAGCACCAGCCCCCAGGCCCCAAGACAGTCACGAACCTCTCCCATAGGCTCACCCTGCCTTGCCTCACAGCCGCCATCCTCACCTACACACCACCCCTGGACCAAACCCCAACCTCAGACCCCAGTGAGTGGAGCGGCTGGCATGAAGGAGCAGGGGGAGGGCTGCTGGAGCATGTCGCCTCCGCATCACGGCCCCTGCAGTGCTGCTGCCCGAGGCCCTCCCTTCTCAACTGCTGACCTACACCTGCTGCTTCCCAGGGGGTCCTGCACATCCCAGGTCCTCCCCACACCACACAGGCCTCGGCCCTCCTGCCTACTCTCTGCCAGTGGCTTCGCCCCCTCCCAGGCCACGTGGCGTCACCTCACAGGTGTCCTTTGGTTCCTCAGCTTCTCGCACCCTCACAGACCCTGCCAGCTGCCCCAGCCTCCTCTGGGCTCTCCCTGCCCAGGCCTCCCTAGACACCCCCAGACCTTCTCACAGGGCTCTTCCTCAGACACACAAACAAACCGGCCCCATCTGGCTGAAACCCACCCTCAGCCAGAGACTGTAGGCTGGCTGGGCTGGGCCTTCTGTCCTTCAGGACTCAGCCCTGCTGCCCCCACACCCTCCTCCCCGTGGGGTGGTGTGTGTGCTCGTGTTTGTGTGTGTGTGTGTGCGTGTGTGGGTCCCTGTAGGCCTGGGTGTGTGAGTCTGTGTGTGCCTATGTCTGAGTGGTGCCTGTGGCTTTGTGTGTATGTGCAAGCATGCATGTTTGTGCATCTCTGACATGCTAGCATGTGTACACACATGAGTGTGTATGTGGTGGAATCCTGGTGTGGGTGGGAGCAGGCCCCAGGAGAGGTCTGGGTCTGGAACTCTGGCAGATGCATCCTGCCGGGGGCATCCTGAGACAACAGGAAGGGAGGGCTGCATGGCCAGAGGCCCAGGGCTGCGTCCTGTTCCTCCCCCAGGTCCCTGTCCTCCTGGGGGCACAGCCCACTCTTCTGCCCCCAGGCCCCTCCAGTCCGACAGGTCCCTCGGGGTTTGGGGCAGCAGCAGTCTAGTTCTCCTGCCCTCCCGAGGACAGCTCCCTGAGGCCCCAGCGTCCTGCCCTGAAGCTAATGGTGGTGGGGTGGAGCCCAGGGAACCCTTGACCCCAAGCCACCCTAGGACGCGGCACCAGGCACCTGCTGCACGCCAAGATCTCATTTCAGCCTCACATGGGCAGCACAGTCACTGGTCAGTGACCTCTGGCCTCTCCCTTCTATTCCTCTCTCCTGGCCAAACCCTTCCAGGCGCCACTTCACTATGGGTCCAGAGCAGGAAGGGCCTTAAACCACACATCCAGACTCACTGTACAGACTGGGACACTGAGGCCCTCCAGCCACCCTCAGAAGGTAGCACCTTGCCTGTCTGCTGCTGTGACTACCACCAAGTCTTTGCTTTGCCAGCCCTCCTCTGGGGCCCCGAGGTGGAAGGGGGTTGTGGGCTCTGCAGCCCCTTCCCCTTGGGTGGTGCCCAGCCTTCACAGCACAGCAGCAGGGCCTGCACACTGGCAGCCCATAGCTTGCACCCCTGGGGCTGCCACGAGAGGAGTCTGGGCCGGGGGCTAGGGGATCCCTGCAGAGAGGAGGCACCCCTCGGGTGGTGAGGAGCTAAGAAGGAATCCCTCTGAGCTGGGCTTTGAAGGAGGGGGATTTTTTCCCAGGTAGTGGAAAGTAAGTCCACGCCAGGAAGACAGCTGGGCATGTATGTGGGCACCAGAGTGGGTGGTGGTCTTTCCTCAGCGCTACAGAGGAGGGATGATGAGCATGGGGCTAGACCTGTCAGGACGAATGGACTCTACCTTCCCAGTGGGCCTAGCAGGAGGTCAGAAGACCAGGCTCGAATCCAGCGTCCACCTGCCCAGCCCCATGCAGGCCCTCACTGCAGGAGAGAGAATAGCCCCACCCCACTGAGGTCTGGAGTGTGGAGCTGGTGGTCCCCCTTCTCAGGAGTGCACATCCAGCACACACCTGCTAGCTCCACTGTACGGCAGCTGTCAACCCAGCTTCCTCGGATGGCTCCCCTCTGTTCCCAAGATAAAGCAAGGTGGGCTGGGCCTCTGCCCTCCAGTCGCTGCTTCTCTCCAGCTTCCTCTCCCAGGAGGCGTGGCCCTCCTCCTCCCATCCTCCCAAAGTGCCTGTTGTTTTCCTGTCTTGAACACTTGTCCTTTTTCCTCAGACATCCCTCCTTCCTTCTTTCCCTCCCTAGGGTCTAGTTCCCTCTTTAGGGTCTAGTTCAGATGTCCTCATCACTCAGGCAGCATCAGCCTCTTCCTCCTCCTTGAGCACCTGCTAGAACACAATAAGACTGAATTGTGGTTTTATGATCACATCTGAACAGAGGCTCAATTTTATTCATCTTCCTAAGCCCAAGACAGAGATGTGCAAAGGAGGTTCAAGGGGTGGATATAAGAATGGTTGGATGGGCTGGGCGCGGTGTCTCATGCCTGTAATCCCAGCACTTTGGGAGGCCGAGGTGGGTGGATCACGAGGTCAGGAGATCGAGACCATCCTGGCTAACATGGTGAAACCCCGTCTCTATTAAAAATACAAAAAATTAGCCAAGCGAGGTGGCAGACACCTGTAGTCCCAGCTACTTGGGAGGCTGAGGCAGGAGAATGGCGTGAACCCGGGAGGCAGAGGTTGCAGTGAGCAGAGATTGCACCACTGCACTCCAGCCTGGGTGACAGAGCGAGACTCTGTCTCAAAAAAAAAAAAAAAAAAAAAAAAAAAAAAAAAAAAAAAGAAGAATGGTCGAATGGATGATGGATGGAAATGGGATGGATGAATGATGAATCAGATGAATAAACGGACAGATGGGTGGACAGACAGATGGGTGGATGGGTGCGTGGGGAGGAAGGTGGGTGGGTGGATGGAAGGATGGGTGGGTGGGTGGGTAAACTGGTGGACAGATGGATGAGTGGGTGGAAGGATGAATGGATGGATGGGTGGAAGAGTGGGTGGACAGGTGAAAGGAAAGTGGATGGGTGAAGGGAGGGTGGGAAGGCGAGTCTGTAGGAGCTTCCTCCTGGAGGCATCGTGCCACCAAAGGAAGCACCTGCATCACCGCTGGGCAGGACCATCCACCGTGCTTGCCCATCCACGCAAGCTCTCCTTTTCCATGACATGCCATAACTTATTCCAGTGACCCCTCTGCCTTCACCAACCTTCCACTGTGCCCTGTGTGTTTGGCAAACTTTGCTGTAGACCTCACTGTTCACTCCGAATGTCCCTTCCTGTCTTATGTGAAGCCTGGCTTTCTGGCCACGCCACTGCCCCTGGGCAGTTACTGCTCTCCACCCCACATGCCTGAACCCCTCGCAGACGCCTGCCCTCCCTGCAGCAGTCCCTCTGGCCTGAACCCCTCGCAGCCACCTGCCCTCCCTGCAGCAGTCCCTCTGGCCTGAACTCACAGCTGCCTGCCCTCCCTACAGCAGTCCCTCTGGCCTGAACCCCTCGCAGCCGCCTGCCCTCCCTCTGAGGGTCCTGCTCTTTGGTGGCACCGCCCTCTTCCCCACTAAAGCTGTCATTAGCTGCACCCCCCCGTCACTTCCCCTCATTCTCTGCTGACCGTAGCTCCTGGCTCACCATCCCCTCCACCCCAGCTCCTGCCCTTCTCCATGACTTCACCATCCACAGGGCTGACTCACCAGCACCCTGGCCTCTGAGATCCCCGTGCATGGTCCTCCCCTCTTCTCCTCCTCAGTCATTCAGCTCCAAGGGCGCACCCTGGACCTGGTCATCACCAGAGGCCGCGCCATCTCAAACGCATGTCTTCATCTCTCTCCCGCTTCCCCTGTTCCTGCTCCACAACACCAAGTCCTTCAGCCTCATCAAAGCCCCCACTGCTTCCTCCCCACCCCTTGGTGCCCTCCTGGTGCTGCCCCGTCCTGGTGCATGGGGTCCTGGTGCATGGGGTCTGCAGCCCATCTCTGCATGCTCCCTCACCTCTTGTCCTCCATCCCAACCCTGAGACAGCATGCACCCCGAACAGAGCAACACGGCAGCACAAGGCCCCCCACATGAGCTCCTCCCCCTCATATTCCTGGGTGCACACAGTTCAGTGTGCTCCTCTCTCACTGTCAGCATCGACAGGGCAAAATCATGAGACAGAAACATCCCGCTGGCAGGTGCGGTGGCTCAGGCCTGTAATCCCAGCACTTTGGGAGGCTCAGGCGGGTGGGCCATCCTGGCCAACATGGTGAACTCCGTCTCTAATAAAAACACGAAAATTAGCTGGGTGTGGTGGTGGGCACCTGTAATGCCAGCTACTTGGGAGGCTGAGGCAGGAGAATTGCTTGAACCCGGGAGGCAGAGTTTGCAGTGAGCGGAGATTGCACCACCACACTCCAGCCTGGGACAGAGCGAGACGCCATCTCAAAAAAAAAAAAAAAAAAAAAAGAAAGAAAAAAGAAACACCTCATCTTCCCACGTCCCAGCCCACACTGCAGCCAGGGCCCCCGAAATCCTCTGACACGCCTGCCCCAAACCAGGCCCTCCATCGTGCCTAGGGCCCCCCACCACAGATTTCTCTTCTGATCACCAGTCTTTATGCAATCATCTCCCATCGGTTTTTGTGTTTTTTGTTTTGAGATGGAGTTTCGCTCTTGTTGCCCAGGCTGGAGTGCAATGGCGAGTCTCGGCTCACCACAACCTCCGCCTCCTGGGTTCAAGTGATTCTCCTGCCTCAGCCTCCTGAGTAGCTGGGATTACAGGCATGTGCCACCAGGCCCAGTTAATTTTGTATTTTTAGTAGAGACGGGGCTTCTCCATGTTGGTCAGGCTGGTCTCGAACTCCTGACCTCAGGTGATCCACCCGCCTTGGCCTCTCAAAGTGCTGGGATTACAGGTGTGGGCCACCACGCCTGGCCCATCTCCCATCTTAAAAACAAAACAAAATAATTCCTTGGTTCCACACTCTCTTCCAGCCACTGTTCCTGTTCCTATCCCCCTTCATTCTCCTCTGCTGGTCTCCCTTCTGCTGGTCTCCCCTCTGCTGGTCTCCCCTCATCCACCAGTGGGGTGCAGCTCCCTCACTTCATGGAGCCACTGGGCGGGGCCTCCCATGACCTCCAGGCTGCAGACCTAGCGGGCACACAGGGCAGGGAGCTGCACATGCTCTCCCCTGGGCAGCATCTGTGACCTACCTCTCCCCAACTCCCCTCTGCCCAACACACAGTGCTGGGCACCACCCTCTCTCTGGAGTCCAGACACCTCCCAGGTCTCTAGCTGCAGCCAGGACTACTGTTTGCAACTTCACTTTTAAGCATTCAGCTGCCCACTGGACTTGGACACCCCACAGACAACCAGCAGTCTGCGTTTCCAATGCTAAACTGCAGACACGCACTCCCTCCAGCCCCACCAAAGGCTCCTCCCTCTATAGCTCCCTCTCCCCAGATCCTCTCCCAGCCCATCCGTTGACAGACCACTGAAGTCTGTCAGGCTGGACACACCTTAGGGCCGGCCCCTGCTCTCCCACTGGGGCCAGCACAACTGCATGCACCCCAAAATGGTTTCCTGGGCCCTCTCTTGTCCTCCTCCAGGCCTCCCTCTAGGCCCTGCTCCCTGCAGTGAGTAATACTTGAAAAAGCACAAGCCTGATCACACTTGTGCTTCAATCTTGTCAGTGCACTGGATTCCTCTGCACTCCCAAGAAAATCCAAACTCCTGGTCCCTGCCCCTCTCTCCACACCCTCGTGGTTCGTCCCCTTCGCATTCACGTTTTCCAGCCACCAGACTGTCCTGTGCCCTCAGGCTGACTTCTCACGCTCAGGACTCAGCTTAGACATGGCCTCCTCACCCCTACAAAACAGCTCCATCCTAGCCTCCCGGCTGCTTACGGCATCCTTCCTGTCACAACTTGGAATTACTTATTTATGTGTTTGTTTGTTTAAGCTGTATCTGTCCATGTCCTCCACTAGGCAGTAAGTTTCAATTGGGTAAGGACCAAGACAGCTCTTTTTTATCCCACCCCATGCTTCCCACAGCACCCGGCACAGAGTAAAGTTTCAGTGAATACTCATTGAATGAAAAAAATGGAGGGATGGAAGAAGTATGGATGGATGGGTGGGTAGGTGGGTAGATGGGTGGAAGGGTAGATAGATGGATGGATGGGTAGGTAGGTGGATAGGTGGAAGGGTGGGTGGGTGGGTGGATGGATGGATGGATGGATGGATGGATGGATGGATGGAGGAGCGGATGGGTGGGTGGATGGATGGGTGAGTAGAAGGATGGATGGGTGGATGCATGGACAGACAGATGAATGGATGGATGGACAGGTAGATGAGTAGATGGATAGATGGATGGATGGGTGGATGGATGAGTGGATAGAAAGATGGATCAACAGTTGGAAGGTTGCGTGGATGGGTAGATGAACAGAAGGATGGATGGATGGGTAGGTGAACAGAAGGATGCATGGATGGGTAGATGAACAGAAGGATGGATGGATGGGTAGATGAACAGAAGAAGGCATGGATGGGTAGGTGAACAGAAGGATGCACGGATGGGTAGATGAACAGAAGGATGGATGGATGGGCAGATGGAAGGATGAATGAATGGCTGGATGGAAGGATGGATGGTGGAAATGTGGGCACATGGGTGAAGGGTGGATGGGTGGATGGTCAGATAGTTGGATGGATAGAAAGTAGATGGATGGATGGCTCTACAGACCTCTGAGACCTCAGAGACTCTTGTCAGACCCTGACAAAGAGTCTTTTCCATTGGAAAAGATGCTTCCCGTTTTATAGAATAGGTTCCCCTGGGCAGATTCAGGCCTGCAGGCTGCCACATCCAGAGGCTCTGTGACTGCCCAGCCCCCACCTGCAGCTCTGAAGAAGGCGCATCCTTCCTGCCTGGCTGTTGTCTGTCTCTGCTGTCCTTCCCTTCCCGCAGCAGGAAGCACTGTCATCCTGGCCTCTGCTGCGCTCCCCCTGCCTTCCTGTTCCTGGCCTGGGAACTGGCTTCTTCCTTCCCCAAGGCCCCGCAAAGCCCTGGCCCCCAAGCCTGCAGCAGCATGGTTGGGGCAGGCACCGGGCGGAGGTCAGCAAGGCCAGAGTGCACACCTCCTCTTGTCTGTGCTGTCCGCAGCCCCAGGACACCCTCCGGCCTTGGCCCACGGGGCCTTGGCGTCAGCCACAGGCATGGCGGGCGTGAGAGCAGCACAGGAGGGTCCTGCAGCCTCCCGGGAAGTGCTGGCACCCCTCCGCGAGGGCCAGGCAGGGTGGGGAAACGTCCCATGGGTTAAGCGCTGGCAATGAGAGAGGCGGCAGGCAGCTAGCTGACTGAGACTGCCTCATTGGATCCTCACAGTAGCCTGGGAGGGAGGGCTCAACAGCCAGGTCAGCGAGTGAGGAAACTGAGGCTCCAGGCCTCACAGCAGCAGGCGGCCATGCGGAAACCCAGTCTGGCTGAGTCCAGGATGGTCCCTGCCCCAGGACCAGGCTCCCCTCCAAAGGCCGGGGGCAGAGGCTCAGGCCAGACCCCAGCCCGGCCTTCCTCCTAGCCCCTAGTCTGAAGCCTCAGAGATCCCCACAGGCAGGAGGGCCCACGTAGGAGGCACATGGCTGCCTGGGCCCTGCGCCCCAGTGGCCTCCACCACACCCCTCCTTGGGGCCTGGCCTCCATCTGGCTTCATGCCCTAGTTGGCTGCAGGCAAAGCCCTTTAGGCTAATGATGCCGTTTTTTCAAAAGCTTCTTTCCTGAAAATGGAGGGAAAGCCCAGCCCAGCCCAGTGAGAGCTGCTGGCAGAGCCAGCCTTGCTTTCCTCCCATGATGTGTGAGCTGGGCCCTCCCGCGGCTCCACACCTGCGTGTCCTGCATCCCTTGCTCCGTACAGAATCCATGTCTTCTCATCAGATCCTCTCTGGGCCCACCAGGATGGGACTGAGATGGGCCGGCTGTGCCACACCCTGGTGGGACAGGGTCCCGGCCCTCTCTACAGGGCAGCGTGGGTGAGAGCTGGCCTTAGTTGGTTTCTGGGAGCTGCCCTCAGAATGATGGCTGAGTCCACAGGGCATGGCTGGGCCCAGCTCCCAGTGCAGAGGTAAGGGGGCCGGCATGAGAGAGTGAGGGTAGAACTAGCCGCATCCTTGCAGCCCTGCCCTGCTCTCGCCCTGCCGTCTCTCTCAACCACCACCCTGAGCGCCAGTCTCCCGGGCCCCTGCTCTCCAGCAGCCTCCTCCCTGCCCGGCTGGGCTGTGTCCTCTGTCCTCCCTCCCCCTCCGTGCCCGGCAAACTGTGGCCCCAGCTCCAGGGCCCGTGAAGCTTGCCCTGCTGCCCCCAGCTGAGCATGTCATCCCCACTCTGGCCCTGACCCACAGCACATGGAGGATCTGTGTCATCAAGCGTCTCCTGGGCTGGGGTGTCATCAGCCCATGGCTCTGTCCCCAGGCCCAGCACAGCCAGCACAAGGATGGCACTGGGATTATCCATGAGCTTGGGGCCCCCTCTGCATCGGCAGAGAGCATAACCCCGCTGTGGCCACCCTGGGCCCGGCCCCACTTCTCCCTCTCCCTGGGGTGCTTGGGAAGACAGGGGCTATGTGGCAGGCCTGCCGGCTGGACACACAGTCTCTGGGCAGCTGAGTCCAGCAGGACAAGGCAGCCAGAAGCCAGGCTGCAGAGTGGAGGGAGCTGTGGGGAGCAACGGAGCTGCTGGCTGAGCTGGGGCTTGGCAGAGAGGGTCACCTGAACCTTCTTTCTTCACTCCTGGGGCCAGACCTCTGCAGAGACCTGGGGGGAGGCGGCAGGAGCGTCCTGTCTGGTGGCCCCCGCTAACCTGGCCAGCAGCCCCTGTGCCTCCAGAGCTGAGGGGGCCGTCGGTCCTCACTACACATCCTGCAGGCTGAGAGCTGAGCCCACATACCCAGTTGGGCACCCCACACTTCTGCTGTCTGCTGTATGGTCTCGGGCAAATAATTTCCTCTCTCCAAGCCCCAGTTTTCCCACTTGTGAGATATGCATTGGCCCTAAGATCACTGGGAACTACAGACCACAAACAAAAGGGTTAAGAATAAACTGTCGGCCGGGCGCCATGGCTCCTGCCTGTAATCCCAGCACTTTGGGAGGCCAAGGCGGGCGGATCACGAGGTCAAGAGATTGAGACCATCCTGGCCAACATGGTGAAACCCCATCTCTACTAAAAATACAAAAATTAGCTGGGCGTGGTGGCAGGCACCTGTAGTCCCAGCTACTCGAGAGGCTGAGGCAGGCGAATCACTTGGACCCAGGAGGTGGAGGTTTCAGTGAGCCGAGATCGCACCACTGTACTCCAGCCTGGGCGACAGAGTGAGACTCTGTGTCAAAAAAAAAAAAAGAAAGAATACGCTGTCTCTGGATCATGCACACGGATCTCTCTGCTCTCACCTGCCTCCTGAATGCTTGGTTTGCTACAGCTGCTGTTTCACTCTGACCCTGTGTTGTCTTCAGAGCGAGGGGGGCAAGCCTCGCTGGTAGGAGGGGATTCATGGGAGTTGAAAGGGGCATTGTAGCTTGCTGGCCCAGGAGGAGGGCACACAGGCCAGAGTGCCCGTGACTTCGGGTCCTCAAGTAGATGGAGCATGGTGAGGGTGATGAGGCCGTGGAAGCAGACCCAGGTCCCCAGCCGGCCTCGGGCCCCTGTCCTGCTCGCTGAATTTACTCTCTCTCTGGATGGTGGCACACCGGGGGGCTTCAGCCCCACTCTGTGCTCCCACCCTCCCTGACAGCTCTCCTGGGCTCCAGTCCTGGAGGACCCAGCCCTCGAGCCCAGCCCACATCCAACACTGGGGAGGATGACTGGAGGCACGGAGCTCACAACTGTGCACCTGCCAGAGGAGCAAGTACCACAAAGAAAGAGAATTCCCAGCGCTGGCAAGAATGTGGAGAAGGAGGCACCCACACAGTAATGATAAACAGTATCCATACACCGATGGCAAATTCTCCAAATTCTGCTTTCCCAATACCTCCTGCCACAACAATAACAGCAGGCACTGAGCACTGTCCGTGTGCGCACAGCCCTATCACATGTGCATTCCACATGCCTTCACACCCCTGCAGTAGCTTCCATATTGCCACTGTCCAGATAGGAAGCTAGCACACAGAGGCTAACATGCTCCAAAATACATGACCATTAAAAGATTGTCTTGGGAAGACAGGACTATGGAAAGCTACTGTTTGTTCTACAGATGTCTATAATTTGCATTTCTGCATTTTACAAAATGGAATCATGTCTTCCATCAGTGCTGGAAACACCGCTCTCCCTCCCACTAGGTTGCCTGTCGAAGTGATGCTCACCCACCAGACATTCCTGACCCTGCTCATCCCCCACAGCCAATCGGCCACCAAGTTGCCTCCATTCTGAGCTGAAATGGGCTCTGCAGACTGAGTAGGAGCTTGCTGGCCCAGGAGGAGGGCACCATGGGTGGGGTGGCTGGGAGTGCCAGGCCCCTGCCCCCACCTCTCCTCACCATCCTGACCGCACCTTGGTATGGACACCTTCTAGCCGCAGAGCCCCTCCCGGGTATTCCAGGGCTGCTGTCCCTCCACTCTCCCTCCTCCCCACCCCACTGCTGGCCAGCCTCAATGACTCTCCCCCGGATCGCAGTACCAGTGTCTCCCCACTGGCCCAGTCCTTGCTCAGAGGTCAAAAGATCTTTCTAGAACACAAGTCCCTCTCCTGCCTAAAACCATCCCCTGCCTCTTTGCTGCTTATGGGCAGAATCTGGTGCCTCTTTTGCCTCCTTGCCACCCACCCAGTGTGGCTCCAGACCTCCATGTACCATAGATCTGGAACAGTCCCTCCCTACCTCTGACGTCTGAGCTCCTGTGCTGCTTCAGCATCTCACACTGAGGCTTCCCACCCAGGACTCCTGCACTTTTCCATAGTTTCGTGGACTTTTCCATAGTTCTGCTGGCTCATTACCACTTTTAACAGTTCTTTCTTTCTTTCTTTTTTTGAGATGGAGTCTCTCCCTATTGCCCAGGTTGGAATGCAGTGGCACTATCTCGGCTCACTGAAACCTCGGCCTCCCGGGTTCAAACAGTTCTCCTGCCTCAGCCTCCCGAGTAGCTGGGATTACAGGTGCCTGCCACCACACCCAGCTAATTTTTCTATTTTTAGTAGAGACAGGGTTTCACCGTGTTGGCCAGGCTCTCAAATTTTTTTTTTTTTTGAGACGGAGTCTCGCTCTGTCACCCAGGCTGGAGTGCAGTGGCGCGATCTCGGCTCACTGCAAGCTCTGCCTCCCGGGTTCACGCCATTCTCCTGCCTTGGCCTCCCGAGTAGCTGGGACTATAGGCGCCTGCCACCACGCCCGGATAATTTTTTGTATTTTTAGTAGAGAGATCGCTTCTTGGCCTTTTGGCTAAGATCAAGTGTAGTATTTTTAGTAGAGATGGGGTTTCCCCGTGTTAGTTCAAGACAAGGGCTTCTGTTTGTCTTTTTGCAGTGGCATTCCCAGCACTGGACTTGGCCAGCAATTCACCCGTGGCTGACTTTGAGGATCCAAGGGACAAAAAGACACCGTAGGATGTGTGGGCAGGTGTGGGGGTGAGGGGGAAGAGGGCACAGGGTACCGGGAGGGTGGAGAGGCTGTGCACAGAGGGGCACGCCGGGCGAATGGTGGGCCTGGGGGAACTGTCTGCAACATGCTACTTTGGGAAGTCTCTGGGACAGCAAAGTAAAAATGGCTATGAAAAAAAAAAAATGGTTAGAAATTGACGAGTCCATCTGGCCAGCCCTCCAGGGCATTCCCTGGAGAATGTGGACAGCGGCCTGTGTGCCTGCCCCTTCTTTCCCCCTTGGCCCCTGTGCTATTTGGAACCAGATACCAGACACTTATTACCTCCCCGAAATAAGCCATCTATTATCTAGAGAGCCGTTTCACTCCTGTAGCCTTAATTTTCTAATCTCCAAAATAAGAATAATAAGGTCTGTGTGACAAGGTTAAAACCTGTACACGCCCTGCTATGAAGCAATCTGAGAAACCTTTTCACACCGAGGTGTGGCTCGCTGCCGGACACTCCGCATCTGTGTGCGTGTGCACGCCTGCTGCCTCAAACACATCTGTGTGCGTGTGCACGCCTGCTGCCTCAAACACATCTGTGTGCGTGTGCACGCCTGCTGCTTCAAACACATCTGTGTGCGTGTGCACGCCTGCTGCTTCAAACACATCTGTGTGCGTGTGCACGCCTGCTGCCTCAAACAAATCCATCTCCATTTGGTAGAATTTAGAGGAGCTTTGAGGCCAGCGTGTCGAGCTGGGTGATGATAAGGGCTTCCCCTAAACCCACCTGAGAGTCTGAATTTTGTGCTCCCAGAGGCACACTGTGAGCAGGAACGAAGCCCTCACCTGCCCTGGAAGGCCCCTTAGCACCCTGTCTGCCTGGAGTTCCCAGCAGTCTCCCAAAGGGCACGTCCAGAGCGGGTGAAAGGCCATGGTGCCAGGGCTGGTGTGTGCAGTGAGTGTAGGCTGGGTGGACGTGGGGCTAGGGACGGCCTGGAATTCCAGCAGGAAGGGCTGGTACCACGAGCCCAAGAAGCTGGTGCTTATCTTGTGGGTGAGTGGGGGCGGGGGGGGGGGTCTGAAGGCTCAGATTCGTATTTTATGGCAGTCCCTTTGGGGCAGAATGGAGACAAATTTCTGGAAGATGCTGGAAGCAGGGAGTGGTGATGAGGTTGAGAGGGGCTGGACCTGTGGGGAGCATGGGCTGCCTGAGTACCCCGTGGGGGTGGAGACCAGGAGGAGGGGCCTGAGCAGATGCTAAGCTCCCAGCACAGGGCTGCCGTGGGGCAGCCCGCCATGCCACGCAGTTTCCCTGGCTTCCGTGGGGTCAGGGCTCTGCTTGCTGGCCGGCAGGACGAGCGGCGTTATCAGACAACCCAGCTGGCGCAGAGGTGGCCCCCCAGTGCTGCTAAATCGGGGCCACCAGCTCCTGCCGCAGGAAGAGGGAAATGCAGGCAGGATGTCCTCTCCTGTGGCCGACAAGTCCTTTCCCATGAACCCCTGCTGACCTCGCTGGCCACGTGGCGGGGCTCCCCGACTCAGCACCTGGATCTGCCCAGGCCTGGCTGCAGGCTAGGGTGCTGCGGGCCTCAGACGGGGCCGGGAGTATGCCTGCTGTTAGCCCCGTCCAGCCTGGCCAGGGCCGGCCCCTGCTCCCCCACCGGGAATGAATGCCCGCACCTTCCTGCTCCCAGACTTGTCTCCTCAGTGTGACCGGAAAACCAGGATTCCAGAGGAAGCCAGTGTCTGAAAAGGATCGAAACTCAGGAATCCCTGGCTCCAGCTGGACACATTGACTGAATCTTGCTCAGAGTCTAGGGGGTGTGAGAGGCTCTCCAGACCCCTCTCCCTGCCCACCCCCAACTCTGAGGGGCATCTCAGAGGAACGTGGGGCACAGGCTACTCCTTGGTGGAGAGAAAACTGCCCTGTGGAGGAAAATACCCAAAAGACAGCAGGAGGGGAGTAAGCCAGACACAGAGAAGAACCTCCCCTTGCAGCTGACTTCACTTAATTTCCCTGGGTTCCCCCATTCCCCTCTGCCCCATCACACTCAAGTACTCCCAACTTTCCTCCTTCCTTACCTGGCTGGCTGCATCAGCTGAGGCCCCCCAGGAAATCCCACTGGATACCTCCACCCCGAGGCCCTGCTCCTCTCCCAGGGTCTCCCTTTGATAAACTATCCTTGAAGCCAGAGACCTGGGACTTCCTCCTTCCCCACCATCCTCAGCTGCTACCTGCCTCCACCCCGATTTATCCCTGGGTTATCCACTTGCCGTTCCTGTCTCCCCTGGACACCAGCCTCCTTGCTGCTGGCGCTGCCCCGTCTCCAGCCTCGTCTCCCCCACCTCCCATCCACTCCTCCCAGACTCTAGCCTCACCGGACCACTCACTTGGCCACATTCACCATCTGGACTTGCCTGCCTCTGAGCCTTCACGGGGTTCTTTGCCCTGTTTGGAATTCCCTGTCCTGGAGTTCTGCAGACCCCACCAGGAAGCCCTTAGCTGGAAGTGACACTGCCTTCCTGTGCAGCTTACAGCCACCAGCTGGGCCTCACCAGGGCCCCTGAACACTTTCATTCCTGGGCGATAGACGTCTGATGGCACGTCTGTGTCCCTGTAAGGCACAGGAAACCCCTGTGGGATGGGGCCAGGTCCAAGTCCTCCCTGGGCCACCCTGAACAGGCACTATGCTGGGGTCTTGCATAGAACTGCAGGCTCCTTCCCTGGATTGGGGTGCCACTGCTGGGGGTCATGGTGGAGAATTCGCCAGACAGACCACACATCACACCTCACACCCTGTCTGGGCCCAGCCATGTGGGGTCTATGCTCTGGGAGGGCACAGGACCCCTTTAGCTACACTGGCTCTGTGCCACAGGCCTGGTGGAGGAGGGAACAGCACCCGCATTCGAGTCGTCAGAGCCCTGAGCTGCAGCAGAAGGTCCCCAGGCGCAAGTAAAGTGGGCCTGGTCCCCACATCCTGCCTGCACTGACTTGCATCCCTGGGCCGCACATCTGTCCACTCCTGGGCCTGTGTGACTCAGCTCACAGCAAGGGCAAACGTCCGGAGACCAGGCCACCCCAGATACCCAGCAGACCCTGCTCCCGCATATCCCTAAGCTGGCAGCCACAGTGCAGAGGTGCCAATGGCCTCTCTCTAGACTAAGCCCCAAGAGACATCTGTGACCTACCCTCTCCACCAGGGCAAGACTGTGGAACTGAAGCAGGAAACTGGGTCTTGGAGTCCAGCCCAAGCACACACAACCCACACAACCCCGGTGCTTGCCAGCTTATGCCATGGTTATGCTTGGGGAAACTGAGGTGCAAGGAGGGGAAAGGAGGGGGCCCAGGTCACACAGAAATGACTTTACGGCAGAGGCAGGACAAGTCCGGGTCTATGACCAACAGCACACGTTTAAGGGGTCAGCTTCAGGGTGTTCAGGCTTCCGGCCTGCTCCCACCCCAGGTGCCCTGACACCCGACTGCAGCTGAGGGCTTGTGCTCCCGCCATGGCATCCCCCATCAAGCTGGGGGCTCCCGGGGTCTTCAACCTAGCAAGGGATAGAGCAAGGTGCAGGGCTCAGGGAGGGATGACCTCAGTCTCTCTTGCCATCTCCCCACCAGCCAAACCCAGGTCCAGCCCAGGACACCCCTCTCCATGGGGCCCCCACCTTACGCCCTCTCTCCTCTTCATAACTGGGTCGCTAAGAGTCACTGCACCTACTGCAGAAAATGGCCTCATCACCCTTCACCCCACATCCCGCTGTGCTCCACCCGGGAGCACCAGGACACTGGCCTCTCCTGGTTCTCCTTAGACCTGCAGAATGTTCCCTGGAAGCCCCCTTGCCTTCTGGGCCCCTCCTCCAGGGTCCCCTCCTGGGTGTCTCTGCTTCCTCTCCAGCTCCTCAGCTCAGCCTCAGACACTGCACTCAGGCGCCCGTCCCGTGTCTCCTTTTGGTTAAGTGTCTCCTATTCTACAGCCCTGCAGTCCAACCAAGCTCTAACAGCCACTCACAAATACATCCTGAGCACCTGTGAGAGCCTGGTCCTGGGCTGGGTCCAGGAGGGCCAAGGGCAGCGCCCTGATCTGACCTGCCCGACTCAGAGGCCCAGACAGATGTTCTCCTCCCTCCTCCCCTGGTTGAGCCAGACCTGTCCCCTCTCCTGGCCTCTGCCCTTCAGCCAGTGGACATACAGGTGGTAGGCAGAAGGCAGGCTTTGTTAGGCTTACTTTGGGCCTCCCGGGGATCTTGGGGAAGTGACACATGTCCTTGCTCTAAGCTTCTCCATGTGTAAAATGAGTCTGACACTCCCTGTGAGAATTACAAGCATGTAAAGACAGTATTTAATTCCTATGGGGTGCAGAAATGTTGAGGTCCCCATCGCTGGCTTCAGGGCTCCCGGCACTCCCCTTTCAGACACTGGAACCCCTGACCCCGCTCTTCCACCCTTTGATTTCCAGGGACACCAGCTCCGTGTGGACTCCCAGCTCTTCTTCTCAGCTTCCTCCCTGACATCGCCATCCACTCCCTATCCTGACATCTCCATCCACTCCCTCTGCCCCTCCCTCATCCCCCACAGTCCCTCTCTCCAACCCCTCCACCTCCGCCTCAGGTCTGGGTCTCTGCCCGCCAGAGCCACATTCCCAACACAAACCGAACCCTGCCTCTCCTGGGCAGGGGACCCTCCCGTGGGGTCCCCTGTCCCCTCAAATCCGGGGACCCCTGGCCTTCCGCCCCTTCTGCCGCGCTGATAGCCCACGATTCGCCTCCTCAAGATTCCTCTGAAGTTCCAGCGTGCACCTGCACCTGTCTGCCTCCTGCGCACGGGAGTCCCCAGCCCCTGCGCCGCAGCCCCCAGCCACGGGAGGTGGAAGCCCGGCTCGAGCGCCCTCTGGGGGACCGACCGCGAGCGGAGACGTCGGGCGTCGGGAAGTGCGCACCCAAGTCTGGGGCCCGGCCGGGATGGCCGCGATCTCCGGTGCGCGTGGGTCGGGCCAGCGGCGCGGCGCAGGGACCCCGTGGGGAAGCGAGGAAGGGCACGAAGGGTGCAGGCTCAGCGCGCAGCCCGACGGGGCCCGGGTCCGAGGACCCTGAGCCACCCACTGAAAAGCCGATTCGGGGGCCGGGAGGGCTAACCCTGCGCCGAGGCGCGGCCCGGCCGCCCTGGCTCTGACCCGGCTGCAATCCCCGCCCGCCCTTTCCTCATCCCGAGGTCCCGGGCCCCGAGCGCCGTGCTCCCTCAGGCGTCCGCGCACCAGGGCCACCGTGTCCCCCGCCCGTCCCCGTCGGAGCGGTCTCAGCGCCCGCCCCAGGTGCGCGGTACCCTCCCCGGCGGCCCCGCGCTCACCGTCTAGGAGCCCCAGGCAGAGCCACAGTCGCAGGCACAGCGCGGCGCCCCGCTGCATCTCCGGCCGCTGCGCGTGGGTCCGACCTGAGCGGCCGCGGCCCGGGGCTGAAAGTGTCGGCGCGGGCGCGGGCGCAGGCTGGCCCGGGGCGGGGCGGGGCGGGGGCCCGGGGAGGCGGGCCCGGGATTCAGGCCGCCCCCCGCGCCCCCCCTTTCCCCCGTCCCTCCCAGCCCGCCGCGGGGCGTCCGGTCCACCCGAGCAATGCGCGCTCTGCACCACCGGGTCCGGGCCCCCTCCTGGGCGGCTCCGGGCGCGGGGACGCGGGTAACGCAGACGGCCTCGGTGTGCGCTCCGGAGGGAATGGAGCCTGGTGGGCAAGGGGGCACAAAATGCGGCACGCGCCCTTTTCTGTCCTTTCTTTCCATCAATAAAATCTAGAGTAAGCAAAAAAGCAGTACGTGTGAAAATAGCAGTATGTTAAATCTTTGAAAATATTGGCACCAGCCTGGGCAACATAGGGAGACCCAGTCTCAAAAATAAACAAATAAATAAATAAAATAATAAGCCGAGCTTGGTTGTGCGCACCTGTAATCCCAGCTACTCGGGGTGGGGCTGAGGCAGGAGAATTGCTTGAACCCGGGAGAAGGAGGTTGCAGTGAGCTGATATCCAGCCACTGCACTCCATTCTGGTAGCCAGAGCGAGACTCCGCCTCAGAAAAACAAAAACAAAAGCAAAAACAAACCCCGTTCAGCAGTCTTGAACTACCTGCACAGTGGCGATGGACAGTGCCGATGGAAACTGCACCCTGGAGCGGGACACCCGGGATAACCGACCCCCACCCTGCAGGCCTGGCCTCCAAGCTTTAGAACCCCCCAAATGTTTTGTTCTCAGCTCAATCAGGACCCACCCCCACCTTTTTAATAAAGCGACACTTTGCTTTTGCTTTCTGACTTGGCAACCCTCTCACAGACTTCCGTTCTCTTTTCAGTTTGTCTCTAGATTTTTCCTGTTTAATGATAAAGCCCATGACCATGACTGTCTCATCCTCTCTCCCTGCTTTTCGTTTCATTCACATTTTCCATCCTCCCACCCCCGGCCCCCAAAGTCCGTTCATCCTCGCCAAAAAGCAAGAGTAGATTTTCGATAACCACTACTAGCTCTCTCAAACCTAGGTAAGAATTGGCTATATTATTAAGCTGGAATTGCAAATCAGTGAGGATAATTTAGAAAATTTAATAAATAAGGTTGGGGAAACTAGGTAACCAAATGATACATGAAGTTAGGTATTTATCAATCATATATTGATTTTTTTTTAGCTTTGAAAGATTTATTATGAGATGTAACACACTTATGGGAAGTATATAATATATCAGCATATTATAAACCTGAATTTTAAAGCAACAAACATCTGCGTTTCCATTCTCCAGGCCAAGGGACATACAATGACATCCCCACATCCCCTCACCACCCATCACAGACCCCTCACTAACCCCCAAAGATGGCCACTACCCTGGCATTATCATTTCCCTGCTTTTCTTTATCATTTTATCACCAAAATATATGTTTTGCTTTTTTTTCTTTTCAGAATACACTTTCCCCCCCCCCCCCCCCAGACGAAGTCTCTCTCTTGTTGCCCAGGCTGGAGTGCAGTGGGACGATCTCACCTCACTGCAACCTCTGCCTCCTGGGGTCAAGAGATTCTCCCACCTCAGCCTCCTGAGTAGCTGGGATTACAGGCACCTGCCACCACGCCCGGCTAATTTTTGTATTTTTAGTTGAGATGGGGGGTTTAACCATGTTGGCCAGGCTGGTCTCGAACTTGTGACCTCGTGATCCGCCCACCTCAGCTTCCCAAAGTGCTGGGATTATAGGCGTGAGCCACTGTGCCTGGCCCAGAATATACTTTTTTTCCTTCTTTTTAATACAGGGTCTCACTTTGTCACCCAGGCTGGAGTGCAGTGGCATGATCTCTGCTCACTGCAGCCTCGACCCCCCACCGGGCTCAAATGATCCTCTCACCTCAGCCTCCCAAGTAGCTGGGACAACACATGTGCGCCACCATGCCCAGTGAATTTTTTGCATAGATGGGTTTTCACCACGTTGCCGAAGCTGGTCTCAGACTCCTGGGCTCAAGTGATCTGCCTGCCTCAGCCTCCCAGAGTGCTGGGATGACAGGCATGAGCTGCCGCATCTGGCCAGAATATGCTTTTAAAATTTTAAAGTATACTTAGAGGACATAAGTGCAGACTTCTTAATTCATATATTGTGTCCAGGTGAAGTCTGAGCTTTTAGTGTACCCATCACCTGAACAGTGGACACTCTACCCAAAAGGTGATTTTTCAGCCCTTGCCCCTTTCTCTCCCTCCCTGCTTTTGGAGTCTCCAGTGTCTATTACTCTTGTCTGTGTGTTTATGTGTCCCTACTGTTTAGCTCACATTTTGCATGGTTTTTTTTTTTTTTTGACTTTATCTCAATGCATTCGTACCATTGATATTCTTTTGCTCAACACCATTAGTGGGATTCATCTATATTGCTTTGATAACCTATATTTTGCTCATTTTTGTAACTTCATAGTTTTCCACAGTATGATATACCGCAATTTGTCTACCTTTTTTTTTTTTTTTTTTTTTTTTTTTTTGAGACGGAGTCTCACTCTGTCGCCCGGGCTGGAGTGCAGTGGCCGGATCTCAGCTCACTGCAAGCTCCGCCTCCCGGGTTTACGCCATTCTCCTGCCTCAGCCTCCCGAGTAGCTGGGACTACAGGCGCCCACTACCTCGCCCGGCTAGTGTTTTGTATTTTTTTTTAGTAGTAGAGGCGGGGTTTCACAGTGTTAGCCAGGATGGTCTCCATCTCCTGACCTCGTGATCCGCCCGTCTCGGCCTCCCAAAGTGCTGGGATTACAGGCTTGAGCCACCGCGCCCGGCCTTTTTTTTTTTTTGAGACGGAGTCTCGCTCGTCGCCCAGGCTGGAGTGCAGTGGCGAGATCTCGGCTCACTGAAAGCTCCGCCTCCCGGGTTCACGCCATTCTCCTGCCTCAGCCTCCTGAGTAGCACCTGAGTAGCTGGGACTACAGGCGCCTGCCACCACGCATGGTTAATTTTTGTATATTTAGTAGAGACGGGATTTTACTGTGTTAACCAGGATGGTCTCGATCTCCTGACCTCGTGATCTGCCCACCTCGGCCTCCCAGAGTGCTGGGATCACAGGCGTCAGCCAACGCGCCTGGCCTGTCCATCTGCTATTAATGGAAGTTTGAGTGGTTACCAGTTTCCAACTTTTGCCACAACACTCGTGTATATGTTTCCTGGTGTAATATGCTGTCTTCAGCTTCGGTAGCCAGTGCCAAGTAGTTTTTCAAGTTATTTGTACCATTTTGCATGTTCATAGCAGTGTAAGCAGTTACCATTGCCACACACCTTTACCCACAGTATTGTCAGGTTTGGTTTTTAAAACGTGGCCATTCTAGTTGGTTTGCACTGGCATCTCATTGTGGTTTCACTAGCTTTTTTTTTTTTTTTTTGAGACAGAGCGTCACTCTGTTCCCAGGTTGGAGTGCAATGGCGCTATCCTGGCTCCCTGCAACTTCCTCCTCCCTGGTTCAAGCAATTCTCCTGCCTCAGCCTCTGGAGTAGCTGGGATTACAGGCGTCCACGGCCACACCCAGCTAATTTTTTGTATTTTTAGTAGAGATGGGGTTTCACCATGTTGGCCAGGCTGGCCTCAAACTCCTGACCTCAGGTAATCCACCCGCCTCAGCCTCCCAAAGTGCTGGGATTAACAGAGGTGAGCCACCATGCCTGATCTATTAGCTTTTCTTTAATTACCCTTGAGGTTGAGTGCATTTTTATAATTGGCCATGTAGATTTCAAGTCTTTTGCTACTTAACTACCACTCCCCATCTGTCTTTTTCTTATTGATTTGTAGGAGTTCTTTATATATTCTGGATATGAGTCTCTTGTTAGTTCTTTTATTATTGCTGTATAACGAAGTACTCCAAGATGTTGTGGGGCAAAGCAGCAGCTATTTCATTTTGCTCATGCTTTTGAGAGTCAGAAATTTGACAAGGGCTTACTTAGCTGGGTTGGATGCCTGGTGGTTGGAGTGGCTGTTGTCCGGAAGCTCAGCTGGGGCTGCCAACCAGTGTGCCCATTCACTGTCTTTCCAGCATGGCAACCCCAAGCTAGGTGAAGTTCTTGTGTAGCAGGTGGCTGCCCCAGAGTGACTATCCAAGAGAACTGGGTGGAAACTAGATAGTCTCAAAGAAGTCACAGCCTGCCTAGGGGACATATTCCCCACGATTATTAGAGGGAGGCAAGGTCGCACGCAGAACAGCATGTGGGATGGCAGATACTGTGGAAAAGGTACTTGAGGACATTGTGCTACAAATATCCTCTCTCATTCACTGTCTGACTTTTCACTTCCTTAATGGTCTCTATTTGGGAGGCAGGGTTAAGACAGAAGATTTTAATTTTAACACAGCACCCTTATGAATTAGTTTCCTTATGGTTGGTGTTATTTGTGTTCTTTTATTATTGTATTATTTTTATTTTTTGTTTGTGATGGAGCCTTGCTCTGTTGCCCAGGCTGGAGTGCAGTGGCGAGATCTTGGTTCACTACAAACTCCGCCTCCTGGGTTCAAGTGATTCATCTGCCTCAGACTCCCGAGTAGCTGGGATTACAGGTGTGTGCCACCACGCCTGGCTAAATTTTGTATTTTTAGTAGAGATGGAGTTTTGTCATGTTGGCCAGGCTGATCTTGAACTCCTGACCTCAGGTAATCTGCCCCCCTCAGCCTCCCAAAGTGCTGTGATTATAGGCGTGAGCCACCGTGCCCGGCCTTGTGTTCGTTTAAAGAAACCATTCTCTATCTTGATGTCATGAAGATATTTACTTTTTATCATTTATAAATTTTAATTTTTTTCTTTCATATTTAGACCTATGGACCCTGTAATTGCCTTTTCTGTGTAGGGTGAAGTAGGCGTGTGTGTCGAGTTTCGTCTTTCACCCCATGGAATATCTTGCTATCCCATGACCATTATGAGAAGGTCATTCTTTCTACACTTTTCTCTAGTTCCACCTCAGTCACAAATTAAAGCTCTACACTGATGGCTCATTTTCTGGGCTTTGTCTATTTTTGTACTGATACTGTCACCAAAACATCAGAGGTTCAGTCTAGGTCTGGCCACCCACCACACAGAAAGCCAGTGACAGAGGAGACAAGTATTGTCAAGGAGGAACGTTTTAATCAGGTGCTGTGGCTGACAAATCCATCTCCCCGACCAACTAAAACTAGGGGTTTATATAGCGAGGAAGAAATGACACAATGTGTAACAAAACAAACTAAAGAGGGGCAAGGAAGCAATCATGATGAATGAAGGGTCTAGCATCTCATTGTCTGGATGTGGAGATCTGGTGATTTTCAGTTCTTTGATACTTTTTTTTTTTCTTTTTTTGAGAGGACTGAAGGTTGTTTCCTCAGGAAGGAACTCAGCTAAAACAAATGTAAGGCTCAAGCTTTAAGACCAGAAGCATCCATTTATACATTTACCCAAAAAAAAAAAAAAAAACTATCTATGGGACTATTGCACTGATTTCAATATTACCGTATCTTCATTACCTTAGTTATATAAAAATCTACATACCTGGAAGCGTAAGTCCTTCCAACCTGTTCCTCAAAAGTGACTTTGCAATTTTTCACAAGTTGAATTTTCATTTAAATTTTAGACTTATTTTTAATCAGTTTCCACATACGTATGATATGCTGGGATTTTGATTAGAGTTACAATTAATCTATGACCAATTTGGGGCAAATCAACTTTCTTTTAATGCATAAACATGAAATATCTCTTCATTTTTATTTTTAATATATGTGATGATTAATACTGAATGTCAACTTGGTTGGATTGAAGGATGCAAAGTATTGTTCCTGGGTGTGTCTGTGAGGGTGTTGTCAAAGGAGATTAACATTTGAGTGAGTGAACTGGGAGAGGCAGACCCACCCTCAGTCTGGGTGGCCACCATCTAAACAACTGCCAGCGTGGCTAGAACAAAGCAGGCAGAGGAACGTGGAAGGACTGAAAGAATGTAAATTTTTTTTTTTTTTTTTTTTTTTTTGAGACGGAGTTTCGCTCTTGTTGCCCTGGCTGGAGTGCAATGGCGCGATCTCGGCTCACCGCAACCTCTGCCTCCCGGGTTCAAGTGATTCTCATGCCTCAGCCTCCTGAGTAGCTGGGATTACAGGCATGCGGCACCACATCCGGCTAATTTTGTATTTTTTGTAGAGATGGGGTTTCGCCATGTTGGTCAGGCTGGTCTTGAACTCCCGACCTCAGGTGATTTGCCCGCTTCGGCCTCCCAAAGTGTTGGGATTACAGGCATGAGCCACTGTGCCCAGCCTCCTCCATATTTTTTAAATTAGTCTAGCTAATGGTTTGTCAGTTTCATTTATCTTGTGAAAAGGAAACTTTTTGTTTCATTGATCTTTTAAAAAATTATCTCCGTTTTGTTTATTTCTGCTCTGATCTTTATTATGTCTTTCCTTTTTACTAATTTTGGGTCTGGTTTGTTCTTGTTATTTTGAGGTGTACTGTTAGGTTATTTGAAATCTTTCTCTTTTTTTTTTATGTAGAAGCTTATTGTTACAAACTTCCCTCTTAGTACTGCTTTTGCAGCAACCCTTAGGTTTTGGTGTGTTTCAATAAAATTTTAAATTACCCTCTTAATTTCTCCTTTGACCATTGGTCATTGAGGAACATGTTTAATTTCCACATATTTGTACAGTTTCCAAATTTCTCTTATTATTGATTTTCTAGTTTTATTCCAGTGTGGTCAGCAAAGATACTTGATCTGATTTCAATATGCTAGAATTTGTTGATACTTATTTTGTGGCCTAAGATATGGTGTATCCTGGAGAATGTTTATGTGCTGACAAGAAGAATGTGTATTTGGTGAAACCCCGTCTCTACTAAAAATACAAAAAAAAAAAAAAAAAAGATAGCAAGGCATGGTGGCGGGCGCCTGTAGTCCCAGCTACTCAGGAGGCTGAGGCAGGAGAGTGGCTTGAACTCTGGAGGCAGAGGTTGCAGTGAGCCGAGATCGCACCACTGCACTCCAGGCTGGGGGACAAAGCAAGACTCTGTCTCAAAAAAAGAAAGAAAGAAAGAAAAAGAACGTGTATTCTGGCCAGGGGTGGTGGCTCACGTCTGTAATCCCAGCACTTTGGAAGGGTGAGGCAGGCAGATCACGAGGTCAGGAGTTCGAGACCAGCCTCACCAACATGGTGAAACCCCATCTCTATTAAAGATACGAAAAACTAGCCGGGGCAGTGGCTCACACCTGTAATCCCAGCACTTTTGGGAGGCTGAGGTAGGCGGATCACAAGGTCAGCAGATCGAGACCATCCTGGCTAACATGGTGAAACCCCATTTCTACTAAAAATACAAAAAAAAAAAAAAATTAGCTGGGCGTGGTGGTGGCGCCTGTAGTCCCAGCTACTCTGGAGGCTGAGGCAGGAGAATAGGGTGGACCCGGGAGGCAGAGCTTGCAGTGAGCTGAGATCGCGCCACTGCATTCCAGCCTGGGAGACAGAGGGAGACTCCATCTCAAAAAAAAAAAAAAAAAAAAAAAAAATTAGCTGGGTGTGATGGTGTGAGCCTGTAATCCCAGCTACTCGGGAGGCTGAGGCAGGAGAACTGCTTGAACCCAGGAGGCCATTGCACTCCAGCCTGGGCGACAAGGCAAGACTTCATCTCAAAAAAAAAAAAAGAAAAAAAAAAGAACGTGTATTCTGCAGCTGTTGGATGAAATGTTCTGTAAATACCAGTCATGTCCGTTTGGTCTAGAGTTTAGGTTTAACTCTAGCGTTTTTTATTGATTTTCTCTTGGGATCATCTGCCCACTGCTGGAAGTGGGGTGTCGAAGTCCCTACTATCATCGTATTGAAGCCTGTTTCTCCCTTTAAATCTGCTAATATTGGCTTTCTACATTTGGGTGCTCTGGTATTGGGTACATTCATATTTATAATTGTGATATCCTTTTTCTGAATGGACTCCTTTGTCATAATATAATGACTTTGTGTCTTTTTACAGTTTCTGACTTCAGGTCTGTTTGATCTAAGTATAACCACTCTTCTCCTCTTTTGGTTTCCATTTGCATAGAATATCTTCTATCCCTTCACTTTCGGTCTACGTGTGTTCTTACAGCTGAGCTTGGGCAGCGTATAACTGGGTCTTGCCTTTTTATTTATTCAACCCCTCGACATCTTTTAGATAATTTAATTCATTTCTGTTTTAGGTTGTTATTGATAGGCCTGTACTTACTCCTGCCATTCTGTTAAACTGTTTTCTAGTTGTTGTGTGAATCTTCTGTTTTCCTCCTCTGTGGTTTGACGGCTTTCTACTGTGGTACGGTTTGGTTCTTTCCTTTTTATTTTTTGTGTGCCTGTTATAGGCTTTTGCTTTGTGATTACTCTGTGATTACCCTGAGGCTTACGTAAAACATCTTATACGTATAACAAGTTAATTTAAGATGGTAATAGCTTAATTTTAATCTCATACAGAAACTCTCCGTTTTTACTCTTCCTCCTCCCAGGTTTTATGGTTTTGATGCTGCACTTAATGTCTTTTCATGCAGTGTATCCTTTGGCAACTATTGTAGCTTTATGTATTTATTTTATTTTATTTTGAGAGAGTCTCGCTCTGTCACCCAGGCTGGAGTGCAGTGGCGTGATCTCGGCTCACTGCAAGCTCCGCCTCCCGGGTTCACGCCATTCTCCTGCCTCAGGCTCCCGAGTAGCTGGGACCACAGGCGCCGCCACCACGCCTGGCTAGATTTTTGTATTTTTAGTAGAGATGGGGTTTCACCGTGTTAGCCAGGATGGTCTCGATCTCCTGACCTCGATGGAGTCTCACTCTGTCGCCTAGCCTGGAGTGCAGTGTTGCTATCTCGGCTCACTGCAACCTCCACCTCTTGGGTTCCAGCGATTCTCCTGCCTCAGCCTCCCGAGTAGCTGGGATTACAGGCATACATCACCATGCCCGGCTAATTTTTGTATTTTTAGTAGAGACGGGGTTTCACCATGTTGGTCAGGCTGATCTCAAACTCCTGACCTCGTGATCCGCCTGCCTTGGCCTCCCAAAGTGCTGGGATTACATGCGTGAGCCGCTGTGCCCGGCCTATTTATTTATTTATTTTTAGACGGAGTGGCGGGATCTTGGCTCACCACAACCTCCACCTCCCGGGTTCAAGTGATTCTCCTGCCTCAGCCTCCCGAGTAGTTGGGATTACAGGGGAGTGTGCCACCACGCCCAGCTACTTTTTGTATTTTTAGTAGAGACGGGGTTTCAATATGTTGGCCAGGCTGGTCTTGAACTCCTGACCGCGTGATCTGCCCGCCTCGGCCTCCCAAAGTGCTGGGATTACAGGTGTGAGCCACCGCGCCCGGCCTTAGTTATTCTTAAATAGATCTGACATTTGACCTCTGTTTTTTTTAGTGACAGGATCTTGCCCTGTCCCCCAGGCTGGAGTGATTAGTGATGCCCAGGATTTTTTTCATGTGCTTGTTGGCTGTATGTCTCCTTTTGAAAAGTGTCTTTTCCTGTCCTTTGCCCACTTTTAAATGGGGTTGTTTTTTTGCTTCTTAATTTGTTTAAGTTCCTATTTCTTATTTTAAAAATTTAAAATACAGAATGTACCATCTTAACCGTTTTTTTTTTTTTTTTTTTTTTGAGACGGAGTCTTGCTCTGTCACCCGGGCTGGAGTGCGGTGGCCGGATCTCAGCTCACTGCAAGCTCCACCTCCCGGGTTTACGCCATTCTCCTGCCTCAGCCTCCCGAGTAGCTGGGACTACAGGCGCCCGCCACCTCGCCCAGCTAGTTTTTTGTATTTTTAGTAGAGACGGGGTTTCACCGTGTTAGCCAGGATGGTCTCGATCTCCTGACCTCGTGATCCGCCCGTCTCAGCCTCCCAAAGTGCTGGGATTACAGGCTTGAGCCACCGCGCCCGGCTGAGTCTCGCTCTATCTCCCGGGCTGGAGTGCAGTGGCCGGATCTCAGCTCACTGCAAGCTCCGCCTCCCGGGTTTACGCCATTCTCCTGCCTCAGCCTCCAGAGTAGCTGGGACTACAGGCGCCCGCCACCTCGCCCGGCTAGTTTTTTGTATTTTTTAGTAGAGACGGGGTTTCACCGTGTTAGCCAGGATGGTCTCGATCTCCTGACCTCGTGATCCGCCCGTCTCGGCCTCCCAAAGTGCTGGGATTACAGGCTTGAGCCACCGCGCCCGGCCTTAACCGTTTTTAAGTATACAACTCAGTGGCATTAAGTAGGATCACATTGTTGTGCTAACGTCACCCCCATCCATACCTTCAGAGCTCTTTCCATCTTGCAAAATTGAAGCTCTAGACCACGTGGAGAGGCGTGTGCTGCGCCCGCGGAACAGCGGCCACAGCGGCCCAGCCCGGGAAGCCACGGAGCACGGCCGGTGGTGCTAAGGCCTGAGGTGGAGGCGCCGCGAGGCTTAGCGGCCGGCCCGGGCACACGCGAGGCTCCTTCCCTGGCCTGCCTGCCGCGGCCGCTCCGCAGGAGGGTGGCTCATCTGTGCGCCGGAGCCGGGCCCAGAGCTCACCTGTTTGTGGTTTTTTCCATGACTGCCCGCCCCTCCTTCCTGCACCTGATTTCTCTCGCCTTATCGCTGGACGGTGGTGGAAGGGCAAGAAGGAACTAAGGCCACCGTCTTGCAGCTTGGGAAGTGGAGGGCGTGGGATGGAAAAGAACCTGGACCTCCCTCCTCCTTCCCACCTTCTTCTACTAAGGAGCCTGCTCTGCCTGCAGTAGCCCCTGATTTCCCTCTATTAGAGTCTTCGCTCACCCTGCTCCCCCACCGCCACGCCCCGCCCTGCATCCCCCACCGCCACGCCCCGCCCTGCATCCCCCAACCCCAACCCCCCGCCCTGCTCCCCCACCGCCACGCCCCACCCTGCTTCCCCACCGCCACCTCCCACACCCCCCAGTCCCCACCTCTCCGCCTCCCTCACCGGGGAGGCAGAGGTTGCAGTGAGCCAAGAGATGGTGCCACTGCACTCCAGCTTGGGCGACAGAGTGAGACTGTCAAAAACAAACAAAATTGGCAGCTCTGCTGTACAGCAACATTAACCAACCTGACAAAGCAAGAACTCAACCCCTTTTACAATAGCTGCAACAATAAAATATAAAATAAAATAAAATAAAACTTAGGAATATACCTAAGCAAGGAGGTGAAAGATCTCTACACAAGAAAACTGCAAAACGCTGCTGAAAGAAATCATAGACGACACAAATGGAAACACATCCCATGCTCATGGATGGGTAGAATCAATGTTGTGAAAATGACCATCCTGCCAAAAGCAATCCACAAATTCAATACAACTCCCATCAAAATACCACCATCATTCCTCACATAAATAGAAAAAACAACCCTAAAATTAATATGGAACCAAAAAAAGAGTCCGCATAGCCAAAGTGTGTCCTGTTTTTAAAGGTTTATCTTGTAGAGACAGAGTCTTGCTATGTTGCCCAGGATGGTCTTGAACTCCTGGGCTCAAGCGATCCTCCTGTGTTGTCCTCCCAAAGTGCTGGGATTACAGGCATGAACCATGGTGCCTGGTCATGTTGAACTATCTTTACAATCCAGCAATAAATCTTACATGGTCATGATATATATAGTCTCTTTAATATGCTGCTGAATTAAGTTTGCCAGTATTTTCTTGAGTTTTTTTTTTTTTTTTTTTTTTTTTTTTTTAAGCAGAGTCTTGCTCTGTCCCTCAGGCTGGAGGACAGTGGTGCGATCCCAGCTCACCGCAACTTCCTCCTCCCGGGTTCAAGCAATTCCCTTGCCTCAGCCTCCAAAGCAGCTGGGACTACAGGTGTGTGCCACCGCGCCCAGCTAATTTTTGTATTTTTAGTAGAGAGAGGTTTCACCATGTTGGCCAGGTGGGTCTCGAACCCCTGACCTCAATTGATCCACCCCCCCCCCCCCCCCCCCCCCGGCCTCCCAAAGTGCTGGGATTATAGGCGTGAGCCGCAGTGCCTGGCTTGTTGAGGATTTTTGCATCCTTACAAAACAAGGTTTGTAAGGGATATTGGTTTGTAGTTTTCCTAAATTGTCTTTGGCTTTGGTGTGGGTCATACGGGTCTCGTAGAATGTGTTAGGAAGTGTTTCTTCTACAATTTCCTGGGAAAGTTAGAATAGGATTGGTATTAATTCTTTAAATGTTTGGTAGTATTCACTGGCAAAGCCATCAGGTCTAGAACTTTTGTTAGAAGATTTTCGATTAGTGATTCAATTTTCTTACTATAGGTCTGTTCAGATTTTCTATTTCTTCGTGGTTTAGTCTTGGTTGATTCTGTGTTTCTAGGAATTTGTCCATTTCATCTGTGTTATCCAATTTGTTGCTGTACAATTACTTATGTTGCTCTTGTATAATCCTCTTTATTTCTGTAAAATTGGTACTGATGGCCTCACTTTCATTTCTGATTTTAGTAATGTAATTCTTCTCCCGTTTTTCCTTAGCCTATCCAGCTAAAGTTTGTGATTTTGTTGATAATTTTGAAGAACTAATTTTTGGTTTTGTTGATTTTCTCTGTGATTTTTCTATTCTCTATTTTATTTATCTCAGCTTTAATCTTTTCCTTCTGCTAGCTTTGATTTTAGTTTGTCCTTTTCCTGCTTATTTAAATTATCACATTGTTGTTGATTTGAGATTAAAAGGATATAAATGTTCATAGCTATAAACTTTCCCTCTTAGCACTGCTTTGGCTCCATCCATAAGTTTTGGTGTGTTGTGTTTTTTTTCTTTTGTGTCTGTTTCCTAACTTCCCTTGCGATTTCTTCTTTGATTCATTCATTGTTTAAAAGTGTGTAATTTCCATAAATTTGTGAATTTTCCAGTTTTCCTTCTGTTATTGATTTCTAACTACATCCTGTTCTGGTTGGAGAAGATATTTTGTATGATATGTACCTTTTAAAATCTTTTGAGACTTAATTTGTATCCTAACATATGTTGTATCCTGGAAAATGTGCCATGTGCCCCTGAGAAGAATGTGGATTCTGTTGTAATCGGGTGGATTGCTCTGTATATGCCTGTTAGATCTACTTGGTTTGCTGTGTTTTAAAGTTCTCAATTTCCTTATTTATCTTCTGTCTGGTTGATCTATTTATTAATGTGAGTAGGGTATTGAATTCTGCAAGTATTATTGTAAACTGTCCACTTCTCCTTTCAGTTCTGCTGACATTTGCTTCTTCATATATTCTGGGACTCAGTTACTGGGTGTATATATTTGTAAATGTTGTATATTCTTGATGTACTTACTCTTTTTTTTTTTTTTTTTTTTGAGACAAAGTATGATTCTGTCACCCAGACTAGAGAGCAGTGGTGCACTCATGGCTTATTGCAGCCTTGACCTCCCAGGTACAAGTGATCCTTCCTCCTCAGCACCCCCGACTAGCTGGGACTGCAGGTGTGCACCACCATATCCAGCTAATTTTTTTTTTGTATTTTTCTTAGAGACAGGGTTTCGCCATATTGCCCAAGCTGGTCTTGAACTCCTGGGCTCAAGTGATTCGCCTGCCTCGGCCTCCCAAATTGTTGAAATTGCAGGCATGAGCCACCATGCCCAGTCACATTTATTATTATTTTATTATTTTAATCAACATCTAATATACTTCTTTGTCTCTTGTAACAATTTTTGACTCAAAGTTTATTTTGTTTGATATCAGTATAGCCACATCAGCAAACTTTTGGTTACCGTTTCTGTGGAATATCTTGTTCCATCTTTTCACTTTCAAATTTTATTTGTATCTTTGGATCTAAAGTGAGTGTCTTATAGACAGCGTATAATTGGATCATGTTTTTACCCTTTCTTTCAGTCTCTTTCGATTGCAGTGTTTAACCTTTTATGTTTAATTACTGATAAAGAGGGACTTACTTCTGTCATTTAAAAATTTTGTTTACTGGGGCCAGGCACAGTGGCCCAAGCCTGTAATCCCAGCACTTTGGGAGGCCAAGGCGGGTGGATCACGAGGTCAGGAGATCGAGACCATCCTGGCTAACACGGTGAAACCGTGTCTCTACTGAAAATACAAAAAATTAGCCAGGAGTGGTGGCGGGTGCCTGTAGTCCCAGCTATTCAGGAGGCTGAGGCAGGAGAATCATTTGAACCCGGGAGGCGGAGCTTGCAGTGAGCCGAGATCACACCACTGTACTCCAACGTGGGCAACAGAGCAAGACTCCATCTCAAAAAAATTAAAATAAAAATAAAAAATAATTGTGTTGACCGGGAGTGGTGGCTTACACCTGTAATCCCAACACTTTGGGAGGCTGAGGCAAGTGGATCACAAGGTCAGGTTCAAAACCAGCCTGACCAACATAGTGAAACTCTGTCTCTACTAAAAATACAAAAAAAAAAATTGCTGGGCTTGGTGTTAGATACCTGTAGTCCCACCTACCTGGGAGGCTGAGGCAGGAGAATCTCTTGAACCTGGGAGGTAGAGGTTGCAGTGAGCCAAGTTCACACCACTGTACTCCAGCCTGGGCGACACAGAGATACTCTGTCTCAAAAAAAAAAAAAAAAAAAAAAAAAAAAAAAAAAAAAAAATTGGGCTGGGCGCAGTAGCTCATGTCTGTAATCCCAGCAGTTTGGGAGATAGAGGCAGGTGGACCACCTGAGATCAGAAGTTCAAGACCAGCCTGGTCAACATGGTGAAAACCTGTCTCTAGTAAATTTTTCTTTTCAGTCATTGTGCATTTCAGTTCCAGAACTTTGTGGGGCTCTTTTTAGGTTTTCTATTTCCTTATTGATATTTCCATTTTGATCTTGTATCTTCTTGACTTTTTCCACCTTTCTCCACAGATTCTTTTTTTTTTTTTTTTTTTTTTTTTTTTTTGAGGCAGAGTCTCACTGTGTTCCCCAGGCTGGAGTGTAGTGGCATGATCTTGGCTCACTGCAACCTCCGCCTCCCAGGTTCAAGCGATTCACCTGCCTCAGCCTCCTGAGTAGCTGGGACCACAGGCGAATGTGCCACCACTCCCAGCTAATTTTTGTATTTTTAGTAGAGATGGGGTTTCACCATGTTGGTCAGGCTGGTCTCGAACTCCTGACCTCAGGTGATCCACCCGCCTCAGCCTCCCAAAGTGCTGGGATTACAAGTGTGAGCCACCGCACCCAGCCTCTCCACAGATTCTTTTTGTTCTTTGAATACACACACACACACACACACACACACACACACATATATATATATATATATTTTTGAGATGGAGTCTCACTCTGTCACCTAAGCTGGAGTGCAGTGGCACGATCTCGGCTCACTGCAACCTCTGCCCTCCGAGTTCAAGCAATTCTCCTGCCTCAACCTCCCTAGTAGCTGGGATTACAGGCGCCCACCACCGCGCCCGGCTAATTTTTTTTATTTTTAGTAGAGACGTGGTTTCACCATCTTGGCCAGGGTGGTCTTGAACTCATGACCTCATGATCCACCCACCTCAGCCTCCCAAAGTGCTGGGATTACAGGCGTGAGCCACCGCACCCAACCTCTTTGAACGTATTTCAGACAGTTGGTATGGAGTCTTTGTGTAGTGAATTCTCTCCCAGGTCTTTTTCAGGGACGGTTCCTGTTGGCCTAGTTTTTATTTTGAATGGGCCATCCTTTCCTGTTTCTTTGTATACTCTTGTGGGGTTTTTTGGTCAAAAACTGGACATCTGAATCTAATACTTTAGTGACTCTGAAAATCAGACTTTCCCGTTTCTCCAGGGTTTGCTGTTGTTTGCGTTTGTGTTTGTGTTTGTTGTGCTTTTTTGGTTTTGAAATTGTTGTAGACTGTCCTGGAGCCAAGGATCAGCTTGAGGTGTGACCGTAAGGTCTCCTCAGGCCTTTTCTGGAACCAAACCTTCCGCTGGGCGTGATTGTAACTTTCTAATTCCCCTGCATATGCAGTTGCTTTTGAATGTCCTACTTTTTATTGTCTGGTTCCAAGAAGGGGAAATAGAGAGAAATTAACGGGGAAAACGTCACCAGTCCTTTAATCCCCTGGAAGTCACTTTAGCTGGCAAGGGAGGAGGGGCTTGTAACAATGGGAGAAGGTGGCCGGGTGCGGGGGCTCACGCCTGTAATCCCAGCACTTTGGGAGGCCGAGGCAGGCAGATCATGAGGTCAGGAGATCGAGACCATCCTGGCTAACACGGTGAAACCCACCTCTACTAAAAAATACAAAAAATTAGCTGGGCGTGGTGGCGGGCACCTGTAGTCCCAGCTACTCGGGAGACTGAGGCAGGAGAATGGCGTGAACCCAGGAGGCGGAGCTTACAGTGAGCCGAGATCGCGCCACTGCACTCCAGCCTGGTGACAGAGCGAGACTCCGTCTCAAAAAAAAAAAAAAAAAAGAAAGAAAACAAAAAAGCAAAAACAATGGGAGAAGTTGCAGTAACAAGGGTTGTTACCTCTTTGTACTTCTGTGATCAGATGAAGCAATCAGCGATCAGAACAGATACTCAATATCTGGAGGATGGGGTCTCTTATGCCTACTCTGGCTCCTGCCACCGATTTGTAAGCTACTCCAGGAACATGTGCACAGTTGCCTGCTGTGGGGATGAGAGGTGGGGAAAAGGCAGCTGCAACTATGCTAAGAGCTCACTGACCAAAATTAACCACAATGTACCATCTGAGTCTTTTCCTGGAAGTTGCAGGCCTTCAATGGACTTCAGAGTTCCAAAATAGCTACATCAGACAGATTCTGTGAGTATTATTGTCTAGGTGAGGAGACAGATTTCTCAGGCTTCCTGCTCCTCCATCTTCCCAGAATTCTCTTCTTGGTCATTTTATTTTTAACAAGGCTTCTAAGACCATTCACCAGGGGAAGAAATGGCCTCTCCAACAAATTGTGCTGGTACCACTGGATAGCCATAAGCAATGAAGTTGAAACTTTACCTAACACTACAGACAAAAATTAACTCCAAATGGATCAAAAATTAACTCAAGGCCTAAATGTAAAAGTGAAAACATAAACTTTTGAGGAAAGCCAAGTAGTAAATCTTCATTTGGCAATGGAAGCTTAGCTGGGATATGCAAGAAAAGAAAAATTACATGCAAGAAAAGAAAAAACAGATAAGTTGGACATCAAAATTAAGACATTTTTGTGCATCAAAGGACATTATACATTTAAAAAACCATGGAATGAGAGAAAATATTTGCAAATCAAATGTTTGATAAAGAACTTTATCTAGAATCTATACAGAACTGTTATAACTCAATAATAAAAAGACCACAAGTAACTCAATTAAACATGGGCAAAGAATCTTAATAATCTCTCCAAAGAAGATGTGCAAATGGCCAAATCAACACAGGAAAAGAGGCTCAGCATCATTATCCGCCAAGGAAATGCAAATGTAAGCCCCGAGATACCACTTTATTCCTACTAGGATGACCATAAGCCAAACAATGGAAAATAAACATTGTTGGCAAAGATGTGGAGAACTCAGTTCTCATCTACTGCTGGCGGGAATGGTAAGTGGTACAGTCACTTTAGAAACATTATGGCACTTCCTCAAAACGTTAAACATCAAGTTACTGTATGACCCAGCAATTTCCCTCACAGACGTATATAGATCCAGGAGAAACGAAAATGTAGGTCCACACAGAAATGTGTGCACAAATGTTATAGCAGCATTGTTCAGAATAGTCCAAAGATGGAAACAATTCAAATATCCATCCACTAATGAATGGATGAATAGCATGTGGTATATTCACACAGTGGAATATTCTCACATGATAAGGATTGAGGAATCTTGAAAACATTATGCTAATTGAAATAAGCCAGTAGGGGCCAGGCGCAGTGGCTCACGCTCGTAATCCCAGCACTTTGGGAGGCTGAGGCGGGTGGATCACGAGGTCAGGAGATCAAGACCATCCTGACTAACATGGTGAAACCCCATTTCTACTAAAAATACAAAAAGTTAGCCGGGCATGGTGGCGGGTGCCTGTATTCCCAGCTACTCAGAAGATTGAGGCAGGAGAATCGCTTGAACCCAGGAGGCGAACCTTGCAGTGAGCCGAGATTGCACCACTGCACTCCAGCCTGGACAACAGAGCGAGACTCCGTCTCAAAAAAAGGAAAAAAAGAAGCCAGTCTCAAAAAAAGCAAAAAACAAAAAACAAAAAACTCACATATTATACTAGTTCATTTGTATGAAATGTCCAGAGTAGGAAAATATGTAGAAAGTAGATTAC
Source organism: Rhinopithecus roxellana (assembly GCF_007565055.1). Classification (NCBI taxonomy): domain Eukaryota; kingdom Metazoa; phylum Chordata; class Mammalia; order Primates; family Cercopithecidae; genus Rhinopithecus; species Rhinopithecus roxellana. The sequence goes on from NC_044551.1 coordinate 164,852,036, forward strand.
TGGTTGTTTATTGGTTTGGGTATGGGGAGGGGATGGAAGCATAGGGGAGTGATACCTAAAGAGTATGGGGTTTCTTTCTAGTGACAGAAACATTCTCAAATTGATTGTGGTGATGGTTGCACCACTCTATGAATATACTGAAAGCCACATTAAGCATATGGTATGTGAATAATATCTCAATAAAGTTGTTACCAAAAAATTGACAGCACAGTTTACACCGGTGAAATAGTTAAGACATACATGAACAGTACAATAAATGTGGCATTTTACCCTGAGTAAGACCTCAAAGCTGCTTGTTAAAGTGGCTGTAGCTCGTGGTTTACGGTGAGGTGATGGAAGGGACGTTATCTGAAGTTGGATGGGGTGGAATTTTGTCCCGCCAGCTATGCGTGGCTGTGGCTCATAACACACACAGTTGGAAGTGTGTGCGTGTGTGCTTTTTGTGCACGTCTACATTGCTTGATCAGCTGGACTGGGCATAATTTTCTGCATGCACGTCGTGTTTTTGGCAAATGAAGTCATGCATGAACAAATGCAAAAGTCACATTATGCTCAAGTTCCCTCAAATATATCAGTGCATTGAATAAAATTCCAATATTTATTTATTTAGAGATGGAGTTTTGCTCTGTTCACCCAGGCTGGAGTGCAGTGGCACGATCTTGACTCACTGCAACCTCGGCCTCCCAAGTTCAAGTGATTCTCCTGCCTCAGCCTCCTGAGTAGCTGGGATTACAGGTGCCTGCCACCACGCATGGCTAATTTTTCTGTTTTTGGTAGAGATGGGGTTTTGCCCTGTTGGCCAGGCTGGTCTTGAACTCCTGACCTTAGGTGATCCACCTACCCTGGCCTCCCTAAGTGCTAGGATTATAGGCATGAGCCACTGTACCTGGCCCTAATATTTAAAACACATATTATAGCATAACTGACTGTAGCTGTGCGTTTATATTTAAAATGTCTCTTGGCTTAAGAAAACAGACCAACAATCTTCGACTTTAGTCCATTTACATTTAATGTAATTACTGATACATTTGGGTTTACATCTGCCATATTATTATTTGCTTTCTATTTGTTTCATCATTCTGTTGTTCATTTATTCCTTCTTTCTTAATTTTTATGGATCCATCAAGTGTTTATTTTTTTCTCTTCTATTAATATGGTAGATAACAAAGACGGCCACCATGCCTTACTTCTCCTTATATTCATGCACTTCTACAATGTGCGTTTGTAGCTTCTCCTGTTAAGGACGGAAGTCAGGGGCCAGGTGTGGCAGCTCCCAGCACTTTGGGAGGCTGAGGTGGGTGGATCATCTGAGGTCAGGAGTTTGCCACCAGCCTCTCCAACATGGTGAAACTCCGTCCTCACTACAAAATACAAACTTAGCCGGGTGTGGTGGTGGGCATCTGTAAACCAAGCTACTCGGAAGGCTGAGGCAGGAGAATTACTTAAACCCAGTAGGCGGAGGTTGCAGTGAGCTGAGATCGCGCCACTGCACTCCAGCCTGGGTGAGAGAGAGAGAGAGAGACTCTGTCTAAAAAACGAAAAAAAAAAAAAAGGGAATTGAAGTCAATTTCTCCTCCCTTTGAAAAAGAAACAGTCTCTTACTTTAGCCAAGTTAATTTAATTCAGCAAAATTGACAATGTGAAGACCTTGTCCCTTTAGAATCTTACAACTTTGCCACTGCCATATGTGGCACGCCCAGGGTAGCCTGCTGGAGGATGGGAAAGTGGAGGAGCATCACAAAGGATGAATGACTCAACGATGAATTTCAGATTAAATGTTCTAAAATGCAGAGCAGAGCAAACATCCTGACAACTGGAAGACTCTTGATTTGCAAGTGCTAGGTGGTAGACAAAGAAACACTTTTGCTTTGAACTCTGAAAAAGTTAAGCTTGGAGGACTCGGACCACAGAGTGTATGAAATGAAGGCGTGAAGTAGGAAAGGAAGCAGCTATGGCATAAGAGCCATTTCCCCTGGGAAAGTTGTGCATGCCATAGCTACACAGGAAGAAGAGAGTGACACAGGACCTTAGGAGCAGGGAGATGAGGCATGGGTCGTCTAAGGGACTCTGTGTTCCCAGTACTCGGGTCTTGGCCCAGGAAGACACAAGGCATGTGACAGTGGGTGGAGGGCCGGGCACTGTGGCTCACGCCTGTAATCCCAGCACTTTGGGAGGCCGAGGCGGGCGGATCACGAGGTCAGGAGATCGAGACCATCCTGGACAACACGGTGAAACCCCATCTTTACTAAAAATACAAAAAACTAGCTGGACGTGGTGGCGGGCGCCTGTAGTCCCAGTTACTCGGGAGGCTGAGGCAGGAGAATGGCGTGAACCCCGGAGGCAGAACTTGCAGTGAGCCGGGATTCCACCACTGTACTCCAGCCTGGGCAGCAGAGCGAGACTCCGTCTCAAAAAAAAAAAAAAAAAAAAAAAAAAAACAAACAAACAGACAGTGGGTAGAGGACATCTCAGGCTGTAGAGGCAGTGCTGTATGTGCTTGGGGCTTATCATGTGAGCACTGCACAGAACCCCACACCCAGCACAGGGCTGGAGCACCTGGCCCATGGAGAGCAGACATTTGAGGGCCAAGGGAAATGGCCACAGTGATAGGCCCAAGGAGGCCTCCCAGAGAAAGCCCTGCTCAGTGCAGGCTGGGCAGGCTGGAGAGGTGTCTCTGGGCCAGTCCCCACAGCACACACCCCATAGCTTCGGCCTGGCAGAGCATCAGACCGGCCACACTGGAATGGTCAAAGGCAGATGAGACCCCAACCCTTCCTGGTGCTGGAGAGTGAACTTTGGGGAGCCTGTGCAACGTCCAGACTTAGATCACTCAGACAGGCTGGGAGACAGTGAGGGTGGGGGGAAGCTTGACCCACGGGAGCCCGTGCTAGCCCGGGAGGCTCTGTGATCTAATCTAGAAACAGCTGAACAAACTGTAGGCACAAGTTTGTTTGTTGACACTATCTGTGGAAATGAGGGGTGGTGTTGACAGCGATTTCATTCGTTGATGGACAAGGAACTTCTGTGCCTCTGAGTTGTGATGTGTAAATGTCAAAACCTCCACACTGATGTGAGAGAGGAAAAAGCCCCAAGAGGGGTTTTGGCCACATGATAGACGATGCAGAGCGGACTCCGAGACGGCCACGGAGTGAATGTGGTCGGTTTTTGGGTACTGAGGTGGAGAGATGGCCATGAGCTATCGTTGGGTGAAAAAGGCAAGTGACAGAACTCGAAGGGCAGTGTAATCCCCTTCCAGTGAGAAAGAGGAGAGAAAGCAGAAAGGAAGGGAGGAAGGGAGGCAGGCAGGCTAGAAGGAACGAATCTGGGGGCCTGCCAGTTGAGCCACATGCCCTGTGGTCAGGGCAGCTGCCAGCCCAGGCTCAGAGTGCCCATCTGAATAAAGGAAGAGGAAGACTCAAGCAGTCTGCGGCACCCACAGCACCCCACGGCCCAATCTCATTCTATCCCCACAACTCAGGGCACGCCTGTGACTGGCTTCCTTCCTCCTGAAATCGGCCCCTAGGGATAGGAGCCCATCCTCAGACATCTAAAGGGCTCTGTGGGAAACAGGGGCTGAGTCCTTCTTCCTGGCTCCTGGGACAGATTCAGACACCATGCACCGAAAGTTCAAGGTGATTCCATGTTATTTGAAGCAACGTGTTTCTGAAGATCCTACACAATTGAATATGTACATGGATCAAGACTAATCTTTCACTTAGGTGTGTGTGTGTATGTGTGTGTGTGTCATATCTTTCCACTTTAAGACCATCTTTCATTTTCTCCACGACCTTGTGTCTGCTGCCTCACAGATTCTCAGACATTGGCCCGTGTGAGTTTCTCAGCGCCTGCACCAGCGCTGCTACTTAACGCACGCCCATCTTTCACTGTGATAAGCGCCGAAAAGCGGTGTGCTCACGGAAAGCACTTGCAGAAGTGAGCTGCCGGGACACAGCTGCCAGGGCGCAAGACACTGAGGAAGCAACTGTGGCAACAATTTGCGGACTGCCTCCATGGCGCCACCGTGTGACCAAATTGTGTCATGTGTCCACACGCCGAAGACCTGTCATCTTGAAGATCACTCCTCCAAGTAATTTTTTAAAAATTTTGAAGTGAGAGATATTATCTTCAAAAATTGTGCACAAAGTGAGGCCTTATGAGTGGTTTGTAGCATGCAATTTTAAATTCACATAATTTATGCGGATAGAGAATAAGGGCACACCAGGAGAAACGAGAGCTTCGTTACAGGAAAAGCTAGAGGGCCAGGCTTTTTCTCTTCCACCTGTGATGGGACGCTTGTACCCAGAGAAGAGAACTTCTCCTCGGAGCAGGTGACAGCTCCAGTCATGACGGCTGTGCTGGACGGATGCTGCCTGCGAGCCAGCCTCTGTGTGGAGCGCTCCGTGTGTGGACTTACTTACTTATTAATTCCACAGTTATTTACTTTGCTCCTGCCTGCCTGGCACTCAGGAGGGAGAGGTGAATGAGAAAGAGGTTCTCGCTCCTGTAAAATCTACTGGCTTCCCTCTAAGGAATGGACCATGCTTTTTGTTTGTTTTTAGAGACAGAGTCTTGCTCTGTCGCCCAGTCTGGAGTATAGTGGCACGATCATGCCTCACTGCAGCCTCGACATCCCCGGCTCAACTTTCTCCCACTTCAGTCTCCCTGGAAGCTGGGACTACAGGTAGAGCACCGGCATGCTTGACTAATTTGTTTATTTTATGTTTTTGTATAGACAGAGTTCTTGCGATGATGTCCAGGTTGGTCTCAAACTCCCAGTCTCAAACAATCATCCTGCTTGGGCCTCTCAAAGTGCTGGGATTACAGGTGTGAGCCACCACCCCCAGCCTGTAAGAGTCCACTTGTAAGAAATGTCCAGAAAAGACAAATTTATAGAGACAGACAGTACATTTATTGTTACCAGGGCCTGTGGGTGAGAGTGGAGAGTGACTGTGCAAACGGGCATTGAGTTTTCTTTTTGGGCAAATGGAAATGTTATAAAAGTCAGATTTTGGTCCTTCCACATCCACCCCAATTTGGGCCTTCCCTTCTGAATTACAGGAGACTCCTCCTCCTCCTCGTTCAACTTCTTGGATACTGGAGCCTAAGCTGAAGAATGTTTTCATTTTTTTGTCTCATGGGCGCCTGTCACCTTTCCCCAGCGGAGAGGCAGCTTGCTTGGCTCATGCTGACCCTGGCAAGGAGCCAGGTGCCTTGGGTGTCAAGCTCCTGTACTGGCCGTGAGGGCTCTGAACTCTGCACTTGCTGACTGGGGTAAGGCCCTGGTGATCCTGGGCCCGGGTATAGCTGCTGATGCCACCCACACCCCCTGGGTCAGCTCCTCTGGACTCTGGGCCCGCTCCGAGGCTAGTTCTCCCTGGCCCTGAGAACACTATGGTGCCTCCTCACTTGGCTTTGGCTGACATTGTGGGGGTTCAGGACTAGACTCCGGCTGCCTTTGAGGTGACTCCAGGTGTAGATCTTGCTGATGCTGGGCGGACCCTGGGCTTGGCTCTGGCTGCCTTTGGGGGGGACCCCAAACCTTTGCACCCTGCTGCAGACTGGGTGATCCTGGGCTTGTCTCTGGCGGCCTTTTGGGGGACCCAGGCCTGCTTGCTGCACACTTGGAGGAGACCCAGGCTTCCTTGTTTCTTCTGGGTTGGACTCGAACTCCACAAGGGCCAATCTCGCCCGTGAAACTGAGGTGAGGCTCTCGGGCCATGAGATCCACGGCCAAGTCACAAAGTTTCCAAACCCCTACACACATACACTGTTCCCCTCCCCTCCCCCAACCCCAGAGAAAGACTTCTGATTCCTAGTTCCAAAAGGCTCTCAGGGACTGAGCCTGGTGGCTCACGCCTGTAACCCAGCACTTCGGGAACTCAAGGCACATGAATTGCTTGAGGATAGGAGTTCAAGACCAACCTAAGTAACATAGTGAGACCCTACCTTTGCCAAAAAACAAACCACCCCCCGAAAAACAAAACAAACCCCCCAAAAACGAAACAAAACAAACCAAGAAACCTCTCACCACCCACGTTCCTTCCTCCTCTGGCAGTTTATGGCGGTGCCAGTTTCCATGTGCCCCCACCAGCATTGAGTGTTTTTATTTTATTTTATTTTTTATTTTTTTGAGATGGAGTCTCGCTCTGTCGCCCAGGCTGGAGTGCAGTGGCGCTATCTCTGTTCACTGCAAGCTCCGCCTCCTGGGTTTACACCATTCTCCTACCTCAGCCTCCAGAGTAGCTGGGACTACAGGTGCTCACCACTACCCCCGGCTAATTTTTTGTATTTTTAGTAGAGACAGGGTTTCACCGTGTTAGCCAGGATGGTCTGAATCTCCTGACCTCGTGGTCCGCCTACCTCAGCCTCCCAGAGTGCTGGGATTACAGGCGTGAGCCACTGTGCCCGGCCTAGTGTTATCTATTTTTAAAACATTTCCCTGTCCGAGAGGAAAGACATTATTCCATTGCTCTAGTTTGCCCATTAGCCCTGCGCACCCCCAGCCACCTCTGTGATTTGCCTGCTTGGGGACTGAATGTCACCAGCCTTAAGGTTCTTCTGTCACAGAGGCCAGCACGCACTGACCACAAGGAGGCACTGCTCCCCTGCCAACGTCATCTGGTCGTACCTGCTCTAGGACACTCAGCTGTGTTTCTGAGCAAAGGCTGCAAAGTTCCACGCCGGCTTTACAATTAGTAAAGGGCATCAGTACCCTGAGGTGGGAACTCAGGTTTTTAAGGCGTTTTTGTCGCTTCCAGCTCGGTTTCACCTATGGTCACTTGGAGCCAGGGCGGGGAATCTGCAGCTTGCAGAGGGGACCACTGCGCCTCCTGCCTGAGGTGGGCTGGGGGGTCATTGTCCTCGCAGCGTTTAAGGCGAGTCTGGGACAGGACCCCACCGCCCCCTCCAGATCCTGGCATCCTCCAGGACCCCACCACCCCTTCCAGATCCTGGCATCCTCCAGGACCCCACCACCCCCTCCAGATCTGTGGCATCCTCCAGGGCCCCACCACCCCCTCCAGATCCTGGCATCCTCCAGGACCCCACCACCCCCTCCAGATCCTGGCATCCTCCAGGACCCCACCACCCCCTCCAGATCCTGGCATCCTCCAGGACCCCACCACCCCCTCCAGATCTGTGGCACCCTCCAGGACCCCACCGCCCCCTCCAGATCCTGGCACCCTCCAGGACCCACCACCCCCTCCAGATCCTGGCACCCTCCAGGACCCCACCGCCCCTCCAGATCCTGGCACCCTCCAGGACCCCACCGCCCCCTCCAGATCCTGGCACCCTCCAGGACCCCACCGCCCCCTCCAGATCCTGGCACCCTCCAGGACCCCACCGCCCCCTCCAGATCCTGGCACCCTCCAGGACCCCACCGCCCCCCTCCAGATCCTGGCACCCTCCAGGACCCCACCGCCCCCTCCAGATCCTGGCACCCTCCAGGACCCCACCGCCCCCTCCAGATCCTGGCACCCTCCAGGACCCCACCGCCCCCTCCAGATCCTGGCACCCTCCAGGACCCCACCGCCCCCTCCAGATCCTGGCACCCTCCAGGACCCCACCGCCCCCTCCAGATCCTGGCACCCTCCAGGACCCCACCGCCCCCTCCAGATCCTGGCACCCTCCAGGACCCCACCGCCCCCTCCAGATCCTGGCACCCTCCAGGACCCCACCGCCCCCTCCAGATCCTGGCATCCTCCAGGACCCCACCGCCCCCTCCAGATCCTGGCACCCTTCAGGACCCCACCGCCCCCTCCAGATCCTGGCATCCTCCAGGACCCCACTCCCTCCAGATCCTGGCATCCTCCAGGACCTCACCGCCCCCTCCAGATCCTGGCATCCTCCAGGTCTCCAGGGCAGGACGCGCTCCAGGAGCCACTCCTTCGGGGCTTCCAGTGGCCACAGTCAGGGCGCCTGGCGGGCGGGCTCCTTTCTCAGAAAGGGCAGCTGCGGAGCCCTCGTCTGCGGGACGCGGCTGCCGTTGGGGAGCGGGCGGCGGGCCGGGCCACCGCGGCCACTGCCCTCGCCCTCCCTGGGCGGCCTGACCCCCGCTCCGCTGCGCCGGAGCCCGCGCGTCTCTGGCTCCGTTCCCCGGACCGGGGAGAGAGGCGGCGGGGCTCGCCGGGGTCCGAGGGGCGAACGCGGGGTCTTTCCTGGGCGCTCCCAGGCCGGTGGATTCCCAGAGCCGGAGCCGTCAGGGCGGGAGGGACCCGGCGGGGACCAGCCTCCGCTAGACCCTGCTCTTGGAGCGGGAGGCTCCTGGGTCACGTCGTCTCTTGCTCCTCAAGGACACGCGAGGAAAACGGAGCTCCCAGGGCCCGGTTAACTCGCTCTGTTGACAAAGAACCTCCTGGAGCCGACTCCAACCCGGCCACTCTGAGCCCCGTTCGCCCCCAGGCCTCAGGCTTGGCCCATGGAGACTTGAACAAACACTAGACGTTACCAGCGCTGGAGGCCACACCCCTGAGATGGCCCGGCGCCCCTTAAACTGCCTGCCTGAGAAAAGTCCATGCCGTTTGTTCTGGCTGGCACCTGAGAAAAGGCCTCTGTCTCCCCTCCCTCTGGGAGGACCACAGTTTCCACATGGGGAGCAGCACTGGGGCCAACAGTGCTCACACCAACCCTTTGCAATTTGTCACTTTCCTGACTCTACTGAGCGCCCCCCAACCCCTTCCCTATTCCCTCATTCTCCCTTTGAAACTCAAAGTCACCTCTACAAATCCAAGTTCAGTCCAGCTCAGGCCGGACTCTTCCCTAGTGCAGCGGTGGGTACTGATGAAAATCTTCCCTTACCCCCGTAACTGGGGCCGGATTTTGTGTCTCTTTGCCAGGGTCGCACAGTGAGTGGTAGAGTCAGGATCCAACCCACTTCTGCCTGAACAGCTCCCCTCTCCCTCTTTCAGACCATCCTCCAGCTTCCGCTTGACCCCCTCTCTCTCCCTTCCACCTGCAAACAGGTACTGAGAGCAACAACAACAACTTACTGGAAATAAAATTGTTTTTTGTTGTACTTTGTGCTTTTTCTGCCATGTTTTGCCCAGGCTTTGTTTGCCATCCTCTGATCCTCTGTTAGGATGTTAAAAAAATTAATATGCCTTTTTTGAGCAGTTTTAGGTTTATAGAAAAATTGAGCTGAAAGTACAGTTTCCATATACCCCTCCCCTCAGTTTTCTCTTTACGAACATCTTTCGTGAGTGCGGTACATATTCGAGTTACTGAGCCAGTATCAGTACATTATCATTCACCAAAGTCCTCCTTTATTTTATTTTATTTTATTTTATTTATTTATTTATTTATTTTGAAACAGAGTCGCGCTCTGTCGCCCAGGCTGGAGTGCAGTGGCGCGATCTCGGCTCACTGCAAGCTCCGCCTCCCGGGTTCACGCCATTCTCCTGCCTCAGCCTCCCCAGTAGCTGGGACTACAGGCGCCGCCACCTCGCCCGGCTAATTATATATATATATATATATATTTTTTTTTTAGTAGAGACAGGGTTTCACCGTGTTAGCCATGATGGTCTCGATCTCCTGACCTCGTAATCCGCCGGCCTAGGCCTCTCAAAGTGCTGGGATTACAGGCGTGAGCCACCGCGCCCGGCAAGTCCTCCTTTATTATGTTAGGTTTTACTCCTTGGGTTGTAGGTTTGATGGATTTTGACAGATGCATGATAACGTGTATCCACCATTACAAAATCATACAGGATGTTTCATTGCTCTAAAAATTCCTTATGCCGCCTAGTTTTGCCTTTTCCAGGATGTCATGTTTGGAGTGAAGCGGTATGTGGCCTTCGCAGATTGGCTTCTTTCACTTAATGATACGGATTGAAAGTTCCTTTCTGTGTTTCTATCACTTGATAGATCATTTCTTTTAAGTGCTGAATAATATTCCATTGTCTGGATGTGTCACTATTTGTCCATTCACCTACTGAAGAACATGTTTTCTTCCAAGTTTGGATAACTGTGAATAAAGCTGCTCTAAACATTCATGTACAGGTTTTTGTGTAAATATGTTTTCAACTCATTTGGGTAAATACCAAGGGGTGTGATTGCAGCTTGTGTGGTAAGAGTATGTTTAGTTCTGTAAGAAACTCTCAGTTGTCTTCCAAAGTGGCTGTACCATATTGTATTCCCAGCAGCAATGAATGGGAGTTCCTGGTTGTTCCACACCCTTGTCAGCATTTGGTGGTGTCAGTGTTTTGGATTTTATGTCTTCTAATAGCTGCGTAGTAGTATAGTAGTATTTTTTGTTTTAATTGTTTCCATTTGCAGTTCTCTAATGACATATCATGTCGATCATCTTTTCATATGCTTACTTGTCATGGATATATATTTTTTTTGGTGAGGTATCTGTTCAGACCTTTTGCTGATTTTATTGGTGGTGGGTTTTTTTTTTTTTGTTTGTTTGTTTTTTGCAATCTCTGCCTCCCAGCTTCAAGCGATTCTCCTGCCTCAGCCTCCCAAGTACCTGGGATGACAGGCACCCACCACCACAACTGGCTAATTTTTGTATTTTTAGTAGAGATGGGGTTTCACCGTGCTGGCCAGGCTGGTCTTGAACTCTTGACCTCAGGTGACCTGCCTGCCTCGGCCTCTGGAAGTGCTGGGATTACAGCCTGAGCCACCGCCCCCATCTTTCGCCCATTTGAGACTTGGGTTGCTTCTTTATTTTTGAATTTGAAGAGTTTTTGGATACAAGTCATTTATCAGATAAATATTTTATAAATATTTTTTTCCAGTTGGTGGTTTGTCATTCTTTTTTTTTTGGAGACAGAGTTTTGCTCTTGTTGCCCAGGCTGGAGTGCAGTGGTGCGATCTCGGCTCACCGCAACTTCCGCCTCCCAGGTTCAAGTGATTCTCCTGCCTCAGCCATCCAGGTAACTCGTATTATGTGCATGCGCCACCGCTCCCAGCTAATTTTTGTAATTTTAGTAGAGAGGGGGTTTCACCATGTTGGCCAGGCTGGTCTCAAAATTCTGACCTCAAGTAATCTGCCCACCTTGGCCTTCCAAAATGCTGGGATTACAGGTGTGAGCCACTGCCCCTGGCCAGCATTTCATTCCTTTTAAAGCTGAGTAACCATCTATTGTGAGCACACACTACATTCTGCTTATCCACGTTCGTCTGCTGTTGGACATCTGGGCTGCTTCCGCCTCTTGGTTACTGTGAGTGATGCTAATATGAACCCTGACGTATGAATATCTATTCTAGTCACTACTTGCAATTCTTTTCAGTAAGTACTCAAAAGTGGAACTGGGCTGGGCGGCGGCTCACGCTTGTAATCCTAGCACTTTGGGAGGCTGAGGTGGGTGGATCACCTGAGGTCAGGAGTTCGAGACCAGCCTGACCAATATAGTGAAACCTCGTCTCTACTAAAAATACAAAAATTAGCTGGGCGTGGTGGCATGTGCTTGTGGTCCCAGCTACTCAGGAGGCTGAGACAGGAGAATCACTTGAACTCAGGCAGTGGAGGTTGCAGTGAGCAGAGGTTGTGCCATTGCACTCCAGCCTGGATGACAGAGTGAGACTCCGTCTCAAAAAAAAAAGAAAAAAGAAAAAAAAAAAAAGGAGTGAATTACTGGGTCATATAATAGTTTTCTGTTTAACTTTTGGAAAACACAGCAGAAGAATGTTTTCTACAGTGGCTGTACTATTTTACATTCCCAGCAGCAATGGACAAGGGTTCCAAGTTCTCTACATTTTCACCAAAATTGCTGTTTTTATTTTTATTTTATTTTTGAGATGGAGCCTTACTCTGTCACCCAGGCTGGAGTGCATTGGTGCGATCTCGGCTCACTGCAAGCTCTGCCTCCCAGGTTCACGCCATTCTCCTGCCTTAGCCTCCCGGGTAGCTGGGACTACAGGCGCCTGCCACCACGCCCAGTTAATTTTTTTTGTATTTTTAGTAGAGACGGGGTTTCACCGTGTCAGCCAGGATGGTCTCGATCTCCTGACCTTGTGATCTGCCCACCTTGGCCTCCCAAAGTGCTAGAATTACAGGCGTGAGCCTCTGCACCAAGCTGATTCCACATGAATTCTATAATAGAGTTTTAAAATTTCTGAAAAGAAAGTCATTGGGATTTTACTATGGATTGCATTGAACCTATAATAACTTTGGGTAGTATTGACATCTTAATGTTAAGTCTTGCAATTCATGAATATTGGGATCCTTCTATTTATTTATGTCTTTGGAAATTTCTTTCGGTATCGTTTTGTAGTTTTCAGTGTATGAGTCATTGCTTCCTTGGTTAAGTTTATTTCAATTTATTTTATTCTTTTGGATTGTTTGCTTAATTTCATTTTTAAATTGTTCATTGTTTGTGTATAGAAACTCAACTAGTATTTGTTTGTTGATTTTGTATCCTGCAACTTTGCTGATTTATTAATGCTGACAGTTGTTTTTGTAGACTACTTGGAGTTTTCTACATATCAGATTATGTCTTTTGAAAACAGACATATTTTGCTTTTTCCTTTGCAACTTGGATATCTTTATTTATTATGCCTGATTCCTCTGGCTACAATTTCCTGTATTGCATAGAAGTGACAAAACTGGGCATCCTTCTCTTGTTCCTGACTTAGAGGAAAAGCCTACGGTTTTTCACTGTTGCTTCATGAGGCTTGCTGTGGATTTTTTTAAAAAATATGACCTTTGCTGTGTTGAAGTAGTTTTTTTCTTGTTTGAGCATTTTTGGTGTTTTTCAATCATAAAAAGGTGCTGAATTTTGTGTAATGAGTTGAGATTCTGTGTGTGAGTTTATATATATATATATATATATTTTATGTGATGTGTGCATTAGGGTCTTTGAATGTATACTGTTTATGTACATTATATAGTGTACTCTGTAGAATTAAACAGATAAATTATGGTTTGCAGAGTACATTAGATTAGGAAACAAATCAAAATCATGACTTCTGTGACTGATTCCCATTGTTTGACTGTATCCTCTGAAGAATGTTAGGCAGAAGTACAAGTGATCTGTTATCCCTTCATAAGGGTTTCTGCAGAAATTTCCTACCTCCTCCCTTTGTGTCTCCCACAGTATGGGATGGAGCAAGGATGGAAACTGGGCATTCCAAACCCTCAAAGAGTGTGCTGTCTCTCCAGGAGCTACCACATCTCTGATGATGATGGGGTTTTGTGAAATATCTTAGCAAAATAATATCATAGGCCATCTAATTGCTTTGATAGTCTGTCTTTCAAAGGGATCAGGCTATCCCAGTCAGAAACTAAACCCAGAGTAGAGACAAATTTAAAGTCAGAATATATTTCAGAGGTCAGTTACTTTGTGGATGTGAGGCTGAGACCTGTGAAGTAGATGACCTTTCCTAGATCACACCGTAAATCAGTGAAAAAACCAAGAGACAGAATTGAAATCTCTGACTTGCAGTCCATTCCACAAGGTTGCCTCTTTCTACAGCATATTTATTTATGTTTACAAAATTTTAAAAGAATGCACAAATTTTTTTTTTTTTTTTTTTTTTTTTTTTTTTTTTTTTTTTTTTTTTTTTGAGACGGAGTCTCGCTCTGTCACCCAGGCTGGAGTGCAGTGGCTGGATCTCAGCTCACTGCAAGCTCCGCCTCCCCGGTTCACGCCATTCTCCTGCCTCAGCCTCCGGAGTAGCTGGGACCACAGGCGCCCGCCACCTCGCCCGGCTAGTTTTTTGTATTTTTTAGTAGAGATGGTGTTTCACCGGGTTAGCCAGGATGGTCTTGATCTCCTGAGCTCGTGATCCACACGTCTCGGCCTCCCAAAGTGCTGGGATTACAGGCTTGATCCACCGCGCCCGGCCACAAACTTTTATACATGTAAGTAACTCTGTTGGATAGTGTGATACAGTATACCATGGTTAAAAATGGGGTTCTGTGGCTTAGGGCAACTTAAAATCTTTACCCTTCCTTCATTTGTCTATAAAATGAGTACTGTAAGTTTTCTTTCTTTCTTTCTTTCTTTTTATTATACTTTAAGTTCTAGGGTACATGTGCACAACGTGCAGGTTTGTTACATATGTATACTTGTGCCATGTTGGTGTGCTGCACCCATTAACTCGTCATTTACATTAGGTATATCTCCTAATGCTGTCCCTCTCCCCTCCCCGCTCCCCACAATAGGACCCAGTGTGTGATGTTCCCCTTCCTGTGTCCAAGTGATCTCATTGTTCAGTTCCCACCTATGAGTGAGAACATGCGGTATTTGGTTTTCTGTTCTTGTGATAGTTTGCTGAGAATGATGGTTTCCAGCTGGATCCATGTCCCTACAAAGGACACGAACTCATCCTTTTTTATGGCTGCATAGTATTGCATGGTGTATATGTGCCATATTTTCTTAATCCAGTCTGTCACTGATGGATATTTGGGTTGATTCCAAGTCTTTGCTACTGTGAATAGTGCTGCAATAAACATACATGTGCATGTGTCTTTATAGCAGCATGACTTATAATCCTTTGTATATATACCCAGTAATGGGATTGCTGGTCAAATGGTATTTCTAGTTCTAGATCCTTGAGGAATTGCCACACTGTTTTCCACAATGGTTGAACTAGTTTACAGTCCCACTAACAGTGTAAAAGGGTTCCTATTTCTCCACATCCTCTCCAGCACCTGTTGTTTCCTGATTTTTTAATGATTGCCATTCTAACTGGTGTGAGATGGTATCTCATTGTGATTTTGATTTGCATTTCTCTGATGGCGAGTGATGATGAGCATTTTTTCATGTGTCTGTTGGCTGTATGAATGTCTTCTTTTGAGAAGTGTCTGTTCATATCCTTTGCCCACTTTTTGATGGGGTTGTTTTTTTTTTGTAAATTTGATTGAGTTCTTTATAGGTTCTGGATATTAGCCCTTTGTCAGATGAATAGATTGCAAAAATTGTCTCCCATTCTGTAGGTTGCCTGTTCACTCTAATGGTAGTTTCTTTTGCTGCTCCAGCTTTGTTCTTTTGCCTTAGGATTGTCTTGGCAATGCGGGGTTTTCTTTGGTTCCATATGAACTTTAAAGCAGTTTTTTCCAAATCTGTGAAGAAAGTCATTGGTAGCTTAATGGGGATGGCATTGAGTTTATAAATTACCTTGCACAGTATGGCCATTTTCACAATATTGATTCTTCCTATCCATGAGCATGGTATGTTCTTCCATTTGTTTGTGTCCTGTTTGATTTCACTGAGCAGTGGTGTGTAGTTCTCCTTGAAGAGGTCCTTTACATCCCTTGTAAGTTGGATTCCTAGGTATTTTATTCTCTTTGAAGCTATTGTGAATGGGAGTTCATTCACGATTTGGCTCTCTGTTTGTCTGTTATTGGTGTATAAGAATGCTTGTGATTTTTGCACATTGATTTTGTATCCTGAGACTTTGCTGAAGTTGCTTACCAGCTTAAGAAGATTTTGGGCTGAAACAATGGGATTTTCTAAATACACAATCATGTAATCTGCAAACAGGGACAATTTGACTTCTTCTTTTCCTAACTGAATACCCTTTATGTCCTTCTCTTGCCTGATTGCCCTAGCCAGAACTTCCAACACTATGTTGAATAGGAGTGGTGAGAGAGGGCATCCCTGTCTTGTGCCAGTTTTCAAAGGGAATGCTTCCAGTTTTTGCCCATTCAGTATGATATTGGCTGTGGGTTTGTCATAAATACCTCTTATTATTTCAAGATACATTCCATCAATACCGAATTTATTGAGAGTTTTTAGCATGAAGGACTGTTGAATTTTGTCAAAAGCCTTTTCTGCATCTATTGAGATAATCATGTGGTTTCTGTCTTTGGTTCTGTTTATATGATGGATTACGTTTATTGATTTGCATATGTTGAACCAGCCTTGCATCCCAGGGATGAAGCCCACTTGATCATGGTGGATAAGTTTTTTGATGTGCTGCTGGATTCGGTTTGCCAGTATTTTATTGAGGATTTTTGCATCAATGTTCATTAGGGATATTGGTCTAAAGTTCTCTTTTCTTGTTATATCTCTGTGAGGCTTTGATATCAGGATGATGTTGGCCTCATAAAATGAGTTAGGGAGGATTCCCTCTTTTTCTATTGATTGGAATAGTTTCAGAAAGAATGGTACCAACTCCTCCTTGTACCTCTGGTAGAATTTGGCTGTGAATCCGTCTGGTCCTGGACTTTTTTTGGCTGGTAGGTTATTAATTATTGTCTCAATTTCAGAGCCTACTATTGGTCTATTCAGGGATTCAACTTCTTCTTGGTTTAGTCTTGGGAGAGTGTAAGTGTCCAGGAAATTATCCATTTCTTCTAGGTTTTCTAGTTTATTTGCGTAGAGGTGTTTATAGTATTCTCTGATGGTAGTTTGTATTTCTGTGGGGTCGGTGGTGATATCCCCTTTATCATTTTTTATTGCATCTATTTGATTCTTCTTTCTTTTCTTCTTTATTAGTCTTGCTTGCGGTCTATCAATTTTCTTGATCTTTTCAAAAAACCAGCCCCTGGATTCATTGATTTTTTGGAGGGTTTTTTGTGTCTCTATCTCCTTCAGTTCTGCTCTGATCTTAGTTATTTCTTGCCTTCTGCTAGCTTTTGAATGTGTTTGCTCTTGCTTCTCTAGTTCTTTTAATTGTGATGTTAGAGTGTCAATTTTAGATCTTTCCTGCTTTCTCTTGTGGGCATTTAGTGCTATAAATTTCCCTCTACCTTAATTTTCCTTACCTACTTAAGCCTCAGCAATGGCAGGCACACCTCCCCCATCCTCACTGCCACCTTGCAGTTAGATCTCAGACTGCTGTGCTAGCAATGAGGGAGGCTCCGTGGGTGTGGGACCCTCTGGGCCAGGTGTGGGATATAATCTCCTGGTGTGCCATTTGCTAAGACCCTTGGTAAAGCACAGTATTAGGGTGGGAGTTACCCGATTTTCCAGGTGTTGTGTGTCTCAATTTCCTTTGGCTAGGAAAAGGAATTCCCTTCCCCCTTGTGCTTCCCAGGTGAGACAATGCCTTGCCCTGCTTCAGCTCTCACTGGTCGGGCTGCACCCGTGGACCAGCGCCAACTGTTCGACACGCCCAGTGAGATGAACCTGGTACCTCAGTTGAAAATGCAGAAATCACCCGTCTTCTGTGTTGCTCACGCTGGGAGCTGGAAGCTGGAGCTGTTCCTGTTTGGCCATCTTGGGGGTGCCCCCAGATATTTTTGTCTTTAAGCAGGGAATTTCTGCCAGTGGAAAGTGAGCAGGGTGAGAAGATATGATCCATGGGTCCATGTGAAACTTAAACGGATCAGGTCCATCTAAAAGTTAAATGGACCTTCCATTTAACTTTTAGATTAAAACGTCCATTTAACTTTTAGATCTAAAGGTTAAATGACTTTTAGATGTAATGCCTCATGGATCATATCTTCTCACCCTGCTCACTTTTATCTGGACCCATGCCCCGGCGGATGCATCAGCCTCGTCTCCCACAACTGCTCACCTATTTTGAATGCTGTTCCCTGAAAGCGTGGGTCCTGTTACACTTCTCTGCCTTCTGATCCTTCTGTCTAATGCTCCTTTCCGTCACTCCAAGGTGAGCTGCTCCTTACGAGTTGAGACCTGACTAAGATGCCACATCATCCGGGAGGGTCCCCCAGTCTCCCAGCAAGTGCGGGAAGCTCTGTCCTCCAGGCGTCAGGACTTCCTGCATCCCTGGGTGACAGGAGCCCTCTTTACATCCTATCATCAGCATCCTGCTTGTTCCCCACATTCACTCCTTTCTACAGGAGTTGGTTTTTATGCCACAATTTTGTGCCTGAAAGTATTTCACATGAAGCCTTTGGCTATTAGGATCCTCGTGGAAACTCCTGGAAGATGAAGCCTTGCCCAGCAAACTTCTTCCATAGCTGCAGCCTTTGTCACCTCCCCCAGCAACCTGAACCCCCCAACAGAGTCCCCTCAGCCCCTATAGGTCACCCCCTGAAGTCGATGAATGCCTGTCACCTGGCTGTCCACTGGGCGTGGGCTCTGTGAAGGCCAACCCCAGTCGTCATTGGCCCTTGTGGGGGCATTTGGCAAACGTATCTTACGCACAGGTAAGAGGTCATCACTAGTGAGCCCTGGGTGAGCCAGAATGCCCCAAGCGTTCTGGGTGGTTGCATGTTCTCATTAACTCAGAGCTCATTAGAAAGCCCTAGAGGAAAAGAACTTTATATTTCAAAAAATACCGAAAAGTCTGGATTACTGTGTCTGTCCCCGTGGGTCAGGACAAAGGATGAGGGTCTCTGCTGGGAGCTGAGATCTTTATCACATCCTGCCGGGGAGTCTGGGATTAGGACCAGAGGCCTCCTGGAAAGTGGAGAGGGGGCCCCAAATGTAGCTAAATTCACTTTTGCCCGCCCCTGCCCCGCCCTAAAGGGTGCCCCCACTTCCAACCCTACTTTCTATCTCTTTTGTCTAAAAGGCAAGATATCCCAAAAACATTTCTTTGAGAACTCCATTGCATTTGATTCTGGGTCATTGAGTTTTCACATATTCACCAGTTCTGTAATGAGTTTCATTGTGCCCCTCATCCTGTCAGCTGTGCCAGGTGCTGCCTTTGCAGAAGTGATCGGCCTCACCCCTGCCCTTAGTGAGCTGGCAGAAGTGACCGGCCTTGCCCCTGCCCTTAGAAAGCTGGCAGAAGTGACCGGCCTTGCCCCTGCCCTTAGGAAGCTGGCAGAAGTGACCGGCCTTGCCCCTGCCCTTGGCGAACTGGCAGAAGTGACCGGCCTTGCCCCTGCCCTTAGCGAGCTGGCAGAAGTGATCAACCTTGCCCCTGCCCTTAGGAAACTGGCAGAAGTGACCGGCCTTGCCCCTGCCCTTAGGAAGCTGGCAGAAGTGACCGGCCTTGCCCCTGCCCTTGGCGAGCTGGCAGAAGTGACCGGCCTTGCCCCTGCCCTTGGCAAACTGGCAGAAGTGACTGGCCTTGCCCCTGCCCTTGGCGAGCTGGCAGAAGTGACCGGCCTTGCCCCGCCCTTAGTGAGCTGGCCTTCCTCCAGAAGCGGTGGCTGATGAGCAAGCGTTCGACATGCCCTAGTGGCTGCTGCAGTGGAGTACAGGAAAGCAGGAGAAGAGGTCACAAGTGCAGAGACCCGGGACCTGCTAGAACATGGCAAAAGAGCAGTCCAGGAGACACAGCTGAGGCCGGGGCCCCAAGGTGGGAACGTGCTTGGCAAGTTGAAGAGCAGCAGAGATCAGTGTGATGGAAATGGGAGAGGAGACAGAAAAATGCAGGTATCGCCTTGCTATGTTCGGGGCCCTGCGGGGAGAGTGAAGAGACGGAGCCGCCTGCCCTCAGGGAGCTCCCAGGGTCATGGGGAGAATGACAACAAGCACGCAAAGGAGAGAGACAACCAGGCTTCACTGAACCCAGACAGGGCCCAGCAGGGTGTAAACACGGGGTTGTGAAGCCCAGGGCACAGCTTCAGACAGGCAGAGACTGTCTCTGAGGCGGCCTCTGAGCAGAGGGCAAAGGAGGAGGAGGGATGAATGCTTCTGTGCACAGCTGCGCCTCCATCCTCACCACAGCCCCTGAAGCAGGAGTTGTCACGACTGCCACCCTCCAGAGCAGGGCGAGGATTTCCCGGGACACAAAGGACAGGAGCGCACTGAGCAGGAGTCAGCTCAGGGCTGCACTCCAAACCTGAGCTTCCCCAGCTGTCCCTCCTGGCTTTTTCTGAATATGAGTGAAGTGCCCCCTGAGTCCACCAATCATGGCGACAGGAGCCCTGGACAGCCTGGGGAGGGGCTGTGGTTCTGCCTTACCTTCAGAGTGAGGCCACCAAGATTCAGTGCTAGCCCAGTGCTCAGCACCTACAAGGCCCTGGAAAGTCGCCTGACATCTGCAAGGACTTGGTCTCCTCACTGTAGATGGGACACAGTGCAGCCATGAGAGGTCTGGCTCTAAGGGCTCCACACATAGCAGTTCCTGCCATCCCTTCATCCTCCTGCAGCAGCTGGCAAAGGGGTGGACACACCTCACACCCAGCCTGGGTGGGGCAGAGTCAGTCACTGCCATGGTCAAGGCGGATGCCAGGACCCCTCAAGCGTGAGCACATCCAGGGCTGCATTAAGACTTCCCTGGGCCCTGGCCACATTTGCCACATGAGCCCCTTCCTGCAGAAAGATATATACATATAAACACACACACAGGTAAACAAAGACACATACACACACACAAACATATACACACACACACATATTTACACAACATATATACAGAAACAGACATGCACACACATACAAAAACACACAAACACACACGTATACAAAGACAAACACATATACACACACACATACACACACAAATACACACACACATATAGCTGCAGAAAATATAGAGATCAATAATTATTTTCCACTTTAAAACATATTAGGTCAACCTTTTATCAAGATACAAGATGGAAGTGTGTTTTCAATTAGTAAAACAATTGATATGACACTTTCTTTACTTTGACCTTGGAGACTCTGATGACTATGTGTCTTGGGATGGCAGCATGGGTGGCTGCATGTGTGCTGGCTGTGGCAGGGTTCTGGCAGAAGTGGGGCTGTCGCATTTCTGTGTGTGCTCGCGCCAGCAGCGCGAACTGAAATATTCATATATGAAGAGTGTTAAAGTCAGAGTGAAGGGGCAGATCACCTACAAGGGGAACCCCATCAGGGTAACGGCAGACCTTTCAACAGAAACGCTACGTGCCAAAAGATATCGGGAGGGTTCCGTATTTAGCATTCTTAGAAAAAAATTCCAACCGAGCACTTCACATCCAGCCAAACTAAACTTCATAAGTGAAGGAGACGTAAGAGCCTTTTCAGACAAATGCTAAGGGAGTGCATTACCAACAGACCTGCCTTACAAGAGGTCCTCAAGAGGGTGATAAATATGGAAAGGAAAGACTGTTACCAGCCACCACAAAACACACTCAGGTACGCAGACCATTGATACTAAAAAGCAACCACACAACCAAGTTTGCACAATAATCAACTAACAACATGATAACTGGATCAGATCTGCACATATCAATATTAACCTTGAATGTAAACAGGGTAAATTCTCCAAGTAAAAGGCACAGAGTGGCAAGACCCAACGGTATGGTATAAAAACCCTGAAAGATAACCTTGGAGATACCATTGTGGACATAGTCCCTGACAAAGATTTAATGATGGAGATGCAAAAGCAATTGCAACAAAAACAAACTTGACAAATGAGTCTAACTAAACTAAGAGCTAGTGCATAGCAAAATAAACTGCCAACAGAGTAAACAGACAACCTACAGAACGGGAGAAAATTTTTACAAACTATGCATCTGACAAAGGTCTACTATCCAGAACCTATAGGGAATTTAAACAAATGAACAAGCGAAAAAAAAAAAAAAAAGTATGCAAAGGCTATAGACAGACACTTTTCAAAAGAATTCATATATGTGGCTAAGAAGCATATGAGAAAATGCTCAACATGGCTAATCATTAGAGAAATGCAAAGCAAAACTACAGTAAGATACCATTTCACACCAGTCAGAATGGCTGTTATTATAAAGTCAGAAAATAACAGATGCTGGCGAGGTTGCAGAGAAAAGGGAAAGTTTATATACTGCTGGTGGAAATGTAAAATCAGTTCAGCCACTGTGGAAAGCGGTGTGGCAATTTTTCAAAGTACTCAAAATAGAATTACCATTTGACCCAGCAATCCCATTATTGGGTGTATACCCAAAGGAACAGAAATCATTCTACCATAAAGACACCTGCATGCATCTATTCACAATAACGAAGACATGGAATCAACCTATATACACATCAATGGTAGACTGGATAAAGAAATGTGGTACATATACACCATGGAATACTACACAGTCCCCAAAAAGGAATGAGATCATGTCCTTTACAGCAACATAAATGGAGCTGAGGGCCATTATCCAAAGTAAACCTGCAGGAACAGAATAACAAATATTGCATGTTCTCACTTAGAAGTGGCAGCTAAACATTGAGAACACATGGACACAAAGAAGGGAACAACAGACACTGGGGCCTACTTGACTGTGGAGGGTGGGAGGAGGGAGAGCATCAAAAACTACCGATGGAATACTTTGCTTATTACCCGGGTGATGAAATAATCTGCGTGCAACACCCCCGTGACACGCAATTTACCTATACAACAAACCTGCACATGTACCCCTGAACCTAAAATAAAAGTTTTTTTGAAAGAAGAAAAATCTGCAAAAGATTTAAATGGACACTTTCCCAAAGGGGATCTAAGGAGACACTTCAAAAGGTGTTGACCATCACTCTCCCTGCAGAAATGCACATCAAATACACCTTGGAATACAACCACGAAGCCATTAGAGAAACCACAGTGACAATGGCTGACCATCCTAAGGGCTGTAGAAAACGTGAAGCAGTTGGAACACCCGAGAGTGCTGGTTGGAATCAAAATGTCACAACCCACAGGGAGAACAGTTTGATTGTTTCATTATCAATGCAAACCACTGGAACTGGCTTTCCCACCCTAAGATAGTTGGTCTGGAGAAATGAGAACTCATGTTGACAAGAGCTAAGGGTGACAGTTTCTAGCACCTGTCTTCACCATCGCCAAAGTTACAAGGGACTTTAAAAACATGCAGTGGTGAATAGAAAGACAAACTGTGACCCGTTCTTACAATTAGATGCAACTCAGCAATGGGATGGGATTTTCCTCTGTAAATTCACTTCCAAAAAGTGATTCAGTTGTTGGAACAATTGATGGTGTGTTTGGAAAATTAGTTGGTGTTCAAGTCATCTTGGGACTGTAACTCTTAGGAAATCTACATGGGCATCAAGAATATCTCATCAAAATGAACTTTCCAATTGAGATGTGTTGTGACTATGAAAAACACTTTGGATTTTGAATACAGAATGAACAAAAGATTCTAACATCTTTATCATTGTGATGCAGATTGTATTTGTAATGATCACAGTTTGACTTCTTAGGTTAATAAAAATGTTAGAAAAATGAAAAAATATATATTTCACAAAGTTCAGTTATGACAGACATGAGAAATATTTTATGTATTTGCCAATAACCATGCCATGTCAGAATTAACATTCTTTACAACTATTTTAAATAATAATAAAGCATTTATGCCAATGTAATAACCCGTGAGGGTCATTTTTCTACATGCATTGCATGAAAACATTAGAACCTACAATGGTCTCATGACATCACTCTAGGGCGGTGGGAAACTGATCTGCAAGTGAATCAAAGAAGCCAGTAGAAAACTCCCCCAGCTCCAGGGCCTTACTGATGAAGTGGTCTGGGAGAACCAACTGCCCCCTGAGAGGGCCATGGAGGCAGAGTCCAGACGGAGCAGGAAGTTTCTTGGAAGAAGCAGGAGAGCCTGAGGGCGGGGAGCCTTGCTGATGACTGACAGCTCAGCCCAGGGATCTGCAGCTTTCTCAGGTGTGACTGCATCCCTTCCTGCTTCATCGACTTTACTTCCTTCCACGCCATTCTTCTCTTCTTGACCCCACCTTCAGCTTCTGCCTACTGGTACCTGTGAAACTCTTACAGTTGTTCTTTTTCTTATTTTCTTGTGTTGTTAGTTTTGTGCTGCTCATCTTATTCACGTTATTAGTGGAATATTACCCACCCCACCACTGTCCTCTTCCAAACCTCGTGCACCCCCAGACTCCTGTGTCTTTCATGTTGAATACTCTGACTTTATGGTAGGCTTGAATTCCTGCTCTTCCCTCTTCCTCCCTAATGGGTGTGGTCATCTCCTCTATCATCTTCTTCTCATTTTGCCACATTCCAGTATTTAAATCCATTTGCCAGAGAGAGGGGCGAAGATGGCTAAACAGAAATAGCTCCAGTCTGCAGCTCCCTGTGAGACCAATGCAGAAGGCGATTTCTGCATTTCCAACTGAGGTACCTAGTTCATCTCATTGGGACGAGTTAGTCAGTGGGTGCGAGACTGTATATTTAGAAAACCCATTGTCTCAGCCCAAAAACTCCTTAAGCTGATGAGAAACTTCAGCAAAGTCTCAGGATACAAAATCAATATGGAAAAATCACAAGCATTCCTGCGCACCAACAATAGATAAGCAGAGAGCCAAATCATGAGTGAACTCCCATTCGCAATTGCTAACAAGAAAATTAAATACCTAAGAATACAACTTACAAGGGATGTGAAGGACCTCTCCAAGGAGAACTACAAACCACTGCTCAAGAAAATAAGAGAGGACATGAACAAATGGAAAAACATTCCACGCTCATGGATAGGAATAATCAATATCGTGAACATGGCCATACAGGCCAAGGTAATTTATAGATTCAATGCTATCCCCATCAAGCTACCACTGACTTTCTTTGCAGAATTAGGAAAAACTATCTTAAATTTCATATGGAACCAAAAAAGAGCCCAAATAGCCAAGACAATCCTAAGCAAAAAGAACAAAGCTGAAGGCATCATGCTACCTTATTTCAAACTATACTACAAGGCTGTAGTAACCAAAACAGCGTGGTACTGGTACCAAAACAGATATATAGACCAATGGAACAGAACAGAGACCTCCAAAATAACACCACACATCTACAACTGTCTGATCTTCGACAAACCTGACAAAAACAGGCAATGGGAAAGGATCCCCTATTTAATAAATGCTGCTGGGAAAACTGGCTAGCCATATGCAGAAAACAGAAACTGGGCCTTTTCCTTACACTTTATATAAAAATTAACTCAAGATGGATTAAAGACTTAAATGTAAAACCCAAAACCATAAAAACCCTAGAGGAAAACCTGGGTAAATGCCATTCAGGACATAGGCATAGGCCAAGACTTCATGTCTAAAACACCAAAAGCAATGGCAACAAAGCCAAAATTGACAAATGGGATCTAATTAAACTAAAGAACTCTGCACAGCAAAAGAAGCTATCATCAGAGTGAACAGGCAAGCTACAGAATGGGAGAAAATTTTTGCAATCTACCCATCTGACAAAGGGCTAATATCCAGAATCTATCAGGAACTTAAACATATTTAAAAGAAAAAAACAATTCCATCAAAAAGTGGGCAAAGGGTATGAACAGACACTTCTCAAAAGAAGACACTTATATGGCTAAGAAACATATGAAAAGAAGCTCATCATCGCTGGTTATTAGATAAATGCAAATCAAAACCACAATGAGATACCATCTCAAGCCAGTTAGAATGGCGATAATTAAAAAGTCAGGAAACAACAGATGCTGGTGGGGATGTGGAGAAATACAAACACTTTTACACTGTTGGTGAGAGTGAAATTAGTTCAACCATTGTGGAAGACAGTGTGACCATTCCTCAAGGATCTGGAACCAGAAATACCATTTGATCCAGCAGTCCCATTACTGGGTATATACCCAATGGATTATAAATCATTCTACTATAAAGGCACATGCACACATATGTTTACTGCAGCACTATTCACAATAGCAAAGACCTGGAACCAACTCAAATACCCATCAATGATAGACTGGATAAAGAAAATGTGGCACATATTCACCATGGAATACTACGCAGCCATTAAAAATGATGAGTTCATGTCCTTTGCAGGGACATGGATGAAGCTGGAAGCCATCATTCTCAGCAAACTCACACAAGAACAGAAAAGCAAATACCACATGTTCTCACTCATAAGTGAGAGTTGAACCATGAGAACAAGTGGACACAGGAAGGGGAACATCACACCAGGACCTGTCGGGGGTGGGAGACAAAGGGAGGGAGAACACTAGGACAAATACCTAATGCAGGCAGGGCTTAAAAGCTAGACGACGGGTTGACAGGTGCAGGACACCACCATGACATATGGGCACCTATGAACCACCTGCCCATTCTGCACATGTATCCCAGAACTTAAAGGAAAACTAAAAGAGGGGTAGTTATCTGGGAGACGCCAAAGCTTTGCTTCAAAATCCAACTCTATCAATAACAACAATAAATGGATTAAACCTTTTAATCAAAAGGGAGAGATTGTAAAGTTGGATTAAAATGTGCAGTTGTATGCAGTCTATAGGAGGCATACTTTAGATTCAAAGACACAGAGAGATTAAAAGTTTCCAGATGAAAAAAGACACATTATGCAAGAGCAGCTGTGAGAAAGCTGGAATGGCTATAATTATAGCCAACAAAATAGACTTTAAAACAAAAAAAAAAGTTACTAGAGGTAAAAAGAGACATTTTATAATGATAAAAGGGCCAATTCATTAGACACATAACAATTATAAACATATGTCTCCTATTAACAAGATACATAAGGTAAAAACAGACAGATATATAGGGAAAGTAGACAATTCAACAATAATAGTAGATAATGTCAATACCTTATTTTCAATAATGAATACAACAACTAAACAGAAGATCAACAAGGAATAGAAGATTCGAACAATACTATGAACCAACTAGACCTAAATTAAGACAGCTATCAAATATTCTACCTAATGACAACAGAAAATATGTTCATTTCAAGTACACCTGCAACACTGTCCAAGATGAACCACGAAACAAACTTCAATAAGTGTAAAAGGATTGAAATAGTATAAAGTGTGTTTTCTGACCAAAAGGGAATGAAATTAGAAATTAATAACAGAAAGAAATTAGGAAAAGTCACCAATAGAATTTAAATAGTCACCAATAGAAATTAAACAATATACTCTTAAATGATCAGCGGGGCAAAGAAGAAATCACAAAGAAATTTTGAAAATAATTTGATATGAATGAAGGTGCAGACACGACATGCCAAAATCTATGAGATGCAACTAAAACAGAGCTTGGAGAGAAATATGTAGCTGTTTGCTATTGACTTGGTTGTATGAGTTTCTTAAAGATGGCTTTCCCTGATATTCACTGAAATGTCTCTAAGTTCTTATTCTTTCTTCTCTACAAAATCATCAATTTAATTTTTTTCTTTTGCGAACCAATCCTCACAATCTCTTTTCTCCGATATTTCCCTGTCTTTCCATAAATATGTCCCAGTTTTAGGCCTTACATGCATCATTATTTCTAGCTCAAAATTCTGTTTAGGTGGTTTAGCAGGTAAAGGACGAACGGCAGCAGGTTTAAATGGCAGCCAGCTGGGCTCTAACAGACAAAGGTGCCAAGGTGCTTATATTCTGTTCCATTCATGAAGTCACCTCTGACTTCCTCTCTCAGAGGGGCAACTGAAGGACCCTGGAACCGCTCACTGGCTCCAGTCACCTCTGACTTCCTCTCTCAAATGGGCAACTGAAGGACCCTGGAACCGCTCACTGGCTCCGGGAGGGCTATGAGGACACAAAAATCTCTAATGATCAATTAGCCACTGTTACGGATGAGAAGGTCCAAGGAGGCGCAAGGGATATAGGTTCCCGTGGAGATGGCATTTGCCTGGCACAAGACCTGACTTGTGAGAGCAATGGCTGTGTGTACCCAACGGTACCAGTGACCTCTTAAAATTGCTCAGCTCTGAGATATGTTCCCTCTAATGTAATTAGGAGGCTATATCTCTGCTTTCCAAATGAAAAAAGAACACATTAACCACAAAACAATTTTATTAAATTCCTGCTTGTTCAAATAGTTTCCTTTTCTTCATTAGGTAATGTATACACTTGGATTATTTAGACTTAGATAGACAAGGATGCAGGAGAAAAATCATTTGTTCCAGGCAATTTATAGGTTGAGCTAATAAACATTTTTTAATTGGTCTTGAAGTAGTGGCTACTTGGGTAGGATTTGGAATAAAACAGGCCAGGTTCAAATCCTGCCCCACCATTTAGTGCCGGGGTAATTAAGGCAAATCACCCAAAATGATTATCTAACTTTCAGTCTCTAGATCAGCAGAACTAATGGGAGGAGGGAAATAGTACCTACATTCCATATGGTAAGAATTTAGTGTGTCAGTGATGTATATTATATAGCATGGTGTTTGAACTGTGCTTGAATATAACTATAGTAAGTGTTCGATAAATGGTAACTGTTTTTACAGGACACATTAGCTTTGTGCAAAGAAAAGAAATATGCCCTCTGACCAACGAATATGTAACTCAGAAGAGTCTAGAACCCTGGCCAGAATTAACCAAAGCAAAACTATGAAAGTACACTAAGCTGACACTTGATTCTCTCTCCAGCCACCCTTCTGTCCAAATTCAATCTTTCCCTATTAAAAATGTCCTTTCAGAAAAAGAGAATTAGGAGGGTGTTGTAGTAAGGGTTGGATTTAGGGTTTCAGAAACCCGGATCTCAGCTTCACCCCATATTTGCTATGTGAACTTGAGTGACTTCAACCCTCTGAACCTCAGTTTCTTGTGAATAAATAGGGACTACAACAAAACTCACTCTCACAATACAACTGTAAGGACTAATAACATTTTGTGCATAAAGGGTTTTCAGATATAAACAAATATTAGTTATTGTTATCAGAATAAAAGATTATTCCCTCAACATGAAATTTAGCAAGACTGTGAAAGCTTATTAATAAGGATGCCACACTTTGATATGAAACCAAGTATGTGGGATGAAGTGGCAGTGGTGGAACTTCCAGTACCTGTTGTCTTCACACTTTAGCCGCATGCTCCTTGAGCCTCCCACCACTCCCCTCCGCAGGAATCTGTTGCTTTCAGTGTTGTCACTCCTCCTTATCCTTTCTTCTTTTCTATATCTGTTCCTCTTGGCTCATTATTCGTGTGTTCATTTCTTCTCTATTATCTTCTCTCTTGCATGGAAAATATCTTATCCATGGCACCAAGCGGCATGACAGAGACTCCTGGTGCAGCTAGTAAGAGTCAATGCTCCTTTTACTCAATGCCACCCTGATGATTTTGTCTTTTTCTTCAAGGGTGTAAATGGCATCCAAACCTGAAACTCTACATGCTCCATGAAGCACCTCTGTTTATGATCTCCTTATGTGCTCCAAATATCGGACATGAATAGCCTCTGTTAGAGACCTTAGAAATGGGCCCTGAGATGTGAGGGTGCACAGCAGGGTCGCAGTTGCTTAGAAGAGCAGGGGGAACTCACTCTGTCTGCCTTCGGGTGCAGTGCGTCTGCATGGCACCACGCTGGGAGTCATTGACCTTGGAAAGGCATCGTCATTCCCAGTTAAGTCTTCTATCACTCTCAGTCTTGCCTAGAACTCATCCCACTCTCCATAACTGGACACAATACAGCCTCTTCTCAATCTCGTTCCTTTGGAAAGTTGTGATACAAACCAGCACTTACTGCTGGCTGCACAATGATCATAGACACTGAATAAGAAGGAGTCCTAAGAGATCCCTACTTTCAGTTTCTAAACAAGGAAGGGACTAAAACTCTGAGGACGGCTGGGCACAGTGGTTCATGCCTGTAATTCCAGCACTTTGAGAGGCCAAGGTGGGTGGATTGCCTGAGGTCAGGAGTTCGAGACCAGCCTGGCCAACATGGTGAAACTCCATGTCTACTAAAAATACAAAAATTAGCCAGGCATGGTGGTGGGCGCCTGTAATCCCAGCTACTCAGGAGATTGAGGCAGGAAATCACTTGAACCCAGGAATCTGAGGTTGCAGTGAGCCGAGATCGCGCCACTGTACTCCAGCCCGGTCAACAAGAGTGAAACTCCGTCCCACTGAAAAAACAAAAGTAAAAATCAATTCTGAGGATGACTGAGGGCTGTTTCCTACTGACCAACTGCCCTCCAAGGAACAGGGTAGGATCTATGATTGAAGAGCTGTTACAGAAAATTTTACTGCCCATTTTTTCATCTCCTACCCTGAGTCTCTGCCCCTCCATAGTACTTTCCACAGAGCACCCTTCACGTCCTTGTTTCTTAGTGTATAAATCAGAGGATTGAGAATAGGGGTAATGATAGTATAAAAAAGGGCAACAAATTTTCCCTCACTCTCAGAATAATTGTGGATGGATTGGAGATAGGTGTAAATGGCCGAGCCATAAAAAAGGAACACTACTAGGAGGTGGCACCCACAAGTCCCGAAAGCCTTTCTGCGCCCAGCCATTGACTTGACCCTCAGCACTGCATGAGCAATGTGCACATAGGAGCCTAGAATTAGTGCTACGGGAACAACCACAATTATGACTCGGGCCACGAACGTCTTGGCCTCCGTTCCTTCTGTGTCCGCACAAGCCAGCTTCAGAAATACAGGCATCTCACAAAAGAAGTGATTCAGCTGATGGCTACAGAGAGGCAAGGCCATTGCGAGACGTGTCTGGATCAGAGAGTTCACGAAACCCGCCCCCCAGGAGGCGACGGCCAGGGTCTGGCAGAGACGGGGGTGCATGATGGCCATGTAGTGGAGTGGACGACAGACAGCAGCATAGCGGTCAAAAGCCATCACCACCAGGAGCACACACTCCGTGGAGCCCAGGGCGAGGTAGATGAAGAGCTGAGCCACACACCCTCCACCGGTGATGGTGTGGTCAACCCCGCAAAGGTTGATCAGGAGCTGGGGCACGGTGCTGGTGGTGAAGCAGAGGTCCAGGAGGGACAGGTGGGAGAGAAAGAAGTACATGGGTGTGTGCAGCCGAAGGTCTAGCTAGGAGAGAGCGATGATGATGGTGTTGCCAAAGAGAGTTAGGGAGTAGAAAATCAAAATAAAGACAAACAGGATGGGCTCCAGTTGCGGCCAATCTGAGAATCCCACCAAAATGAAGCCGTCTTCAAAACTGGTGTTGAAAGTTCCCATAGCCTTTCGCCCATCTAAACCGCAGAAGGAAATGGAATACCTCGTATACTCAGCACAAATTACAACATTATTTTGCAGGATTCCCTGGATACTAAATCATGTATTTGATTATCTATTTTGCTGTGCAGTTTGTTGTGTCCGGTGTTCTTTCTCTTCTCTTCTTCAGGGTGGAAATCACTGGCTTGGGAATGATACGGCCTTTGTTTGAATCCTAATCCTGCTGCCTGTTTGTTCCAGGACTTCATCCAGGCCAGTCAGTCCTTTAGATCCAACATTTCTTTGCCTGAAAGTAGACATGACGTATCACAGCACTGAGATTAGGGTCAAATGCAATAATGTGGAAACTGCTTTTAAAAGACTCAGACGTAACATGTAGCATTACTATTCTGTGTTGCTCCCGTTTGCCCCACTTCCTGGTCTGACAGGCAGCCTCTTTCAGTAGGTTACCCACCAGGCCTAACCAGCCTGGGAGCCCTGTTTGACCTCTGGGTGCCCACCTGCTTTTCCGACTACGGTCAGCCCATACAATCCAAGAAGCCCCAAGCCTGACCAGCAAATGACTGAGAAGAGTGTAGATCCCTCCTTTTGGAGAAGAAAAGAAAACCAATTAGCAACAAATATATTTCCTATGGTGTGTCATGATGCCTGGACTACCACAGACACACGCACACACGCACATACACACTCTCTTCAAGGGATAAATCCATTCCTCAGCTGCTCCAGAAGAGTTGATTCCTCCTCTCTAGCCCAACCCTGCTTGTACAGTTTCTCTCTAGCACTTGTCACACTCACTGGAATTCTTTTTGTATGTCTTTGTCCCTCTCTGAGCTGTGATCTCCTTAGTGGTAGCTAACATAATGAATGTAAAATAAATATTCGTATCTTTCAGCGGGGCATGGTGGCTCACGCCTGTAATCCCAGCACTTTGGGAGGTGGAGGTGGGTGGATCACCTGAGGTCAGGAGTTTGAGACCAGCTTGGCCAACATGGAGAAACCCTGTCTCTACTAAAAATACACACACACAAAAATAATCAGGCATGGCTATGGGCACCTGTAATCCCAGCTGCTCGGGAGGCTGAAGCAGGAGAATTGCTGGAACCTGGAAGTCGGAGGTTGGCGTGAGCCAAGATTGTGCCACGACACTAAGAAAAAAAAAAAAAAAGTAGTGTCTTTCTTTATGCTACACAAGAGGTGTTAAATTAATATTATTGTAATTCAGGGCACACAGTAGATTTTGAATAAAGTTCATTGAGTGAAACATTAGGTTATCCGTCCAAATTTCATCAAAATTCATTTCTTCTAAGAAACCTGATTGCCAACACATTTGGATAAACTGAAAGTGAGAGATGCATAAAAATTTGCTCTACTTTAAAATTCACATTTCTTATGACAAAAAATCTAAACAGGATTATAAGAAAGTACGTCAGAAAGCAAAAAAGGGAACAGGAGCCTACAATATGCTCAATATGAACAATTTTTGCCGAATTAACTCTGTCCTCTTTTTGTTAAGTTTACTGGACTGAAGGTCATCATCAATGGATCCACGCTGGATCAATGACTCCGGTAAGGCATTTGGACACCACCCTTGATGCCCTTGTGGAAAAGATGGATAAATTGTAAATTAATAACAGCAAAGAAGTAATTTATATGTAGCTTAACCAATACATCAAAGCCATTTTTTGAATGACCACCATAGTAGACAGCAATGGCTTTACCATTCATATCGGTCCCTGAAGATCAACTCTACTGCTGACCAGCTGTGACACCTATCCTGGGAAATTTTGTTTCTGTGAATCTCGGTTACTTACCTATAAAACAGAGAAAGTAATTTATTTCAAAGGATTTGGATTGAGATTAAAGGATGTGATACATTCGGCAAGCTACAAAGAATATGCTACACATACTTTTAACACTTGTCTGTCTGTATCAGTAATCTTTAAGTTCCACGCAACTGAGTCTTTTACTTACCATTGTATCCTCATCTTCCAGTGCACAGTCTGGTGAATAAAATGTTCTCAGCAAATATTATTGAGTGAATTAATGAACACATTCCTAAAGGTGGCACCATCTTCAATGCACATAAATGTTCCAGAAAGACTTGTTTCCCATGCAACATGAAGACATTAATACATTGGCAATGCTTCCTGTTTTTTTGTTTGTTTTGTTTTTTGAGACAGAGTCTCGCTCTATTGCCCAAGCTGGAGTGCAGTGGCACGATCTCAGCTCACTGCAAGCTCTGCCTCCCGGGTTCACACCATTCTCCTGCCTCAGCCTCCCAAGTAGCTGGGACTACAGGCACCCGCCACCACACCCGGCTAATTTTTTGTATTTTTAGTAGAGATGGGGTTTCACCACATTAGCCAGGATGGTCTCGATCTCCTGACCTCGTGATCCACCCGCCTCAGCCTCCCAAAGTGCTGGGATTACAGGCGTGAACCACCACGCCCAGCCTGTTTCTTGTTTAGCAGCACAAAGTTTTCAACCCTTCCTGATCTATGTATATATATATTTTTTTTTTCTTTTTTTTTTTAGACGGAGTCTGGCTGTGTTGCCCAGGCTGGAGTGCAGTGGCGTGATCTCGGCTCACTGCAAGCTCCGCCTCCCGGGTTCATGCCATTCTCCCGCCTCAGCCTCCGAGTAGCTGGGACTACAGGCGCCCGCCACCACGCCCGGCTAATTTTTTGTATTTTTTAGTAGAGACGGGGTTTCACCATGTTAGCCAAGATGGTCTCGATCTCCTGACCTTGTGATCCGCCCGTCTCGGCCTCCCAAAGTGCTGGGATTACAGGCTTGAGCCACCGCGCCCGGCCTCCTGATCTATATTTTTATCAATGAGTTTTACAGTGACATATAGATACTTTTAGTATATTTCCAATTGAACAAAAGCTTAGAAATACAGTTAATATGATAAATGACAGGACAGTAATCCAAAAGGATTTCATTACTGTGAAACAAGAATCCCTAAAGCAACAGCACCATAGTAGGTAAGATAATAAGACAGCGTGAAACCGGGAAAACTGAACTTAGCTTCAAAAGCTCAGTTGGATAGAATGGAAGAGACCAAAACTGCAAACTTGACAGCCATTCATTAAAGACATAGAAGACAAAGATTATGTGGGAGGACACTGACTAAAAACAAAACACAGTGCCCCTTTCTGCAGTGCACACTGACTGCTGAATTTTACCAAATCCAGGCTCAGACTAGATACAAATCATAGTACAAGACCTCACTGCTCCATTTTGGAAAGACACGGAAAGGTCATTTCCTCACAGCCCCTTGTACCATCTGATGATCCCCTATTCAGAATCTCAAACCAAGAAATTGCGTAGGGAAGCCCCTGCCCCCTTTTCCTCATCCATGCTCTGGTGCCCCTTTTTCTCTGTCAGCCGCCTGCTTCCATCTTTATGTGCATTGTACTTGTATTTCCCAATCCATCATGTCAAACATTGCCTTGCTAATATCCTTAACTCATTATCTATCCATCCCATGTACCGAATTCCGGAAGCATGCAATTTTCTAGAGTCTGTATGACTAAAATCAGATTAATAAATTCTGCTTAAAAGAATAATTGAGTTTTGCCAGTATACCTTTAACTTTTCCCTCTTTAGTGGCTCTTGCTCAAGAGAAATGATCCATGGTCAAACCTTTCCAATGAAAAACATCTCCTTTCACCCCATTTTCCCTTTTGTTACTGCCCCATCTCTTTCCTCCCCTTCAGAGACAAGTGTATTGAAAGAGTTACCTGTGTCGACGTTTCAGAGACCTCCCCTCGCACTCACTATTCAGCCCACTGCTATATGGATGTTGTCCTCATCACATTTTATAGGAAAACACAGTGGACATTTCAGGTCTCATCTTTGTCCTGGCATTTTATGTGTTGACTGCTGCCCCTTTCTACAAAAAACCTCTTCCCTTCCCTCCCTGATGTCTTCCTCCTTCTCCGTGCATCTCTTACATGTTTGGGTTCCTTCTCTGGGTTGCATCCCAGACCCTCTTCTCTTAGCATTCTACAGATTCTTCCTGGAAACGCCATCCTCCCCAGAGCTTGAATCACAGAGTCACTGTGTTGCTAACACCCAAATGTGTCTCTTTACCTCTAATCTGTCTCCTGAACTTCGGACTTCTATGGTTCATCTGTACTAACCTTTTTATTTTCTATAGTTCATCTGTATGCCTTTGAATTTTCTGTATTTCTGATGCTCTGATATTTTGAGGCTTTGCTGACCCCAAGAGGGATGCCCCTCCCAGGACTGGCAATTCCTAGTGCTAGTGCTAGCCTGAAAGCACAGCTCTCACATGCAAACCGATGAACCAGACCCACACCCCAGCCAAAAATTCACAGTATCTTTACTGGGCTCTCACACTGTGGGCCACTGTCCACCTGTGCTAATCATCACAGGGCCAAGAATGAGACAGGAAGGGACAGCCTTTATATCCCAGAGTGTGCTGAGATTATTCCGCCAGGTCATCAGAGGCCGGGGTCCCCTGCCTCACCGGTTCGTTCCTAGAGGAACCACAGCAAAGGCTCTCGTCCATGGCTTCCTCGCTCCTCTGCCTCCTAACTGTGTGCTTCACCATATGGCCCTGCATAGCCCGTCATGCCCCCTCCTTTCAGGAACTGTGAGTAACAAACCACCTTTTAAATGCCACTCATCTCCCAATCTGCTGGCCTCACCACACCTGCCTGTTAAAAACAAAACCTGCCTATGAAAACTCCACCTTCTTGCTGATCATCTCCTCTTGGATGAGTCTTGGGAACCAGAAACTCAGCATGTCCAATACCGAACTCATCACTCTCCCGCAAGAAACTGCCTTGCTCCTTGTGTGCCAGGGGAAGGGCGCCAGCAAACTCTACAGTTTACAAAACCAGAAAACTGGTCATCAGCCTCTACCTCCCACTTGATTCAAGCCACAGCTTCCAGGTCACTTTACCTGAAGCGGCAGCTCTCAACCCGGGGACATTTGGCAATGTCTGTAGACATTTTTCACTGATCCAACTAGCATTCAGTGCTTTGAGGCCAGGAGTGCTGCTGAACATCCCACAATGCACAGGACAGCCCTCCCACCTTGAGGACACACAGAATTATCTGTGGCCCAAACATGTCGATTGGGCTAAGGTTAAGAAAGTCTCCTCTAAGAGATATTCTCTGACTTCTCTTGCCTGAGATGAGTCCTTCCTCTATGACCCTATGGTGCATTGAACTTTCCCTTATACAATTTACCATGTTCACCTTAATTTCTGATTAAATTGTTTCCCTATCCCACCACCCTAGAATTCGCAGAGAGCAGAGCTGGGACTGTCTTGTTCACAGTTACAATTTCAGTGCCTAGAACAATGACTGGCACATGAAAGTGCTTGATCATTAAGTCCCTGGCTCATGCAGGCACTCACCTGCACCAGCTCTTTGGCAGGTCCTTAGAAATGCATGACATCTCGCTGCAGTGCCAGTCATATTTGGAAAGCGGGATGTGGAGGTAGTCCTGCTTCCCTGGGGTCTGGTGCCTTTTATCTGGGATCTAGTGCATCAGGAGAGAGTCCCAATGTGCACGCAGTGTCTAGGTTAAACCTTTTTCTATCTCCGCTGCATCCTATTGGTTTTCTTCTGCCTAACCAAGGCCTTGGGACTTGCCTGCCTGCTTGTGAGTACGTTCTTTGGAGGAAATGTCCTGCTTCCTAACTCCCTGGGTCCTGCTGAGAATAGGCTGATCTGTAGAACTGTAGCATCCATGCCACGCCAACCTGAAACGGTACATTAAACCTCGTGCTCCCTGAGGCTAGTGACTCCCTAGTTCCTCACGGTTCGGCATGCCCTCCCTGCACTCGCCACAGGTCTACACTCAGGGACCAGTTGCTGCAGTTCTGAGACACCCCAATCCCTCCTAGAGTTTTTCTGTATCCTCCCTCTGGGCCCAGTTGCTGGGGTCTGCTTCATACCTGTATCTGGTAATCACGAAAACAAAAACTCTTCTCACAAACTCCCTGGAAGCTCTTTTCCTCTTTCAGCAGCAGATGTTGAAAGAATCACGTGAAACCAATGTTGGGCTTCGGACATATTCCTGGTCCTACATCTCATAACCCAGGAGAGTCTGACCACAAGGCAAGTCCTGATCAAACCAGCTTGGATATTGGGCGGTATTCAGCCTTCCGTGGAGGGTCGCAGGCATGTCGCAGAAAAGTGGGGAGGGTCTCATCAGGGGAGCACCCAGAGTAAGCACAAACCCCCATCCCACGGACAGTCCTCCAAACATTGAAGGAAACGACCATGCTATGCAAGCTTTGCTGAGTTCCATATTCCTCAAATGAAGGTGATAGCTTCAACACATCCATATCCTTTCCTGTTTCCCAAAGCTGTCATTTCAGCAAAGAAAGAAAACGACATTAGGCTGATGTAAGTGCTTCCTACTGACTCGTTTTCATCTCCGCCTTCCCTAGGTGTTCACAGATGGTCTCTGCACAACCTCTCATTTTAAAAAATATATACATTGCCCACACTCTGCACTGGTCAGACAGAAGTTTGAGTATTTTGCATGATCTTGGCATCAGACTTGGATTAAAACTTTGACAAAATCGTAGGATCAAAGGACAATAAAAAGCAATAAGGCATCTGAAAACATCCTGCCTGAGAAACAGGTGTTTTATGTGTCATTTTTAATTGACACATAATAATTGTACATATATATGAGGTACAGAGATATTTAGATGTATACAATACATAATGCTCAATTCAGGGTAATTAAGAATAGCATATTTATCAAATTAGGCATTTTAATTGAGTTTTTAGATCAGAAAACAGAAGTCTCAAAGGCAAGCCTGATGGCCTGTATGCAAGTTGAAAGATCTCAAGTGGAGAATGTGATGAACTTGCATTGTTCTTCTACAAAGGTCAAAACTAGAGCCAACAGGCGAAACTTACAAGAGAGCAGACTGTGGCTTGATATTAAATAAAAAAAAAAAAAACTTGAATAAAATGAAGCAGTCTAAAAATAGGCTGCCTGGAAATGTGATATTCCCATCACTGGAAAGCTTCCTGCTCATTCAGAGGGTGAAAGTTGACTTTTCAGGATGATGTGAAAATGTTCCTGCATTAACTGGAAGATGTGTTAGGTGGTTTTGAGCATCCCACCCAACGCTGATATTTTTCTAATCTTAAATTATCTGTTTAAAATTTAATCCCTATTTTTATCCCCTTGGCACGCATAAAGCATTCTTGCATTTCATGTGCATATTTGATACAGATGAATTTCTGCATTACAAAGATCAATGGTTGTGCTCACCTCTCTGGGTTTTGTTTTTTGCAGTTTTTTTTTTTTTTTTTTTTTTTTTGAGACAGGGTCTCGCTTTGTCATCCAGGCTGGAGTGCAGTGGCACTAGTGATCCTCCCACCTCAGCCCCCTGAGTAAGCTGGGTCTACAGGCATGCACCACCAGGCCTGGGTAATTTTTTGTATTTTTTGTAGAGACTGGGTCTCCCTATGTTGCCCAAACAGGTCTTGAACTCCTGGGGTCAAGCAGTCCTGCTGCCTCAGACTCCCAAAGCAATGGGATGAGCCACTATGCCTGGTCTGTGCTCATCTCTGTGTGTCTGTGTCTGTGTGTACATCTGTGTGTCTAGGCATGACCTCTAAAAATAATACACTTATTGAAATCAGAAATCATGTTTAAATTATTTTCAACAGCATGTAGTACTATATTCTTCATATTCTTCATGCCAGTCTACTAATTTAATGATATTGTCTGACTGCAATAGAGCCACATTCAAGCCAGAAAATTTCATCCTCTGTCTGAGGGAAGCAGGGGGTTCTACAAACTCCTTCTGAAACATCTTCGTTGGTAGAACATCCATCCTTAAATTTGAATCTAATTTCACCCTTTTATTATACCTGCATGTGTAGCTCTCTTATTAGTTTTTGGGAGATTAAACCCACTATCAAAACTTACTAGGCACCAAAGCATCCTTCCACCCATCCTCCATCACATCCTCCTCTTCTGCAGACGCGCCCGACCCTGTTCCTCTCACTCGAGGAATCACACAGTATCTCATCATACCCCATGTGGCTTTAGGGTGATCTTTAAGACGCTTCTGTAAAATACTTAATAATAACCCACATTTTGCAGTGTAAGACCAGAAAACTACGGTTTGAGTTCAGTAAGCTTAATTAACAAAGACTGAATTAAGTATTAACAAAGACTGAATGAAGTAGCTTGTTTTAACTCTGACTCCCACACAGAACATTGTCTCCAAATAGGATAGATTCCCTTCCGTCATCTAGTTCTTCAAAAAGTCTTCCTGGATTTACCTTCCACAGCTCTGACCATTGCTCCATTCTTTGTCTCCTGGCACTGAGGCCTATAATTTACTTTGCATATTAGAGCCCTGGCATCATAGAATTTGAGATTTAGAAGAAACTTGAAAATGATTTTAAGCTTCACACTTTGCATAAATAAACTTATTTCCTTAAGTGTATGCAGTTGGGGAGAAAAAAAGCATTTTTTTGACATGCTGTATTCAGTTGAGTGAATGGATGGGTGAGTAAGTGGCAGAGAAAGACTCTGTCGGTGATAAAATATGTTCTTGCATGAATTTAATAGCTCTACTTCCTCAGACTGGGGATCCCACACAGAAGAACCTCATACTAATTGCCGAATGAAATATTTCTGGTTTTCTGGATGTTTAGCTATGAAGTCAGAGTAGCCCATCCAGTCAGTACTTACCCAGGGCTTCTGTCCTTGACAAGCGATGGTTACAGAGGCTCCCTCCCTGGGCAGGGCCAAACTGCCCAAGTCCCATTGCCCAGCAGGCAGGAGCGTCCTCCCCCAGGCACCTTCGCTCGCTCACCCGAACCGACTCAGCCCGGAGGAACTGGTGTCTCATCAAACCACCTCCTGACCCTTGGGCGCAGCAGCAATCCTGCCTCAGGAGCATTGCCAAGTCCTCCTTAAGAGGAGTCGGGGGAAAATTGTTTACCAGGTATGACCTTGGAGACCTCCAGGCCCCAATGTGGCAATTAAAATCAACTGACTGAAAAACCAAGGTTCGCCTTGAGCCCTCAATTCTCTCTATTCCCTGTACTCTGCCTAAATCAAGTGAATCTATTCAGTGTCCTCGGGACACAACTCTTCCCTTGGTGCATGTGACTCTGCATCCCGGCATTCTGCACACTTCTGCTTTCACCCAAATGCTGCCAGTCCTTCACCAATCAGACTAAATGACTCCTCTGTCTTAGAGCTTTTACCATATTCACCACCTCAAGTCTCTTCCTTCCCTGAGCTCCTCATATAATGCTCACATATCCCCATTTATGTGTCTCATTGACTCAACTCAGTATTAATTTCCTTGAAGACAAGTTTGATGTTTTACATTGTTCTCAAACATAGTATACTTCATGTATTAACATTTATTTCTTTATATGCTGTTTTAACTCACAATAAATTTAAAAAGAAAATGCATTTATTCATCAATTCGTTCAAAAATTATCTACTGAGCAATGAGCCGTGTTCTACATATCACAGGAAATAAAACAAGAAACATTTAAGATGATTCGTATCCACTTAAGGGGTCATAATATAGTACAGAGGAAACAGCTCTGCCATTACTAGCTTTGTGACCTTGAAGAGCTTTCTTGACATGCTTGCACCTTTGTTTCCCTTCAGTAAAATGACATTATTATGGCTTATCCTGTGGTACTGTTTTGTAGATTAAGGACACAATGTATGTAAAGTGCTTGGCAGATGGTAGATGTTCACGCAATGCTAGTTAGTGTTACTGGAACACAAACATTTGTTGAGTGCCTTCCTTTTGCCTGAAACAAATGAAGAAAATAAAATCTCTGACTCCAAAGAAAATCACAGTCTAACAGGAGACAGATACCACCTAAAATAATTACATCAAGGTGGTGAGTACAATAGTCTCGTCCTTCACTCAGAGAGCATACCACCGTTAAGGAAAACACTAAAAATATTTAAGACCCTATCATCTTACTGGGTCTTACTTTACATACAATTAATGCAAATGCCACCAAATACCATGTACAATCTTGAAAGCAAATGTTGCTTTCCAAAAGGATGCAAACAAAAAAAGATTAACTGGTCCATTAAAGAAAAGTAGTAATTAAAACTTACATTGCACTTACTATGTGCTGGGCACTAGTCTAAGAATTCTGTACATCTTAACTCAATTAATCTTTGCAGTAACCTTGTGTGGTAGTTACCATTTTCATTTCTATTCTACAGAAGAGGCACTGAGGCACAGAGGTTTCAGTACGTTTCGCACAGTTAGACAGCTACCCAGTGCCAGGGTCGCACTCCAAAGCCAGAGGTCAATAAGCAAAGCAGGTTCCCAGTAATTTGCGTAGTGTTGCCCTATTTCTGTTACAAAAAATGAATGGTGGGGGAAATCTACACAGGTGCATATGTGTGGTTACATAAGCATAAAGAAAAGGAGGGACAGGTTCACCCCAAACTGATCATGGCAATGCTGCTTATTGGTTGAGGGGTGTTGAATATGGGAAGGAGGTGGGAAGACTGAGAACTTTTTCTTCACACAACAACCGGGTTTCATTTGTTATAATTAGCATATATTTATTTTAACAGATTTATCGAGATGTAATTCACATATCATACAATACACACACTTAACATGTACAACTCAATGACTTTTAATATATTCACAGATTTGTGCATCCATTATTTTAGAATATTTCCATTATCCCCCAAAATAATTCGTGCCCATTTGCAATCACTCCTCATTCTCACCCTCAACTGCAGGCAAGCAGAAATATATTTTTTGTCTTGATAGACTTGCCTTTCCAGACATTTCATATATGGACTCTTACAACATGTGGTCTTTTGTGTCCAGCTGGTTTCCCTTAATAATGAAGCTTCATCGATGTAGCAGCATGGATCATTTATCATTCTTTTTTATGGCTAATATTCCATTGTGTGAATATGACACATTTTCTCATCCATTCATCTGTTGATGATCATTTGGTCTGTTTACACCTTTTGCCTATTTCATATGAATGATGCTGTTATGAAATATTTGTGTATGAATTTTGTGTGCACATATTGATGGCTGTAATTCCAAGGAAAATAAAATAAAATATTTTAATAAAAATAAAGAGGCTAACCACACACTTCTAAAAGCTAAAAAAGATTACCATTTTCTATAGATGATGTCACTGCTCTGTAAAGCTGAAGACGAACCAGGAAAGAGAAATAATCTGACTTGGTATACAGAGCTCACAAACTGGTTTCCACCTGTTAAGGTATTTGGGCAACATAAAGGTTGATTTGTACTAAAATTTTGCTGATAGGTTAATATCAGTAGGATTCAGGTGAAAATCTAAATTTGTATATTTTCTGAAAGTTCAAAATATATGTCAACATTCTTTCAAATAAAATCAGTGGTGGGGTCGGTGTGGGATGAGGGCAGGCATGGTGGCTCACGCCTATAATCCTAGTACTTTGGAAGGCTGAGATGTGAGGATGGCTTGAGCCTAAGAGGTCAAGACTAGCCTGGGCAACACAGGGAGACTCTGTCTCAAATAAAAGATTAGCCAGGGGTGGTGGCACATGCCTCTGGTCCCAGCTACTTGAGAGACTGAGGTGGTAGGATCACTTGAGCCTGGAAGGTTGTGGCTGCGATAAGCCATGATTGCATCACTGCACTCTAGCCTGGGTGACAGAGCAAGACCTTGCCTTAAAAAAATAAGTAAATACATAAATCAGTGGGAACTGAGCAGCAGACCCTCCTCCAGAAGGAACATGCATTCTTTTCACCAAGCCAGCCCCTATTTGCACATTACCTCCCTGTCCTGTAGGCATTGGGATGTGCGTCCCTGGGTTCTTCAGAAGAGGACAGGGGGAAAAGGTTGGACAATCCAGGACAGGATATTTGATTTGGAAGCAACTTTTGAAGTCCTTACCTGATTCACAGAAGTTCTCTGCACCAGTACCCAAGCATGGCCACTCAGCTCCTGTTGAAAGCCTTGGGGAAAGGGAGATCGCTGTTTCCTGGTCAACTTCCTCACCGTTGTACATTCTTCTTACACTCAGCCAAATTCAGTCTCCCACAGGCTTCAATGTGTCCGTCTTTATTCTTACCTTTGGGATCACAAGTAAAGTTAAATTCCGTCTTCCACATAGTAGCCCTTCAAATCTCTCTCTCTCTTTTTTTTTTTTTTTGAAATGGAGTCTCGCTCTGTCACCCAGGCTGGAGTGCAGTGGTACGGTCTCGGCTCACTGCCACCCGAATTCAAGTCATTCTCCTGCCTCAACCTCCTGAGTAACTGGGACTA
The DNA here is from genome assembly GCF_007565055.1 of Rhinopithecus roxellana. Classification (NCBI taxonomy): domain Eukaryota; kingdom Metazoa; phylum Chordata; class Mammalia; order Primates; family Cercopithecidae; genus Rhinopithecus; species Rhinopithecus roxellana. The sequence goes on from NC_044551.1 coordinate 164,894,934, forward strand.
CAGGCGCCCGCCACCATGCCCAGCTAATTTTTTGTATTTTTAGTAGAGGCGGAGTTTCACTGTGTGAGCCAGGATGCTCTCAAACTCCTGACCTCGTGATCTACCTGCCTCAGCCTCCCAAAGTGCTGGGATTACAGGTGTGAGCCACCGTGCCTGGCCTCAAATCTCTTTTTTCAAATCAACTTTGTTGTGGTATCATTTATGTATAAATATAATGTACACATTTTTAGTGCATCATTCTATAAGGATTTTATTGTTTTATTCTTATTTTTAGTGACAGAATCTTGCTCTGTCACCCTGGCTGGAGTGATGTGATTACAGTTCACTGCAGCCTCAACTGCTGAGCTCCAGTAACCCTCTTGCATGATCCTCAGGCATTATTAGCCACCATGCCCAGCCTGAGTTTCTTTTTTTTAATTGTGGTAAAAATATATGTATCATAAAATTTATTATCTCAATCACTTTTAAGAACCAAGGGGCGCACATCCCAATGCCTACAGGACAGGGAGGTAACGTGAAATAGGGGTTGGTTTGGTGAAAAAAATGCATGTTCCTTCTGGAGGAGGGTCTGCTGCTCAGTTCCCACTGATTTATTTATTTACTTTTTTTTTGAGACAAGGTCTTGCTTTGTCACCCAGGCTGGAGTGCAGTGATGTAATCATGGCTTATCATTTTTAAGCATATAGTTCGGTAGTGTTAAGTTGTTCTGCGACAATCACTTTTGAATAGCAATAGACCACCCTTCCTCAACCTCCATAATAAGATTTTTTTTTTTTTTTTTTTTTTTTTTTGAGACGGAGTCTCGCTCTGTCCCCCAGGCTGGAGTGCAGTGGCCCGATCTCAGCTCACTGCAAGCTCCGCTTCCCGGGTTCACGCCATTCTCCTGCCTCAGCCTCCCGGAGTAGCTGGGACTACAGGCGCCCGCTACCTCGCCCGGCTAGTTTTTTTTTTTATTTTTTAGTAGAGACGGGGTTTCACCGTGTTAGCCAGGATGGTCTCGATCTCCTGACCTCGTGATCCGCCCGTCTCGGCCTCCCAAAGTGCTGGGATTACAGGCTTGAGCCACTGCGCCCGGCCCATAATAAGATTTTAACTAGAAAAATAATATTGTATTACCCTTTATACCCTTTATACTTTCTGTAACAGTATATTGAAAATACAGTGGTAACAAGGGCATTGATTAAATGGATCATATATTGCAATCATCAAAGCAAATTTATTTTTCTCTATCACTATCCTTCTAAAACCAATGGCAGTTGTCCTTTTCCACATCCAGGATGAAACTTGAGCAGAGTTCACAACCTCTTTTTATCTCTTAAAGATAACAGATAGTCCCATGGATTTTTTTTTTTTTTTTGGAGACAGAGTCTCGCTCTGTCGCCCAGGCTGGAGTGCAGTGGTGCGATCTCGGCTCACTGCAAGCTCCATCTCCCGGGTTCACGCCATTCTCCTTCCTCAGCCTCCGGAGTAGCTGGGACTACAGGCGCCCGCCACCTCGCCCGTCTAATTTTTTGTATATTTAGTAGAGACGGGGTTTCACCGTGTTAGCCAGGATGGTCTCGGTCTCCTGACCTCGTGATCCGCCTACCTCGGCCTCCCAAAGTGCTGGGATTACAGGCGTGAGCCACCGCGCCCGGCCCCTATGGATATTTTAAGGCCAAAACCACAGAATAATTTAATTAGTTGTCCGTGACCAAAAAATTAACAGAGTGGACAAGCCATAATTAAAACAAAATTCCTTTGTTGTGAGTGCAAACCCCACATACTCTAATAAAAGTGGATGGCAATGGAAGAAATGAGATAGTAGATAGCAAAGAAATGAGCCATAAGCAAAAGTGGCCATCACTGGCCTCTGGAGATGGTTCTGCACTGAGGCAAAGGGTTTGAGGAGTTCATTCATTTTAATTGCTACATATAATTTCATGGCATGAACATACCACCATTTAATCATCATTTTTGAAGAACAAACCACTTCAAACACTGCATCCATGAACAGGTTTATGCAACCTGTGTGCAGAGGTTTCCCTAGATTGTTTATCAGAATGAAGTCCTGGGTCGGGGTTATGGGATCGAACACTGAAAAATATTCCAAATTGCTAGCGTTCGTTTTGTTTCCTGTTTTTACTTTTTACAACTTTTAAATGTTTGCTAATCAGATTAATATAAATTTTTATCTCATTGTTATTTGAATTTGCATTTCATTGATTATGAGTGAGGTTGACATCTTTTCACATGGCTTATTATCCATTCTGTTTTATTATGAAATGATCTGCCCATATATTTTTCCATTTTATTAGGATACTTGTATTGTCCTAAAAGAGCTGTAGGATCTGTACCCTAATCTACTGCTACTTAAGTACATTGCAATGTCTTCTCATCTCTATTTTGAATATTCACCTTATTTATGAGGTGTGAGTGTGTATGTGTGTTTCTGTGGTTTGACTCTTGTCAAAAACATGAATCTTGGCAGACTGCTATCAGCAAGGTGGCTGACTGGAAGCCTTTACTGCTCATCTCCTCTACAAAGACAGCCGAAACAGTGAACAATTCTATTTTGATGAAAATAACTAAAGGAGCATGCTGGAGTACTTCAAAGGAGTAGCAGAAACTCTGTGGAGCACACAAATGCAGGCAATGTGGTAGAGAACCGAAGAAACACCCGGCCTCCCCACCCTATTACCCAACCAGGATCAGCTCAGAACAGGAGGAACCTTTCCCTGAAGGGAAAAGGTGAGCAAGAGGATTCCAGAAGACCTATCAACACCTTGGACACCTACAGTCCTCACTACTGGGACCCCTGCTGTCTTTGAAGGCACTGGGCCCCTCTGGGAAACTCGTAAGGGAATCCTGTGCTCTCCCCAGAGAAGGAGCCACATTGTGGCCCCACCAGCCACATGGCCCATGTGGCTCCTGCACTATTCCATCTTGGAACTGAACCACTGCCGAAGTGTGTCCTTCTCCAGGACAAGTGGCCATGGCACCCTTCTATCCCTGAGGCTAAGCCATTACTGAACCACTCCTGCCAAAAGATCTGCCCATCCATGAGCCAAACTGTTGCTACACCCTACCCTCTGGGGCCAAGCAGCTGTGGGACTCCTTCATATAACTACCCCCCACCCCCCAGTCGCAGTTGCACCCTGCCCCTTGGGGCCTGAGCTGAAGCCATGCACTGCCCCCCAGGGAAAACTGTCTTAGGAAAGCTGCTCCATTTACGCCTCCCAGTCACTGCCCCCTCAGGGCCCAAGCTGAAATGGCACTCTGTGTCCTGAGGAAACAGTACCTTGGTCACCCACAGCGGCCATGCTCCCCTGTGCCCAAGCTGCAGCAGCACACTGCATCCCAGGGAAACAATGTCTTGGCCACTCAGAGCAGCCACATACATCCTGGGCCTGAGCTGAAGCAGTGTCACCTCCCAGGGAATCAGTTACTTGACTGAGCTGAAGAGCCATGTATTCCGAAACTGAGCTGACTTGGTACCCCACGTTCCAGGAAAACGGAGCAGTGGCTGATCTGAGACACCCCACACTACAGGTCAAACAACTCTAGTACCCTGCTTCCCTGGAACTGGACAAGCTTCCTAGAGTCTGAGCTGCTGAGACACCTCCTCATTCAGGAATAGAGTCACTGCCACCCAGGGCCCAAGCAACAACTGTGCTCCACCATTCCAGAGTTTTGCTGCCACTTCCACCTGGCCTCAGAGTCTGAGTTACTGCCGAGTCCTACCATCCCAGGGTCCAGACTCACCTCTAACAACGCATTATCATGTGGGACCGGAGTTGCCACTGTGCTCTACTGGCTCTGGTTCATGAGTTGCAGCTGTCCCCTGCTCCCCAGGCCCAAATCTCCAGAGCATCTCTTCTTTCCTGGAGCCAGGCCACTGTTGTGCCCTACCTCCCAAGGTCCTAATCACAACTACAACCTGATGACCTGGCTCAAACTGCTGGGGGCTGGGGCTTCTCAGAATCACAGACTCTGGCAATCTGCATTCAACCCTAACTCAGAGGGGGAGCCTACGCCCAAGACCCAGCTGCCACAATAGGCTTGCAAGACCCTTGAGGCTAGGGCCCCAACTACACCGCTACTCTGAGCACCTGAGCCCTGGAACCCATTGTTGCTGAAACTGCTTGTAGGCCATGTCAGATCTAACACCAAGAGAAGCCCTCTTGGCTAAGTCTGCCCATTGTGGGGAAAACTAGAAGGACCCCAAAAGGTCTTGCCACCAAAGACCCTAACAACCTGTGCTGCCCCTATCACTGCCACACATTCCTACAGCCTAGGCCACTGAGGCACCTACAGTCATCACTGACATTGACTGCAGCTGAAGAAGCTGCACAAAGGCTATGCCACTGCATCAACTCAGAACCAGAGCCACCACAGCCTTCACAACTGGCACACCAAAACCCGTATGCAGGTGAAAGTCTTTCTGTATTAAAGTTACTCTGTAAAGTTTGTAGGACGTGATTGTTCCACTAGATTTGCTGACATAAACACAGGAACACAAAAAACATGAGAAAGGAAATATGACATCACCAAAGGAAAACAACTCTCTTGTAGCTGACCCCAAAGAAAAGGAAATTTACAATATGGCTGAAAAGAAATTCAAAATAATTATCTTAAGAAAATTCAGCAAGAGGCCAGGCTCGGTGGCTCACGCCTGTAATCCCAGCACTTTGGGAGGCCAAGGCAGGCAGATCACGAGGTCAGGAGATTGAGGCCATCCTAGCTAAGATGGTGAAACCCCATCGCTACTAAAAATACAAAAAATTAGCAGGGCTGATGGCGGCACCTGTAGTCCCAGCTACGCGGGAGGCTGAGGCAGGAGAATGGCGTGAATCCGGGAGGTGGAGCTTGCAGTAAGCTGAGATCACACCACTGCACTCCAGCCTGGGCTGCAGAGTGAGACTCCATCTCAAAAAAAAAAAAAAAAAAAAAAAGAAAAGAAAAGAAAGGAAAAGAAAATTCATCAAAATACAAGAGAATACAGATAGAAAATTTCACAAAATCAAAATAATTTATTGTCTGAAAGAGAAATTTAACAAGAGATAGATGTCATAAAAAAGAACCAAATGAAAATCTTGGAGCTAAAAAACTCAATGAGTCAAATAAAAGACAATATAGAGCTTCAGCAGAAGTCTAGATCGAGGAGAAGCATCTCTGATCTTGCAGATAGATCCTTTGAAATTGTTCAGTCAGAGGAAAAAAGAAATAATAAGAATGAAAAAGAGTGAAGACAGACTGAGGGACTAATGGGACATCATTAATCAAACAAATGTTTGCATTATGGGAGTTCCAGAAGGAGAAGAGGAAAAAGACAGGGGCAGAAAGTTAATTAATTAAATTATTGCTTAAAAACTTCCAAGTCTTGGAAGAGATGTAAGCATCCAGATACATAATGCTCAAAAGTCCCCAAACAGATTTAATCCAAAGGGGTCCTCACTGAGGCACATTATAATTACACTGTCAAAAATCAAAGACAGAAAGAATTTTAAAAGGAATAACAGAAAAACATCAAGTCATATACAAGGGAGTCTCGGCTATCAGCAGATTATTCAGCAAAAACTCTGCAGGCCAGGAGAGAATGGGATAATATAGTCAAAGTATTGAAAGAAAACTGCCAGCCAAGAATATTATATCAAGCAAAGTTGTCTTTTAAAAATGAAAGAGATATAAAGTATTTCCCAAACAAGCAAAAGTTTAGGGAATTAATCACCACTAGACTTGCTCTACAGAAAATGCTTAATGGAGTTCTTCAAGTAGAAATTAAAGCGCTCTAATCACCAACATGAAAACATATGAAAGTATAAAATTCACTGGTAAAGGTAAATACATAGACAAATTCAAAATACCTGAACATGACGCTCTGTAAAACATGTATATCTCTAGTATAAAAGCTAAAAGTCAAAATGGTAAAAAAAAATAGTGATTGATATGAGTTGTTAAAATATATGTAATACAAAAAGTTATAAATTGCACATCTAAAATGTAAGTTAGGGGGTAACAGTCTAGAATTTTGTATGCAACTGAAGGTAAGTTGTTACCAACAAAAAATAGTCTATTGTAACTACAAGATGTTTTATGTAAGTCTCATGGTAACCACAAAACAAAAAACTGTAACAGATATAGATATGATAAAGGGAAGGGAATCAAAACTTAGCAATGAAAAAATAAAAACACAAAGATAAACAAGAGAGAAAGAAGGATCTACAAAATAACCAGAAATAAAACAACAACAACAACAACAACAAAATGGCAGTAGCAAATCTTTATCTATCAAGAATTACTTTCAATGTAAAGGATTAAATTCTCCAATAAAGACATAGAGTGGCTGGATGTATTTTTTTAATTCAACTATACGTTGCCTTATAAGAGACCTACTTTAGCCTTACAGATACACATAGGCTAAAAGTAAAGGGATGGAAAAAGATATTCTATGCAACTGATAACCAAAAGAGAGAAGAGGTGACTATACTTATGTCAGATAAAATATGTTTTTCTGTTATATTCCATGGATTCATGGACCTATCCCTTTGCCAATACCACATGATTGATTACTGTTGCCTGATAGTGAGTCTTAAAAATCAATTAGTGAGTCCTCCCACTTTCTTCTTTTTCAGAATTGTTTTAACTATCCTAGTTCCTTTGTTTTCTCATAAAAATTTTAGTCAGCTTGTAAATGTCTATTAAAAACCATTTCTGGGATTTTTATGAGAATTTCATTAAATTTGTAGATCAATTTGGGGAGAATTGACATTTTTACTACGTTGAGTCTTCCCATCCATGAACACAGTGTGTCTCTCCACTTATTTAAGTCTTCTTTGATTTCTTCCATGAACATATCTGTAGTTTCAGCACACAGATCTTGGACACATTTTGTTAGATTTATACCTAAACATGTCTTTTTCTGAGCTCTTAGTTATTGTTAATAGAGCTGTTCCTCAAGTTTCTGTTTCCAGTCTTACCTTGTGAATATATAGAAATATGATCGTTTTTTGTGTGTTCATGTTGAATCCTGTGGCATTACTAAACTCATTTACCAGTTTTTCATAGATTCTTTTGGATTTTTACATAGAAAGTCATGTTATCTGTGAATAGGGACAGTTTTGTTTCTTTCTTTCCAATATGTACATCTTTTTTGTTGTTGTTGTTGTTCTTGCATTATTGCACTGGACAGGATTCTTTTGGACAATTTTAAAGAAAAGTGATGAGAGTAGATATCCTAGCCTTTTTCTTGATTTTGATGGTAAAACATTCAGTCTTTCACCATTACATATGATGTTAGCTATAGGGGTTTTTTGTAAATGCCTTTATCAGATTGAGGAAGTTTCATTCTATTAGTGTGCTGAGAGTTTTATCACAAATAGTTTTCGAATTTTGTTATGCTTTACTTCATCAATTTACGTGATCATGTGGTTTTCCTTCTTTGGACTCTTGACATAGAGAATTACATTAAGTAACTTTTGAATGTTGAGACACCCTTGAATTCCTGGCATGAACCCACTTTAGTTGTAGTGTGTTCTTATTTTTATGCATTTATGAATTTAATTTACTAAAAATTTGTTGAGAATTGTCTATGCTTATGAAATATATTGGTCTGCATTTTAATTTTCTTGAGCTATCTAGTTTTGGTATCAGTGTAATACTGGCATTATGTGATAAGTTGGAAGAGTTCCTCCTCTTCTATTATTGGAAAGTGATCATGAAACTTAAAGCTTTTTGTTAGGTGTATGCACATTTGAGATTGTAATCTTATTGATGAATTAACTCTTTTATAATTATATAACATCCTTAATTATCCCAGGCTGTTTTCTTTGCTCTAAAGTTCATTTTAGGAAGAGAGGAAGTCAAACTATCCCTGTTTGGAGATGACATGATCCTATATCTAGAAAACCCCATCATCTCAGTCTAAAAGTTTCTTAAGCTGATAACAACTTCAGCAAAGTCTTGGGATACAAAATCAATCTGCAAAAATTGCTAGCATTCCTATACACCAACAACAATCAATCTGGGAGCCAAATCATGAATGATCTCCCATTCACAATTGCCACAAAAAGAAGAAAATACCTAGGAACACAGCTAACTAGGGAGGTGAAAAATCTCTACAAGGAGAACGATAAACCACTGCTCAAAGAAATCAGAGATGACACAAACAAATGGAAAAACCTTCCATGCTCATGAATAGGAACAATCAATATTGTTAAAATGGCCATACTGCCCAAGGTGATTTATAGATTCAACGCTATTCCCATTAAACTACCATTGACATTCTTCACAGAACTAGAAAAAGGTATTTTAAAATTCATATGGAACCAAAAAAGAGCCCAAATAGCCAAGGAGACCCTAAGCAAAAAGAACAAAACTGAAGGCATCACACTACTCAACTTCAAACTATATTACAGTGTTATAGTAACCACAACAGGATGGTACTGGTGCAAGAACAGACACGTAGACCAATGGAATGGAATAGAGAACCCAGAAATAACACTGCACACCTACAACTATCCCATAATAAGATTTTAACTAGAAAAATAATATGTATTACCCTTTATACCCTTTATACTTTCTGTAACAGTATATTGAAAATACAGTGGTAACAAGGGCATTGATTAAATGGATCATTATTGCAATCATCAAAGCAAATTTATTTTCTCTATCACTATCCTTCTAAAACCAATGGCAGTGTCCTTTTCCACATCCAGGATGAAACTTGAGCAGAGTTCACAACTCTTTTTATCTCTTAAGATAACAGATAGTCCCATGGATTTTTTTTTTTTTTTTGGAGACAGAGTCTCGCTCTGTCGCCCAGGCTGGAGTGCAGTGGTGCGATCTCGGCTCACTGCAAGCTCCATCTCCCGGGTTCACGCCATTTCTCCTTCCTCAGCCTCCGGAGTAGCTGGGACTACAGGCGCCCGCCACTGCCCGCTAATTTTTTGTATATTTAGTAGAGACGGGGTTTCACAGTGTGAGCCAGGATGGTCTCGGTCTCCTGACCTCGTGATCCGCCTACCTCGGCCTCCAAAGTGCTGGGATTACAGGCGTGAGCCACCGCGGCCGGCCCTATGGATATTTTAAGGCCAAAACCACAGAATAATTTAATTAGTTGTCCGTGACCAAAAAATTAACAGAGTGGACAAGCCATAATTAAACAAAATTCCTTTGTTGTGAGTGCAACCCCACATACTCTAATAAAAGTGGATGGCAATGGAAGAAATGAGATAGTAGATAGCAAAGAAATGAGCCATAAGCAAAAGTGGCCATCACTGGCCTCTGGAGATGGTCTGCACTGAGGCAAAGGGTTTGAGGAGTTCATTCTTTTAATTGCTACATATAATTTCATGGCATGAACATACCACCATTTAATCATCATTTTTGAAGAAAAACCACTTCAAACACTGCATCCATGAACAGGTTTATGCAACCTGTGTGCAGAGGTTTCCCTAGATTGTTTATCAGAATGAAGTCCTGGGTCGGGGTTATGGGATCGAACACTGAAAAATATTCCAAATTGCTAGCGTTCGTTTGTTTCCTGTTTTTACTTTTTACAACTTTTAAATGTTTGCTAATCAGATTAATATAAATTTTTATCTCATTGTTATTGAATTTGCATTTCATGATTATGAGTGAGGTTGACATCTTTTCACATGGCTTATTATCCATTCTGTTTTATTATGAAATGATCTGCCCATTATTTCCATTTTTATGAGGATACTTGTATTGTCCTAAAAGAGCTGTAGGATCTGTACCTAATCTACTGCTACTTAAGTACATTGCAATGTCTTCTCATCTCTATTTTGAATATTCACCTTATTTATGAGGTGTGAGTGTGTATGTGTGTTTCTGTGGTTTGACTCTTGTCAAAACATGAATCTTGGCAGACTGCTATCAGCAAGGTGGCTGACTGGAAGCCTTTACTGCTCATCTCCTCTACAAAGACAGCCGAAACAGTGAACAATTCTATTTTGATGAAAATAACTAAAGGAGCAGTGGAGTACTTCAAAGGAGTAGCAGAAACTCTGTGGAGCACACAAATGCAGGCAATGTGGTAGAGAACCGAAGAAACACCCGGCCTCCCCACCCTATTACCAACCAGGATCAGCTCAGAACAGGAGGAACCTTTCCCTGAAGGGAAAAGGTGAGCAAGAGGATTCCAGAAGACCTATCAACACCTTGGACACCTACAGTCCACTACGGGACCCCTGCTGTCTTTGAAGGCACTGGCCCCTCTGGGAAACTCGTAAGGGAATCCTGTGCTCTCCCCAGAGAAGGAGCCACATTGTGGCCCCACCAGCCACATGGCCCATGTGGCTCCTGCACTATTCCATCTTGGAACTGAACCACTGCCGAAGTGTGTCCTTCTCCAGGACAAGTGGCCATGGCACCCTTCTATCCCTGAGGCTAAGCCATTACTGAACCACTCCTGCCAAAAGATCTGCCCATCCATGAGCCAAACTGTTGCTACACCCTACCCTCTGGGGCCAAGCAGCTGTGGGACTCCTTCATATAACTACACCCCACCCCCCAGTCGCAGTTGCACCCTGCCCCTTGGGGCCTGAGCTGAAGCCATGCACTGCCCCCCAGGGAAAACTGTCTTAGGAAAGCTGCTCCATTTACGCCTCCCAGTCACTGCCCCCTCGGGCCCAAGCTGAAATGGCACTCGTGTCCTGAGGAAACAGTACCTTGGTCCCCCACAGCGGCCATGCTCCCCTGTGCCCAAGCGCAGCAGCACACTGCATCCCAGGGAAACAATGTCTTGGCCACTCAGAGCAGCCACATACATCCTGGGCCTGAGCTGAAGCAGTGTCACCTCCCAGGGAATCAGTTACTTGACTGAGCTGAAGAGCCATGTATCCGAAACTGAGCTGACTTGGTACCCCACGTTCCAGGAAACGGAGCAGTGGCTGATCTGAGACACCCCACACTACAGGTCAAACAACTCTAGTACCCTGCTTCCCTGGAACTGGACAAGCTTCCTAGAGTCTGAGCTGCTGAGACACCTCCTCATTCAGGAATAGAGTCACTGCCACCCAGGGCCCAAGCAACAACTGTGCTCCACCATTCCAGAGTTTTGCTGCCACTTCCACCTGGCCTCAGAGTCTGAGTTACTGCCGAGTCCTACCATCCCAGGGTCCAGACTCACCTCTAACAACGCATTATCATGTGGGACCGGAGTTGCCACTGTGCTCTACTGGCTCTGGTTATGAGTTGCAGCTGTCCCCTGCTCCCCAGGCCCAAATCTCCAGAGCATCTCTTCTTTCCTGGAGCCAGGCCACTGTTGTGCCCTACCTCCCAAGGTCCTAATCACAACTACAACCTGATGACCTGGCTCAAACTGCTGGGGGCTGGGGCTTCTCAGAATCACAGACTCTGGCAATCTGCATTCAACCCTAACTCAGAGGGGGAGCCTAGCCCAAGACCCAGCTGCCACAATAGGCTTGCAAGACCCTTGAGGCTAGGGCCCCAACTACACCGCTACTCTGAGCACACTGAGCCCTGGAACCCATTGTTGCTGAAACTGCTTGTAGGCCATGTCAGATCTAACACCAAGAGAAGCCCTCTTGGCTAAGTCTGCCCATTGTGGGGAAAACTAGAAGGACCCCAAAAGGTCTTGCCACCAAAGACCTAACAACCTGTGCTGCCCCTATCACTGCCACACATTCCTACAGCCTAGGCCACTGAGGCACCTACAGTCATCACTGACATTGACTGCAGCTGAAGAAGCTGCACAAAGGCTATGCCACTGCATCAACTCAGAACCAGAGCCACCACAGCCTTCACAACTGGCACACCAAAACCCGTATGCAGGTGAAAGTCTTTCTGTATTAAAGTTACTCGTAAAGTTTGTAGGACGTGATTGTTCCACAGATTTGCTGACATAAAACAGGAACACAAAAAAACATGAGAAAGGAAATATGACATCACCAAAGGAAAACAACTCTCTTGTAGCTGACCCCAAAGAAAAGGAAATTTACAATATGGCTGAAAAGAAATTCAAAATAATTATTATTTAAGAAAATTCAGCAAGAGGCCAGGCTCGGTGGCTCACGCCTGTAATCCCAGCACTTGGGAGGCCAAGGCAGGCAGATCACGAGGTCAGGAGATTGAGGCCATCCTAGCTAAGATGGTGAAACCCCATCGCTACTAAAAATACAAAAAATTAGCAGGGCTGATGGCGGCACCTGTAGTCCCAGCTACGCGGGAGGCTGAGGCAGGAGAATGGCGTGAATCCGGGAGGTGGAGCTTGCAGTAAGCTGAGATCACACCACTGCACTCCAGCCTGGGCTGCAGAGTGAGACTCCATCTCAAAAAAAAAAAAAAAAAAAAAGAAAAGAAAGAAAGGAAAAGAAAATTCATCAAAATACAAGAGAATACAGTAGAAAATTTCACAAAATCAAAATAATTTATTGTCTGAAAGAGAAATTTAACAAGAGATAGATGTCATAAAAAAGAACCAAATGAAAATTGGAGCTAAAAAACTCAATGAGTCAAATAAAAGACAATATAGAGCTTCAGCAGAAGTCTAGATCGAGGAGAAGCATCTCTGATCTTGCAGATAGATCCTTTGAAATTGTTCAGTCAGAGGAAAAAAGAATAATAAGAATGAAAAAGAGTGAAGACGACTGAGGGACTAATGGGACATCATTAATCAAACAAATGTTTGCATTATGGGAGTTCCAGAAGGAGAAGAGGAAAAAGACAGGGGCAGAAAGTTAATTAATTAAAATTGCTTAAAAACTTCCAAGTCTTGGAAGAGATGTAAGCATCCAGATACATAATGCTCAAAAGTCCCCAAACAGATTTAATCCAAAGGGGTCCTCACTGAGGCACATTATAATTACACACTGTCAAAAATCAAAGACAGAAAGAATTTTAAAAGGAATAACAGAAAAACATAAGTCATATACAAGGGAGTCTCGGCTATCAGCAGTTATTCAGCAAAAACTCTGCAGGCCAGGAGAGAATGGGATAATATAGTCAAAGATTGAAAGAAAACTGCCAGCCAAGAATATTATATCAAGCAAAGTTGTCTTTTAAAAATGAAAGAGATATAAAGTATTTCCCAAACAAGCAAAAGTTTAGGGAATAATCACCACTAGACTTGCTCTACAGAAAATGCTTAATGGAGTTCTTCAAGTAGAATTAAAGCGCTCTAATCACCAACATGAAAACATATGAAAGTATAAAATTCACTGGTAAAGGTAAATACATAGACAAATTCAAAATACCTGAACAGACGCTCTGTAAAACATGTATATCTTCTAGTATAAAAGCTAAAAGTCAAAAAAGGTAAAAAAAAATAGTGATTGATATGAGTGTTAAAATATATGTAATACAAAAAGTTATAAATTGCACATCTAAAATGTAAGTAGGGGGTAACCGTAGACGGAGTTTCGCTCTGTCGCCCAGGCTGGAGAGCAGTGGTCAGATTTCAGCTCACTGCAAGCTCCGCCTCCCGGGTTTACGCCATTCTCCTGCCTCAGCCCCCCAAGTAGCTGGGACTATAGGCGCCTGCCACCGCGCCCGACTAGGTTTTTGTATTTTTAGTAGAGACGGGGTTTCACTGTGTTAGCCAGGATGGTCTCGATCTCCTGACCTCGTGATCCACCCGTCTCGGCCTCCCAAAGTGCTGGGATTACAGGCTTGAGCCACCGCGCCCGGTAAAATTGTTTTTTAAATAAATGCTTAAATACTTATTGGAGAAGTAGGGTAGTATTGTATTAAGCCAAATGTAAACCCACGTAGGCTGTCCTAACATAAACTGAAAAAGGTAATTACTTTGCCTGATGTCAGAATCTTTGCCAGACTTTCCTGGGAGGCTGGCTGAAGAATGAAGGGAATGAATCAAGTGTCAGGTATTTATGTCTTATATGTAGAAAGGACTACATGTAAATTCTTGGCAACTTAATTTTAGTATTTTTTTTTTTATGAGACGGAGCCTTGCTGTTGCCTAGGTTGGAGTGCAATGGCGGGATCTTTGCTCACTGCAACCTCCACCTCCTGGGCTCAAGCGATTCTCCTGCCTCAGCCTCTTGAGCAGCTTGGATTACAGGTGCCCACCAGCACGCCTTGCTAATTTTTGTATTTTTAGTAGAGATGGGGGTTTTACTTATGTTGGCTACACTGGTTCTGGAAACTCCTGACCTCAAGTGATCTGCCCCACCTTGGGCCTCCCAAAGTGCTGGGATTACAGGCGTGAGCCACCACGCCCAGTCCTTAGATGTGTCTTGTGCTTTGCATGCAAGCGTGTGTTAGTAATGGACTTCTTTTGTAAAATGATTTTATTATACTAGAAAAGTGTGTGTATATATATACACACTTTCTGTGTGTGTGTGTTGTGTAATATATACATATATATATATATATATTTTTTTTTTTTGGACAGCATCTCTCAGGCTGGAGTGCAGTGGCGCGATTCCAACTCATGGCAACCTCCACCTCCTGGGTCAAGTGATTCTCCTGCCTCAGCCTTCTGCGTAGCTGGAATTACAGGCACCTGCCACCACACCCAGCTAACTTTTGTATTTTTAGTAGAGACGGGGTTTCACCATGTTGGCCAGGCTGGTCTTGAACTCCTAAACTCAGGTGATCCACCCACCTTGGCCCCGCAAAATGCTGGGATTATAGGCGTGAGCCATCACCTAAGGCCAAGTATATTCTTTTGATTTTAAAAATTAAAATAAAATCCAAACCACAATAAGATGCCACTTCACATTCACTAGCATGGGTGTAATTGTTTAAAAAAAATAAAAATAAAAAGTGTTGGAGAGGATTTGGGGAAACTGGAGAAAGTAAAACCATGTAGCACTGTGGAAAATACTTTGGCGGTTAGTCAAAAAGTTCAAATTAGAGCTACTATATGACCTAGTAATTCTATTCATACATAGTCAAAGGAATTACAAACATATACTCATGCAGGAACGTATACACATTTGTATGCAGCAGCATTATTCTCAATGACCAAAAGGTGGAAACAACCTCCATGTGCATTAACTGATGAATGGATGACACAAATGTGATTGATCCATATAATGGATGTATTCTTCAGCCTTGAAAGGAAGGAAATTCTGACATGGAGATCCCTTGATGGCATTATGCTAAGCAAAATAAGCCAGTTACCAAAGGAGAAATACTGTGTGATTCCACTCACATGAGGTACTTAGAGTGGTCAGATTCACAGAAACAGAAAGTAGAAGGGTGGTTACTGTGGGCTATGGGGAGTTAGTGTTTAATAGGTACAGAGTTTCAATTTGGGAAGATGAAAAAGTTCTGGAGATTTGTTGTAGAACAATGTGACTGTACTTAACACTACTGAATTGTACACTTAAAAATGGTTAAAGATAACCAGGTGTGGTAGCTGATGCCTGCAATCCCAGTACTTTGGGAGGCTGAGGTAGGAGGATCACTTGAGTCCATGAGTTCAAGATCAGCTGGGCAACATAGCGAAATCCTGTCTCTGCAAACAATGCAAAAATTAGCCAGGTGTGGTGGTGTGTGCCTGTGGTCCCAGTTACTTATGAGACTGAGGTAGGAGGATCACCTGAGCCTGGGGAGGTTAAGGCTGCAGTGAGCCGTGATCAGACCACTGCACTCCAGCTGGGAAGACAGAGTGAGACCCTGTTTCAAAGAAAACGTAGGGGGAGGGGGCAGTGATTAGAGTTTAAATGTTATGCCTACTTAACTGTTTGAAGTCACACACAAAAGTCTTATTTAGTGAAATCATGTATTTTATGATTTCATTTATATGAAATGTCCCAAATGGGCAAATTCATAGGAAGTAAATACTTGCCAGGAAATGGGAGAGGAAATGGGGAGTAGGGTCAGTGATTCTGGGGCTTCTTTCTGGGGTGATGAAAATGTTCTGGAATTAAATAGTGGTGATGGCTGTACAGCCTTGTGAATGCTATACTAAAACCCACTAAATTCTGCACTTATTTAAATGGGTGAATTTATGGTATATAAATTACATCTCAATAAAAATTAATAAAAAGGAGTGTTGTGAGGAATTGGGAAAACAAACACACACATATATATACATATATATACACACACATATATATACACATACATATATGCGCCTTAACCCTAATCAGTTCCCTTTGTCCTTTCTGCAACAAAGTTATACCCAACTGATACTATAAGGTATATAGTCCAGATCTATCTGTATCTCTCTCTCTCTCTCTCTGTGTGTGTGTGTGTATATATATATGTATATATACACCTTTATGTTTCTAGAAAAATATGCAAAATGGCTTGGTGAATTTTCTTTTTGATTTTAACACTTCAACTTTTTTTTGGCCAGTCGTGGTGACTCACACCTGTAATCCCAGCACTTTGGGAGGCCGAGGTGGGTGGATCACTGTAACCCAGGAATTCAAGACCAGCCTGGGCAACATATTGAGACCCCTTCTTTACAAAAAAATACAAAAATTCACCAGGCTTGGTGGCACGTGCCTGTAGTTCCAGCTACTTGAGAAGCTGAGGCAGGAGGATCACTTGAGCCTGGGAGGCAGAGGTTTCGGTGAGCCGAGATGGCACCACTGCACTCCAGCCTGGGTGAGAGTCAAACCTTGTTTCAAAAAAAAAAAAAAAAAAAAAATCCAGCCTCGCAGTGGCTTCTTCCTATAATCCCAACCCTTCCGGAGGCCTTTAAGGCAGGAGGATGCCTTGAGCCCAGGAGTTTGAGGCTGCAGTGAGCTATGATTCTGCCATTGCACTCTAGCTTGGGAGACAGAAACAGACCTTGTCACAAATATACATTTTTTTCTTTGCTTTCTTCTTCTTCTTTTTTTTTTTTTAAAGACAGGGTCTCACTCTTTCACCCTGTCACCCCCCAGGTTGGGGTGTAACGGCTCAACCTCAGCTCACTGCAACCTCCCAGGTTCGAGTGATACTCCCAACTCAGCCTACTAAGTAGATAGGACTACAGGTGCACACCACCACGCCTGGCTAATTTTTGTGTATTTTTTTGTAGAGATGGGGGTTTTGTCAGGTTGCCCGAACTCCTGGGCTCAAGCGATCCACCCAGCTCAGCCTCCCAAAGTGCTGGGATTACAGGTGTGAGTCATTGCGCCCGGCCAGTCTTTTCCTTTTACTGTGTCCGTGGTTCAACAGTTTCCTTTTTTCCTCGTTCTCTATGGACTTTCTACTTCATTTGGACTCTGCTTAGATTGGCCTAGTTTTCTCTTTAGTCAAATATTCAGGAAGCAATTTATTAAAATTAAAAATGATCTAACAAGCTTTATTTTTATTATTGTTAAAAATCCTCATTTTGAAGAACACAACCACAAAGTAAAGAATGTTATCGATTTAACCAGCAAAAAAACAATATTTAATAATAACATTTAAAAAACATGGCTCCAGGCCATCTGGATGCCTTAACTTGGGCTCAGGGTTCTAACACTGATGAGGCTTCTTTAGCTTTCTTTGATGCCCTCCTGTGGGATTTAATCTGTTTTGGAAGAAAACACAATTGAGATTATCCATCACAACAACCACTATCTCCAAATCTGTATTCATTCCTTTTTTCATTTTAAGTCTCATCTACCTGATAAGTTGTTTGAAGACAGGAATTGTATGCTGTTCAACAGAGCTTTGATTCTTCCACAGTTCAGTCATCCTTGCTATCCTGCGGGGGACTGGTTCTAGGATACTGCCCCCCGACCATGCCAGAATCGGTGGATGCTCAATCCCTTATAATGGTGCAGTATTTGCATATAACCAACACACATCCCCCCAAATACTTTATTTACTTACTTGGAGACAGGATCGTCCTGTCACTTAGGCTGGAGTGCAGTGTCACAATCACAGCTCACTGCAGCCTCAACCTCCTGAGCTCCAATGATTCTCCCACCTCAGTCACCTGAGTAGCTGGGACTACAGGTGCATACCACCACACCTGGCTATTTTTTTTATTTTTATTGAAGACAAGGTCTCACTATGCTGCCCAGGTTGGCCTCCCAAAGTGTTGGGACTACAAGTGTCAGTCACCATGCCTGGCCCCATGTACTTTAGGTCATCACTAATAAAATGTATAGATATTGTACAATGGCAGCAGTTGTTATACTGTACTTTCTATTTGTATTTTTATTGTTTCTTCTTTCAAATATTCACCTCATCCAGTTGAAACTGAAGATGTGGATCTGCTGATGAAGAGGACTAACTGTATCTAACTTAGGGTCTTGCATGCAGCTGACACTTAATGCATTTTATTGACTGTTTTAGCTAACATTCAATGGACAATTTCTAATAAAAAACTCTTAAAAGTATGAAAAAAAAGGAAACCTGCTCTAAAGTGGCAGGAAAACCACCCTGGGCAACATAGCGAGACCTTGTGTCTACAAAAAAAGTTTTAAAATTTCACTGCCTGCCTGTAGTCCCAGCCACTCTGGAAGCTGAGGCAGGAGGATCCCCTAAGCCCAGGATTTGAGGTTACAGTGAGCTAGATCACACCACTGCTCTCCAGCCTGGGTGACAACAAGGCCCTGAGAAAGAAAAAAAAAGGAAAGGAAGAAAAGGATGTAAGTATTGAAAAGGAAGAGACAGGCCGGGCACGGTGGCTCAAGCCTGTAATCCCAGCACTTTGGGAGGCCGAGACGGGCGGATCACGAGGTCAGGAGATCGAGACCATCCTGGCTAATACGGTGAAATCCTGTCTCTACTAAAAAAATACAAAAAAAAAAAAAAAAAAAACTCGCCGGGCGAGGTGGCGGGCGCCTGTAGTCCCAGCTACTCGGGAGGCTGAGGCAGGAGAATGGCGTAAACCCGGGGAGGCGGAGCTTGCAGTGAGCTGAGATCCGGCCACTGCACTCCAGCCTGGGCGACAGAGCGAAAAGAAAAGGAAGAGACAAAACTATCATTATTTGCATATGAAAATGATAAATGTTAGACAGTCAAAGAAGCCTAAGAGAATCAGCTAAGATTTTAGTGGAAGCAATATGAGGATTCAGTACGGTGGCTAGAAACAAAATCAAGAGAGCAGCACACAAAAGTCAAATACTTGTCAGATGTACCACCAATAACTAATTAGAAAATGGAAGTAAGTCCCATTTACAATGGCAATACAAATGTATGAAGTATTTAGGAAGAAAAATACAAAGATCTGTTATGTAACAAAAGACGTGTAAGATCTGTATGATGGAAACCCTAAAACTCTTCTGAAAGACATTAACAAGAAATGAATAAATGACATGAAATACCACGTTCCCAGAATGTTGTACAGATGTCAATTCTCAAATTAATCTACAAATTTAAGGTAATCCTATTCAAATCCCAAGATAGTTTTTGGTGGTAGCTATTTTTAAGACAGGGTCTCGCTCTGTTGTCCAGGCTAGAGTGCGGTGGTATGACCACAGCTCACTTCATCCTCAACCTCCCAGGCTCAAACAATCCTCCCACTTCAGCCTCTGAAGTCTCTCATATGGTGTCCAAGAAATGGGGACAAATCTCACAAAGGGACTAGGCTCAGGAGGGCTGGAATATTCAGGGAAGGTGTTTTTTTTGTTTTGTTTTGTTTTTGTTTTTGGAGGCAGAGTCTCGCTTTGTCACCAAAGCTCGAGTGCAGTGGCCCGATCTTGGCTCACTGCATGCTCTGCCTCCCAGGTTCACGCCATTCTCCTGCCTCAGCCTCACGAGTAGCTGGGACTACATGCGCCTGCCACCACGCACAGCTAATTTTTTGTATTTTTAGTAGAGACAGGGTTTCACTGTGTTAGCCAGGATGGTCTCGATCTCCTGACCTCATGATCCGCCGCCTCAGCCTCTGAAAGTGCTGGGATTACAAGCGTGAGCCACCGCGCCTGGCCTATTCAGGGAAGGTTTCAAGCAGAAAGATGAACTTGAGTTGGCTTTGGAGAGATTCATGGGACTCCCACAGGCAGAGTGAAATAAGGGCATTTTAGATGGACAAATGCACAGACAAGAGCAGAAATGCGGATGGTGTGACTGGGGTATGGTGAGGGGCTGATCTGGCTGGAATGGAGGGCTGCCACAATAATGGAAATGGTAAATGAGGCAAATAAGGTTGGATTGGGAGCATGGCGTCAAGGTTGCCAGCTTATTAAATCACTCTTCCAATATGCTAGCAGTGGCCTCTTGGGAAAAGTAATACATCATGTAATCGAACAAAAGGCAAACAGAGGCAAGCTCCAGGAATGGGCACTGTGAACAGGACTCGCCCCAGAGTAGCCAGATGTAGGCTTTAGACATGTTAATGCAGGTTGAGCATCTCTGAGCCGAGGGGGAATGTCTCACATGGTGTCCAAGAAATGGTGACACATCTCACAGAGGGCCGAGGCTCAGGAGGGCTGGAGTATGAGACATTCCCCCTCCCCTGTGAACTTAAAAATGTGGCCAACAATTTTTTTTTTAAATGGCTACTCTGTAGTGCTTTAACTGGACCTATTTAGACAATGCCTTACACACTGGAAAAGGATGATACTGTGTGAATCTAATAAGTCTACAAGACAATAGTTCTCTCTATTGGCTGTCTCCTTCCTCTCCAGGGTGATGACAACTTCGTGAGGGTGATTATACGTCTCTCATCATTTCAGCAACAAGGAAATAAATTAGTGGCAGAGTAAGGGGTGACTTGGTGAGTACATCTAATTGTTGACATCGTTTTACGTGGGAGAAATTTTGCTATTACATCAACTTCTTAAAATAGTCTAGTGGGATTAACTTGGTTTCATTTCACAGAGACCTCCTGGAAATGAGGATCCTTTAAAATCCTGGAATATATACTGCAGTAAAAGAACAAAGTATACCTCAGCCTTAAAGGACTGAAAAAGAATGTCAAGTAGCAGCAGGTGGGGAAGTGGCTTTGGTTTTCAGTTTGTGAGCTCTGAATCCACAAAAAGACAGGACTGCATTCTGAAAACCTGAATTACTGTCCTTACCTCAATGAGACAAAAAATTATAACCACAATTGTTAGTATTACAGTCACAGATACTGCCAAGATGATTTTGTAGTCAAAAGCATATCCTGGAAAGTCTTTCATGAGCCAAATCCCAGCTCTTTGGGAGACCAAGGCGGGTGGATCAAGTGAGGCCAGGAGTTTGAGACCAGCCTGGCCAACAAGAAACCCCATCTCCACTAAAAATACAAAAATTAGCTGGGTGTGGTGGTGCGAGGCTATAATCCCAGTTACTCAGGAGGCCGAGGGAGGAGAATCGTTTGAACCTGGGAGGCAGAAGTTGCGGTGAGCTGAGTGAAGGGGTGGCCTGCCCCTCCACACTTGTGGGTATTTCTCGTTAGGTGGAAACGAAAGACTTGAGAAAAGGAATAAAACACAGAGACAAAGTGTAGAGAAAGAAAAGCGGGGCCCAGGGGACCGGCGCTCAGCTAAAAGAGGACCCACGCCGGCACCGGCCTCTGAGTTCCCTTAGTATTTATTGATAATTATCTTTACCATCAAAAAGATAAGGGAGTGGCTGGACAACAGGATCCTTGTAGGGAGGAAATCAGCAGTAAGACATATGCACAAAAAATCCTTGTAACATGAGTAAGTTTAAAGGAAAATGCTGTGCCTTGAGATGTATATGTGACATCTCCATAAACCTTTTAGCAGTATTGCTCCAGCAAGTCCCACCTTATTCCTAAAGGCGGTTTCTCCTCACTCAGTAAACAAGGCACACAATGGGTACTACCCGGAGATGTTCCATTGCCCAGGGAGGGGCAGGAGACAAATGTTTTTCTCTTTCTTGAGATTTAAGAGAATGGTGATGACCTTTAACCATAAGCAGCCTTTAGGCACTTGTTTAACAAAGCACATCCTGCACAGCCCAAAATCCTTTTAAACTTAAGTCACCACAGCACATGTCTCTTGCAAGGACAAGGTTGGAGGTAAGGTCACAGATTAACAGCATCTCAAATACAGAACTAAATGGAGTCTTTTATGTCTACTTCCTTCTATATAGACATGGTAACAAGCTGATCTCGCTTTCTTTTCCCCACAGCTGAGATCTTGTTGCTGCACTCCAGCAACGAGGCTCTGTCTCAAAAAAAAAAGAAAAAGAAAAAGAAAAATCTGCTGGGTCGAGTGCGGTGGCTCACACCTGTAACTCAAGCACTTTGGGAGGCCGAGGCGGGTGGATCAATTGAGGTCAGGAGTTCGAAACCAGCCTGGCCAACATGGTGAAACCCTGTCTCTACTAAAAATACAAAAATTTGCTGGGCGTGGTGGCATGCACCTGTAAGCTAAGCTACTCGGGAGGCTGAGGCAGGAGAATCGCTTGAACCTGGGAGGCGGAGGTTGCAGTGAGCCTAGGTCATGCCGCTGCACTGCAGCCTGGGTGACAGTGAGACTCCGTCTCAAAAAAAAAAAAAAAAAAAAAAAAGCGAAGTGAAAGAAGCCAAACATAAGAGGCGACACGCTATATGATTTCATTGATAAGACATTCTGGAAAAGGCAAAAGTATAGGAACAGAAATCAGATTAGTAGCTAACAGGGGCTGATGGTGAGGGGAGGGAATCGACTACAAAGGGATACAAGGGGCCTTTTTGAGGCAACAGAAATGCTTGATATTGGGAATGTAGTGGTGGTTATGTAACTATACATCTGTCAAAACTCATCAAACTGTACCCTTAAAAAGGGTGAATTACATGAAAATTATATATCAATAAACCTGACTTAAAAAAATAATAAAACAAACCTAAAGATCCAATTAAGTAAAAATAAATCTAAGAAAAAAATAACTTACAGTTTTTCCAGTTCAATAGTCATCGTGAGAATGTTCTTAAGTGTTGCAAGTGGGACTTGTGTTTTTCCCATGTCTCTGAAGAAGAAAGCAGAAACATTCATGATATGAACCCCAATAAAACATTCTGTACTTAAAAAGATAATTCAAAGACATGTGATTACTTCAATATCGGCTTCTCTATAAAACAAGTCAGCTCAACAGTTTATTTGCCACAGAATTCCAGAGACCTCTTATTAAAGAAATTTGATTTGCATCATCAAATTAATGATATTCAAGAATAGAACTCACATTATTTTTTCTTTTTTTTTTTTTTTACCATTTATCTTACTTCTCATTTCATATTGCATTCAGCCATCTTGATTATTTACTCTTCTCTTCCTTTTTAGAATAATGAACACCTATTCTTCTTTGCTTTCTTGGTTAAGTAATATTCCTCCATGTGTCTACATGTTCCAAATCTATACAGGTTCTTCAACACTGTTCTCTTGCCCTGCTGGCTGTCTTGACCATTACACATCCTTTCTTAATCCTTTTCTTTGCCAATAACTTTTTTCAATAACTCAGTTAAAATTTAAATTATGACTTTTTAGCCTAAATGCAAAATACTTAATCTTTGATGAAAAATTTAAAAAGAGCATAAATCATCTCATGACTCATGAAAGTACTATAGTACTTACAAATATTTTAATGCCGGCAATTTAAAGAGATACGGATCTTCAACAGTTGTCAGAGGATTGCGATTGAGAATTCTGAAAAATGCAATAGAATTAAAATTATCTGCATTTTCAAAGTGTGAAATTGCATAAAAAGTTTATAGTCATTTTTTGGTATGGAACTTGTAGGTAAAAAAAAAAAACATTTTCTATTTTTACCTAATAAATCACCATTAGACTTCGTAAAGCACTATTCCTTTGGCAACTACCTAGGTCTCTAGAAGATAAAGTAGAGGAGAGAAACAGGGGAAGAAATAGAAAAAATTAAAAAAAGTGGATAGCAAAGGAAAAATATGCCACAGAACTTTTCAGGTCAAAAACCCTAGAAGTGACTATGTTGGTAGGAAGCCCTGACTCTGTAGGAAACACTATTTCTAGTGTCCTCCATAATTCAGGTTGCTTGTCCTACTTCAAGTTGCTCATTTTTGTTGTTGTTGCTGTTTTGTTTTGTTTTGTTTTTTTGAGATGGAGTTTTGCTCTGTCACCCAGGCTGGACAGCAATGGCTCCATCTTGGCTCATTGCAACCTCCACCTCCTGGGTTCAAGCGATTCTCCTGTCTCAGCCTCCTGAGTAGCTGGGATTACAGGTGCCTGCCACCACTCCCAGCTAATTTTTGTATTTTTAGTAGAGACTGGGTTGACTGGGTTTCATCATGTTGGCCAGGCTGGTCTTGAACTCCTGACCTCAGGTGATCCACTCCCTTCAGCCTACCAAAATGTTAGGATTACAGGTGTGAACCACTGTGCCTGACTGCTTGCCTTTTATCTTTGCAAAGTTTTTCAAATTCATGGTTTAATTTGCACAGTTAAGGAAAAAAATAGGACCAATTCTTTTGCTTTATAGCCAAAGAAAAAGGGATAAATCTAAGAGAAGGAAGAACGGGTCAAAACCATACTCCCATCATATACTCCCACTTGTCTTGTATGACATCACAGCCTTTGTTACATTGCATGTAATCACCTGTCTACTTGTCAGTCTCCTGGACTATCAGGCTCCTTGAGGGCAGAGACCACATCTTATTCTCATTGTCATCCCTGTGCCTGGCATGATGTCTGAAATTTACTAGGCATTTAATAAATGTTTATTGGGCCGGGCGTGGTGGCTCATGCCTGTAATCCCAGCACTTTGGGAGGCTGAGGTGGGCGGATCACCTGAGGTCAGGAGTTTGAGACCAGCCTGACCCACACGGAGAAACTCCATCTCTAGTAAAAATATAAAATTAGCCGGGTTTGGTGGTGCATGCCTGTAATCCTAGCTACTTGGGAAGGCTGAGGCAGGAGAATCGCTTGAACCTGGGAGGTGGAGGTTGTCGTGATCCAAGATCGCGCCACTGCACTCCAGCCTGGGCAACAAGAGCAAAACTGTCTCAAAAAAAAAAAAAAAAAAAAAGTTTACTGAATAAACAAACGACATTTTGTTTATATGTCAATAAAATGAATAAATTCATTTCGATGAGAATTTTTATTCCAAAATGCTGCAATCTATTTTCTTTTTAATTCTTTTCAGTGAACAAGAAAAAGAAAAGAAATAGGAAGAAATAAAAGAAAATCAGCCTTTACATTAACCCAAGAATCATCACTTTTGCAGAAATTATAAAAATAATAATAATTACAGTGAGTATCTATTGGGCTGCTAGGTGTTTGTGATCGGCATTTCACATTTAATCCTCACAACAACCTTCTGTGCTAGATATTATTGCCCTATTTTATAAATGAGGAAACTGAGGTTACACAACTTGTCCTAGGTCACCAAGCTATTAAGAAGCTAAACTGCTGGGTGCGGTGGCTCACGCCTGTAATCCTAGCACTTTAGGAGGCTGAGGCAGGCAGATCACCTGAGGTCGGGAGTTCAAGACCAGCCTGACCAACATAGAGAAACCCCATCTCTACTAAAAATACAAAATTAGCCGAGTGTGGTGGCGCATGCCTGTAATCCCAGCTACTAGGAGACTGAGGCAGGGGAATCGCTTGAACCTGGGAGGTGGAGGTTGCGGTGAGCCAAGATCGTGCCATTGCACTCCAGCCTGGGCAATAAGAACAAAACTCCATCCCAACCCACAAAAAAAAAAAAAAGAAAAGAAAAGAAAAGAAAGAAAGGAGAAGCAAAGCTGTAATCTGAACTCATGTGCTTAATCTATAGGAAGAAGAAGGGTTTACTTTAACCTTACGGGTTTTTACATTTTTCTTTTCTTTCTTTCTCTTTCTTTCTTCATTTCCCTCCCTCCCTTCCTTCTTTTGAGTCAACATTTCCATTTATTGGCCGGGCATGGTGGCTCATGCCTGTAATCCCAGCACTTTGGGAGGCCGAGGAGGGCGGATCATCTGAGGTCAGGAGTTCCAGACCAGCCTGACCAACGTGGTAAAACCCCATCTCTGTCAGAGTCTCGCTCTACCACCCAGGCTTGAGTGCCATGGCATGACCTCAGCTCACTGCAACCTCCGCCTCCCGGGTTCAAGCGATTCTCCTGCCTCAGCCCCTTGAGCAGCTGGGATTACAGGCACCTGCCACCATGCCCAGCTAATTTTTGTATTTTTAGTAGAGACGGGGTTTCACCACGTTGGTCAGGCTGGTCTCAAACTCCTGACCTCAGGTGATCCACCAACCTTGGTCTCCCAAAGTGCTGGGATTACAGGCATGAGCCACCACCACGCCCAGCCTTCATTTATTTTTTGTAACTTCTATTTTAGGTTTAGGGGTACATGTGCAGGTTTCTAATACAGGTAAATTGCATATCACAGGGGTCTGGTGTACAGATCATTTTGTCACCCAGGTAATAAGCATAGTACACAATAGGTAGCTTTTTGATTCTCACCCTCCTCCCACCTGCCACGGGAACAACAGCTCCCCGGTACCTGTTGTTCCTTTCTTTGTCCATATGTACTCAATGTATAGCTCCCACTTATAAGTGAGAACATGTGGCTCCCAAAGTGCTGGGATTACAGGCCTGAGCCACCCCACCCAGCAACAAGGCTAATTTGAGGGTCACTTGTTTGATGCCTTTTCTTGCCCATGCCAAAGGTCAGAACTAGCACAAGCAGAGCAGGTCATATATAAGCTATGTACGTCTCTTGGCCTCTTTGTACCTTAGTTTCCCCATTTGAGAAAAATGAATGGATCTTAAGACATACTTTTCAGAGTTCATAATGGGATTATACCCAGCTAACCAATAATTGTATGTATTTTTATACATAAATAGTTGTTTACATGTATTCATCTTCTATTTCACTTACAACTTGTGTAAAAACTGCATTCCGTGCCAGGCCTGAAATGTTCCAAAGCTCAGTTCTGCGAGTAAATTGCAACGAAGATTTCTACAAAAGAAGACACAAGCCAAAAGAAAAAAAAATTTCAGAACATTTATCATTTGTTGTGATTCTAATTTATATAGGATGGAACATAACCCTAATCCTTTCTCTATGCACTAAGGAAATCTCACTGTGGAAGATACTGGCTTATGATTTATACCTTACCATTGCACATGTGGTGCATTAGCTGCAAAACAGTGAATGCTCAGTAAATACCTGTGATAAGTGATCTTTATTTCTCTAGAACAGGATTTCACAACTTCAGTGCCATCGACATTTTGGACTCTATAACTGTTTGCTGTGGGCATTTGTCTTGTGCCTTGGAGGATGTTTAGCAGCATCCCTGGCCTCTGCCCACTAGATGCCAGGAGCACACTCAGTTTTGTCAACCAAAACTGTATCCAGACATTACCAAATGTCACCTGAGTACAAAATCACACCAGTTGGGAACCACTGCTCTCTCATGATTCACTATGATCTTTGTAATTCTCACACTAATCTTTGCTAGAGACAAAAAGGATTTGCTGTATAATTTTAGTAGCTTCCTACTGGTAAAATTTTAATCATATTTCAAAGAGGTTTACAATTAAGTTTTAAAAAAATTCCAAATGTAATCAAGTGATATTTGTAACTTACAGATATTGCAAAAATGGTAGTGGTTCAAATGTATGTCTTTCAACAAACTGTATTTTATTGCAGGATAAATCTCTAGGAAAAAGTAAAAGAAAAATATTGCCTTGATTAGTTATTAGAGGTTGATTAGTATGAATAATAGCAAGAGTTTAGAATAATATTGAATACACATTTTTCATCTCAAGTCTAAATGTCTCGACTTGTGTTTGAACTTTCCAGAGCTCCTAACCCTGCCCATACCTCTCCTAGAGTCTCACCTTCATGGTTTTCATAAATAGAATATACATCTTTTTTTTTTTTTTTTTTTTTTTTTTTTTTGAGGCCGAGTCTCACTCTGTCGCCCAGGCTGGAGTACAGTGGCCGGATCTCAGCTCACTGCAAGCTCCGCCTCCCGGGTTTACGCCATTCTCCTGCCTCAGCCTCCCGAGTAGCTGGGACTACAGGCGCCCACCACCTCGCCCGGCGAGTTTTTGTATTTTTAGTAGAGACGGGGTTTCACTCTGTTAGCCAGGATGGTCTCGATCTCCTGACCTCGTGATCCGCCCGTCTCGGTCTCCCAAAGTGCTGGGATTACAGGCTTGAGCCATCGCGCCCGGCCAGAATATACATCTTAATAGACTTTGGAATTAATTTTTCCTGAGAGCAGCAGACTTCATTAGATGCCCTTTTGTAGTCTCATCAAGTCCTAGATTATGAGCTCAAAGTTTTTATATATAGTTTCTAATAGTAAAAAAAATAGTCCCACTTTTTTTTTTTTTTTTGAGACGGAGTCTCACTCTGTCACCTGGGCTGGAGTGCAGTGGTGGGATCTCAGCTCACTGCAAGCTCCGCCTCCCACGTTTACACCATTCTCCTGCCTCAGCCTCCTGAGTAGCTGGGACTACAGGCGCCCGCCACCTCGCCCGGCTAGTTTTTTGTATTTTTTAGTAGAGATGGGGTTTCACCATGTTAGCCAGGATGGTCTCGATCTCCTGACCTCGTGATCCACCCGTCTCGGCCTCCCAAAGTGCTGGGATTACAGGCTTGAGCCACCACACCCGGCCATAGTCTCACATTTATACACCTTCCTAGTTTAGGTCTGTTTTCCTAAGCCAGTTCAATATCAGAAGAAATAAAACACATCCTTTCACATCATTTGAAAGGAAGTTACCCCTTTAACTAACACATAACTTTGAACTAATTCAAATCATATTCATAGAATCAATTTCTATCATATTAATAGAAACTCATTTTTGGTTTTATATTGCATTAATACTTCATGAAAGCAATTTCTTCAGTTATACAGTGATGGGGCTTGTCCCTCCCTCTTTACCTGGATTTAATTTGGAATTAATTTGGTGTAACGCTGTCTGGCTGATGTCTCCATCTCTAGTCTCTTCCTTCCTAAACTATCCTGCACACAGTCATCAGATAAACTCTCCAGAAGTGGTTTGCAAAGACCACCATTTCCTGGGAAATTATTGAAGATGCAAATTCTTGGTCCCACTCTAGACCAACTGAATCAGTAACCACGAGGGCGGAGTCCGGAACTGAGTTCTAACGCGCCCTCTCAGTGATTGTGATGCAGATCTATCTACAGCACTGCTGCAGTAACACGGTTCCCCACGATGGCTCCTCAGCTGGGCATTCAAAGCCCTAGAAGATCTGGTTCCAATGTCCTACTCTCCCTCCTTGTACTCTACAGGTACTCATGGCATTCCTCGAATACTTTCCTGTGATTTGCCCTTCTCCCATTTTCCTTTTGCAAGTTTAGAATATTTTCCCTAAGATGTCTGTCTGATGTTACACAATGGCCCTTCAAAGTCCTATTCAAACGGCATTGTTTAGTAACATCCTCCTGGGTCCAGATTGAAGGCATTTTCCCCTTTTCTATGCTCCAGAAACAATGTATCCCTCCTCATGCCCACATCCATTTCTTCTTTTTAATGTAGTTATTTTTTATACCATTTCTTCTGAGCATAAACTCCTTGCAAGCATGGACTAGGTCTTGCTCATCTGCATTGCCCACCATGTTTAAAACTGACACATGGAAATAAAGCAAATTCAAATATTTGTAAAATAAATGAATAGCTGGGGGAGTAGGAGGAAAATGACTATTTTAAAGGAAATGTAGTTTTATTACTTCACAGCCACTGTAGCACTTTGGCATCCACTTGAGGGTCTTTATATCCACTTGCCTTGATTCCTCTACATTTGAAAGAATGTTTGCAAAACAGCATCACTAATGAGCTTAATAAGGATTAACGACATACACACCTCTATGGACAAAGGATAAGAATCAAGCTTCCATAGCAATGAACATAGTATCTTCTCGTCTCTAAACAGACAGAAATACTATGCAGGTATCCCTTTCTTGGTAACAGGGCTGGGGAGACAGTTATTTTGTAATTGGTGAAGAGTTAGGGGCATTTCTGGTATGCTTCTTAGTGTAAACATTTCTAGCTCTACCACTTAACCATCATTTTAAACATCTGTTTTCATATAACAATTCTTGAAATGAAATCCTTAATACTAGTCTATTCTGTTGGTAGCTTAATATTCTTGATCTATTATTTATACAATTCAGCTGATTTTTAATATTTAATGTTATTTTAATTCATATTAAATTACCAAAAGTTTCTGGATTAATGATGTTCAAATGAATGTAGGTGGTCTATATTTTCTTCTCCTTTAGGTAACAATCTGAAGTTAACTTTAATTCCTTTCATCCTACTCAACTAATTTTTTCAAATCTTTTTTTGTGAAAGTCAGACAGTAAATATTTTAGGCTTTGTGGGCCACATATGATCTCTCACATATTTCTCTTTCTTTTCTTTCACTTTCACAGTCCTTTAAAAATGCAGAAACCATTCTTAACTTAATGGGCTATTTAAAAATAGACCATAGATTAGATTTGATCTATTGGTTGTAGACTGAATAGAAGAAGATGGTGTGTGAACCCTTATAAAACAAGGTTCATATGAGTGTCAGTCACTGCTCGTATCTTCTTACCATGTGAAACTTTTTTCTGTCTGCATTTTGTCTATATAATTTAAAAACTGAAAATGCACAGGACATAGCTAATGCTAGAGATGGGCTGAGACCCTATACAAACCTACAGAATTGCAGAATTTTATTGCTGGAAGAAATCTTAGGAGATTATCTAATTTGAACCCTGTATTCATTTTACGGATAATATGACTAAAAACTTATAAATGTGATTAACTAACTTACAAATACTGGAGAGATAGCAGGCCTTCAAATGAATCCTTATGTAATTCAGTCAAATAATTTTCACTGAGAATTCTGGAAAATGAAAAAGTCATTTCTAGATTAAAATGCAAAGTACAACTATTTGCCACACAGGACTATGTCCTGCATGTGGGGGAAAGCTGGGTCATGGTCATTTCAAGACAGTGGTATCTGCTCTGCTTTCATTCAAACCTTTCCTTACATTTTCCTTGTTGTGTCCATCTCTGTCCACCACTACACACACACACACACACACACAGGCACACACAGGAAAGCACACACACACACAAGCACACCCCTACCCACTCTTCCCACCAAACTGCCTCCTCTCTAGATCCCAAAGTCCCTGTTAGAATCCACCTCTGGGTGGCACCAAGATCAGCAGAACTTCCATTTCCTCCTCTTTTCCCAAACCTTATTATGAAAGCCCCACATGGAACCATGTCAGGGCTGCAAGTGAAGCCATTCAACCTTTTTCCCCTATCAAAAAAAATGTGAGAACTACAATGTGCATACAGTGCACAGGACATCAATGTTCTTTGTATTTTATTTAATTTAATTTCTGAGACAGGGTCTCATTCTGTTCCTAGACTGGTGTCAAACTCCTGGCTCAAGTGATCCTCCTGTCTCTGCCTCCCAAAGTGTTGGGATTGCAGACATGAGCCACCTCACCTGGCCAAATATTCAGTTTAATAATTAAAAAGGAGATACCCATATTGTTACAAAAGAACACTGCTAGCATCCCAGAAGCCCCAGTGTGCCCCTTTCCAATCAAATCCCTCTCTCTAAGCCAAATTAGGTAACAACTATCCTGACTTTTGTAATAATTGTCTTGCTTTTAAAATGTAGCTCTGGCCTGGCATGGTGGCTCATACCTGTAATCCCAGCACTTTGGGAAGCCAAGGCAGGTGAATCACCTGAGGTCATGAGTTCAAGACCAGCCTGGTCAACATGGTGAAACCCTGTCTCTACTAAAAATATAAAAATTAGCTGGGCATGGTGGCGGGCACCTGTAATTCCAGCTACCCGGGAGGCTGAGGCAGGAGAATTGCTTGAACCCAGGAGGTGGAGATGGTGGAGGTTGCAATGAGCCAAGATCGTACCACTGCACTCCAGCCTGGGCGACAAGAACAAAATTAGGTGTCAAAAAATAAATAAAGCAATTCTCCTGCCTCAGCTTCCCAAGCAGCTGGGATTACAGGCACCCACCACCACACCTGCCTAATTTTTGCATTTTTAGTAGAGACGGGGTTTCACCATATTGGCCAGGCTGGTTTCAAACTCCTGACCTCAGGTGATCCACCCGCCTAGACCTCCCAAGGTGCTGGGATTACAGGCGTGAGCCACCGCACCTAGCATGTGTTTTATTTTTAATTTAGAACTCATGTATGGCTTGTCTATATAAGTTGAACTGGTAATGTGACACACAAACTGTTGTGAAAAATGCCAGTTACTTCGAATGTAAGCATTTTTTCCAAAATCATTTGTGTCTACATCAATTCCTTCTATAAATCAGTAAGAAAAGGATGAAACAATTCAACAGGAAAAAGAACAAAGGATAGAAAACTCAGAGAAGAAACACAAATGTTCCATAAACATATAATGATATTTAATTAAATTCATGAGTAATCAGAAAAATTCAAATTTAGGTGGAATCCCTTTTATTCATCCATAACATCAACAAAAAGTTGGAGAATACCCAGCGGTGAAAAGGTGTGGGGGAAATGAATGATGTCATCTCCCCACACCTTTTCACGGCTGGGTATTTTCCAACTTAGAGTAAGTTGGCACAACATTTTTGAGGGCAATTAAAATTTTATATCTACATAGTCTTCACTTCAACAATTCCATTTCTAGATATCTATGCTACAGGAATACTTGCCCATGTTCACAAAGAAGCATGTACAGGGATTTCACTGCAGCAATGCAGGTAACAAGAAAACTAAGCATAATCTAAATATTCATCCATTGGGGAATTATTAAATAAACTATGATGCATCCAGACTATGGATGATGCAGGAGTTTAAATGAATGGGGTGACCATCTGAGTACTGGGAAGGAAAGAATCTAAGACATATCATGAAGTGAAAGAATCAAATTCCAAGATGTTACCATTTATGTAAAGAAAAAAGATTTTTCAAACAACACAACAAATCCATTTTGCTTTATGTAAATATGTATGTAGGCAAATGGGAAAAACTCTGGAAGGATGCATACTAAATGCAGAGAAGCATTACCTCAGGGATGAGGGAGTAGGGCACAAGGAGGGTTTTTGTTATAACTGTTATTGCATTTTTATACATTAAAAATAGAATCGGGCTGGGGGTAGTGGCTCATGCCTGTAATATGAGGATGTTAGGAGGCCAAGGTGAGAGGAGAACTTGAGCTCAGGAGTGCAAGACCAGCCTAAGCAGGATGGGAAGACCCTGTCTCTACAAAAAATACAAAATTGCGTGGGCGTGGTGGCGTGCACCTGTGGTCCCAGCTACTTGGGAGGCTGAGGTGGAAGGATCGCTTGAGGCTGGGAGGTGAAGGCTGCAATGAAATGTAACTGTGTCACTGCACTCCAGCCTGGGGGACAAAGTAATATCCTGACTCTGAAAAAAAAGAGGAAAAAAGAGAATATAACCATGTATTATTTGTATGATAAATAAATTTAAGTTGCCTCTTAAAGAGAGCCTACCAAATTTAATTTTAAAATAACCATAGGATTGCAATCAACAGAGGCTGGTTTGGGGAATGGAGGGGAAATATCTTTTTTCAGAGGTATTGACCTCAAAATTCTGGACTGAGAAGGATCTTTTTTTTTTTTTTTTTTTTTTTTTTTTTTTTTTTTTTTTTTTTTTTGAGACGGAGTCTCGCTCTGTCACCCAGGCTGGAGTGCTGTGGCCGGATCTCAGCTCACAGCAAGCTCCGCCTCCCGGGTTCACGCCATTCTCCTGCCTCAGCCTCCCGGGTAGCTGGGACTACAGGCGCCGCCACGTCGCCCGGCTAGTTTTCTGTAGTTTTTAGTAGAGACGGGGTTTCACCATGTTAGCCAGGATGGTCTCGATCTCCTGACCTCGTGATCCGCCCGTCTCGGCCTCCCAAAGTGCTGGGATTACAGGCTTGAGCCACCGCGCCCGGCCTGAGAAGGATCTTACAATGCAGTTAGTTTTCTGTCATATTCAGAGAGAATATACACTCACAGTTTCTCGGTCCAACTGTATGCTTTCCATACATTTCCATCAATGTGAAAAATATAGTTTCCGTGGAAATCTCTGTGAAGAAACACAGTTTATATCCTTGAATAGGCAGGACAAGAATGAACAGGATAAGTAAAAGAATCGTGGCAACCTTGTCGGGGATATTCCGTTACAGAAAATAACATCTGCTTTCTCATTTCCAGAGCTATCAGCTTCCCAGTTTGCGCAATTCATCAAGAAACAATGTGGGGCCACTGGCACAAATCATGAGGCATCTCCCGGAAGCTTAACTTCCTATCCATCCCATCTCTTGGACAGACGATGCCAGTTAATTACTTTGAATGTAAGTATTTTATCAAAAAGCACTTATGTGTCTAAACAAACTCCTACAAATCAACACAAAAATGGTAAATAATTCAACAGAAAAATAGGCAAAAGCTTATCACTATCAATAAATAAGTAGAAAGAAACTCTACGCCAGGTAGCACCAAAGCTTTGCCCTCTGTTGAAACATCCTAGGCTTTTTCTTTCCACTCTTATTACAACCGATCTGATTTGGCCCCTTCACACTTTACTCCTACGTTTTGCAAGACCTTTCTAAGTTGTCTCCCTGAAATAAGCTTTTCCTTTTGGGCGCTCTACATAGGGATTCTAAAATAATCCTTTGCATGTCTACACTTGAACATAAAGCAAAAAACAAAATAAAATAATTCTCCTGTTTTAGTAATTTAACCTCTCTTGCTTGGAAACTTTCAATGGCTTTCCACACCTCACTGTGTAATTTTCAAACTCCTGTAGCTGATAGTCAAGGTTTTACATAATCATATCTGCATTGCTCCCTCACCTAATTCTTTGCAGCCAGATTGGTCTACTAAATTCCAACCATACCTGTAGCCATGCCTTTGCCTAGACTGTACTCCCATTTTTTTTCTATTTAACAAATTATAGCTAGTCTTTAAGACCCAAGTAAAGTTTTAGCTTATCCATATAGCTTTCCTTGATCTCCACACCTCAAGGATCATAGATTCTGGTAAATTCTAGCACCGACAGTATGCATTTTCTTTTAGTGATTAATTATATATACCTCCCTTTTTATGCCTATTCTATTTCTTCCCTCCTATCATTTTCATGTTCTGGAGACAGTAGCATACTTGACCCTGGGTTTGACACAAAACGAGTGCTACGTATCGAAAGCCAGGGACAACGATGAGTTGTGGACATAACTAAAGGACTGAGTAATCATGTTAACAGCCAACACTCCTACATATGCTAGGCACTGATGAAGTGTTTCATATATTCACTCACCTAAATTTCACAACAATCCAATGAAATGGGAACTAGCATAACCCCCAGTTGAAAGGTGAGGAAACTCAGTCACAGAGCAGAATAACTTGCTCTGGGTCACCAACCTAATAAACAGACCTGGGTTCAACCCCAGGTAGCCTGGCTCCGGAATCAACTCTTAACCACTTAGAGCCTCATCACAGATCGGGAGAGGGACAGGCTGCTGTAAAGAGGGTGAAGCAAAAATGGGAGGAGAGCAGCGGTTAAGCAATGATGTGATAGGGCTAAATAAAAATGGATGAGAAAACAAGTAAAAGACTGGAGTAAAAGCAAAAGACTGGAGAATGGGTCTAACATTAAAGGAGAATAAGAAGGCAGAATTGACAAGCAAAGGTGAAAGCAGAAAGTCAGTTGTCAGTATGGCTTGGGGAGATAAAGGAGGCCCACGAAGGCCTCCAGGAAAAGGCTGCCACATCAGGCAGGACACAGAGGATGACTGAGGAAAGGTGATTCTTACAAGATGGTGAAGGTGCCATTGTAGGTGTTGGGCTCTGGCACAGGCACTTGGCGGAGCCTCTGCTTTGGGCCGAGATTAATACATGACAGCGTCTCATTTCCGCAGGTACAGAGCTCACATATGTTGGTGCTTGTGGAGGCCTTCTGTTCCTCTGATGCAGTTAAAGCCTTATTTTGGGTGTGACTTTCAGACTGCACCAATGAATCCTGAGTAGGTTCTAGTTCAGTATGTGGACCTGTGACTTCAGTCAGGCTTCGATGCAGAGTCTGAACCTGGTCTGGATGAGAAGCTGTAGTCTTCTCCAGGGCTGAAGAATGTCCAATCTCTATAATGGGCTCTGGAGTTACGGCAAGCCCTGGGTCTGGAGGCTGAGTCGAGGTCTCCTCTGTGGTTGGAGATGGTTTAACCTCTGTAGTAGGTTTTGTAGTTATGTTAAGCTTCAGGGCCAGAGGTTGAACTGTGACTTGAGTCAGGTGTGAATGCTGACCCTGACCCTTGTCTGAAGGTGGAAGTGTCACCTCAGGGTGTTCTGGAGGAGGAGCTGTAGTCATCAGGGCTGTAGAAAGTTCAACCTCCGCAGGGGGTTCTGGAGTGATGGTAAGTCGCAGGTCCAAAGGTTGAACTGTGACGCTGGGTGACATTGGATGCTGAGCTTCATGCTGACCTGGTGTTGGAATTGTTACCTCTTGATGTACTAGAAGTTGGGGTACAACTTTCTTAGTAGACTGAGTTGGGGTCTCCTGCATGGTTGGAGAAAGTTCAACCTCTGTTGTGGATTCTGGAATGATGGTAAGCCCTAGGTCCAAAGGTTGAACCATGGCTTGAGTCAGGTGTGAATGCTGAGTCTGAACCTGGTCTGAAGGTGGAAGTGTCACCTCAGGGTGTTCTGCAGGAGGAGCTATAGTCATCAGGACAGTAGAAAGCTCAACCTCTGTTGTGGATTCTGGAGTGATGATAAACCCCGGGTCCAAAGGTTGAACTGTGGCTTGAGTCAGGTGTAAATACTGAGTCTGAACCTGGTCTGGATGTGGAAGTGTCACCTTAGGATGCTTTGGAGGAACTATAGTCTTCTTCAGGGGTGTAGAACGTTCAGCCTCCGTAGTGGGTTCTGGAGTGATGGTAAGTCCCAGGTCCAAAGGTTGAACTGTGACGCTGGGTGACACTGGATGCTGAGCTTCATCCTGACCTGGTGTTGGAACTGTTATCTCTTGATGTACTAGAAGTTGGGGTACAACTTTCTTAGTAGACTGAGTTGGGGTCTCCTGCATGGTTGGAGAAAGTTCAACCTCTGTTGTGGATTCTGGAATGATGGTAAGCCCTAGGTCCAAAGGTTGAACCATGGCTTGAGTCAGGTGTGAATGCTGAGTCTGAACCTGGTCTGAAGGTGGAAGTGTCACCTCAGGGTGTTCTGCAGGAGGAGCTATAGTCATCAGGACAGTAGAAAGTTCAACCTCTGTTGTGGATTCTGGAGTGATGATAAACCCCGGGTCCAAAGGTTGAACTGTGGCTTGAGTCAGGGGTAAATACTGAGTCTGAACCTGGTCTGGATGTGGAAGTGTCACCTTAGGATGCTTTGGAGGAACTATAGTCTTCTTCAGGGGTGTAGAACGTTCAGCCTCCGTAGTGGGTTCTGGAGTGATGGTAAGTCCCAGGTCCAAAGGTTGAACTGTGACGCTGGGTGACACTGGATGCTGAGCTTCATCCTGACCTGGTGTTGGAACTGTTATCTCTTGATGTACTGGAAGTTGGGATACAACTTTCTTAGGAGGCTGAGTTGGGGTCTCCTGCATGGTTGGAGAAAGTTCAACCTCTGTCACGGACTCTGGCGTGATGCTAAGCCCCAGGTCCAAAGGTTGAACTGTGGCTTGATTCAGGTTTGAATGCTCTGGAGGTTGAGCTACAACTTCATTAGGGAGCTCTGGAGTCTCAGCTGGGGCCTCCTGCTGGGTTAGAGAAGACTCACCCTCCTCAGCGGTCTGTAGATGCTCAGCTTCAGCCTCCTGCTGGGTTGGAGAGGGGTTCTCACTATTAACAGGTTCCGGAGATTGAACTGAAGTCTCCTGTTGAATTGCTAAAGGTCCAGCCTCTTCCAGTGACTCTGGAGGCAGAGGTGGGCCCCCGTGCTGAGTGGCGGGAGGTTCTGCATCATTACCTGGCCCTGAGAGCTGAGCTGTAGCCTCCTGGAGGACTGGAGAAGTTCCCACCTCTGCACTAGGCTCTATTATGGTGAGCTGCGTGTCTGGACGCTTAACAGAGACATTGGGAAAATCTGAATGCTGAGTTTGATGGTGACCAGGAGGTGAAACTGTGACTTCATGATGTTCTGAGGGCTGAGCTGGGGCCTCCTGCTGGGATGGAGAAGACTCCACCTCCCCAGAAGACTCAGAAGGCTGAGCTGGCTGCTCCTGCTCACTGGGGGAAAGTTCAGCCTCTATAGGAGGACCTGGAAGCTCAGTTGGGGCCTCCTGTTGGATTGGAGATGGCTCCAACTCTTCTGGAGACTGACCTGGGGTCTCCTGCTGGGCTGGAGAAGATTCCACCTCCCCAGAAGACTCAGAAGGCTGAGCTGGCTGCTCCTGCTCACTAGGGGGAAGTTCAGGCTCCATAGAAGGACCTGGAGGCTCAGCTGGGGCCTCCTGTTCGGTTGCAGAAGGTTCCACCTCCTCTGGAGGCTGACCTGGGGACTTCTGCTGGGCTTGGGAAGATTCTGTCTCGTTTTCAGCCTCTAGAGTCATGGGAACCTCCACATCTGCAGGTTTAACTATAATGCCAGGCAAGTTATAAAGAGATTGATCCTCACTTGGGGGTTGAACTGTCACCTCAGGATTCGGTAGAGTTAGACTCTCCATAGAGGATGCTGGAGGCAGAGCTGGGGCCTCCTCTTGGGTTGAAGAAGGTTCTTCCTCTTCAGGGAGCTGTGGAAGCTGTCCTGGGGCATCTTGCTGGAGTAAAGAGGATTGGATGTCTTCAAGCATCTCTGGATTTTGAGTTTCAGGCTCTAGATGGAATTGAGAAAGTCCAACTTGCTCAGGGGGCCCTGGAGGCTCATCTGAGTTCACCCTGAGTTCTGGAGGCAGGCTGCTGGGATACAGTGTATCCATACTCGAATATTCATCCTGCAAAGTCTGTTTCTGATGCCCAGACTTGGATAATTGGTGTGGAATTCCATCAATCTCAGCAAGGCTCCAACGCTGAGCTAGATCTTTCTTCAGGTTCTTGGGCGAGACAATAAACGTAGTTGGTTTTGAAATCTTACTGTCTAGCGGAACAAGTCTTTCATCTGCCTGATGACCTGCAGACCGATCTAGATCTGCAGTTGGAATCTTAGTTTTGAGGCGAGGAAGCTGAACTAGGGTCTGGTTCTCATCCCCATCCAGCAGTGGGACCACCTCTGGGAGCCTTTCTTGCGGAGTCAACTTCTCATTTAAATCCTGGTGTGCAGCGGAGAACTGTTCTGGTCCCAGGGGGAGCTCTTCAGCTGAATCCGCGTCCACAAATGGAACCAAATTTTCAGTCGATTCCTGGGGTGGGGCTGACATCTGCGAAGAAGCAGACGGCCCCAGGTAATCAAAGTCCTCCGGGTCTGCCGGGGGAGTGGGCGCATGGGGAGATTCCCATGGGAGATGGGAGGAGTGGGAAGACCGGGGCTCAGGCGGCCCCAGGGGGTTAGAGGTCAGCTGGAGCGGGTCTTTGACCCACTCCAGAGGCTGAGCCTCCTTGACTAGTAGACACAATAGTTGCCACGTGAGGAGAGGCCATGGGCCCCAGAAACGCGGTCGGGACATGACACACGCGGGTGCTGCGCACTGAGCGGGAGTCATTCTGGCAACCGCAAGATGCTCGTGCCCCTTATAAGCGTGCACCCCGCCCTGTCTTTATGACGCTCTGTCTTTATGACACCTTTATTTATGCCACCTTTATTAGGCTTGTGTCCAGATCTGCTCCATGTCACCATGGCAATCTTATGTCACAATCCCGCCCAAACACCCCCTCCCACCCCGCCCGGCTGGAACACCCCTCCCCCTCCCCTTAGGGAGGAAGGATTTGGGCCACAGACCCAGGTGGTCCCAGGACTCCAGCAGCCTGCTGTGGTGTGGTGGGGTGGGGTCACGGGACCTTGCCTTGGGATCTTCAGAAGTGCTAGTCCAGTTGTGGCAGCCTGAACTCTTCCTCCTCCAAGGTGAAATCCGAGCATACTCTTCCTTTCAGGGAGAGCAACTGAGCTGCAAAATTGGCGCCAGTTAGGGTGGCAGGCACGACGCACATTACAGTCATTTATTCCAAACTGTTGCCGTTTTCACTAAACTGTTGCATGTTTGATAATGAATTCACCACCCTACTAGGTAGGGGCTGCCAGGGAATAAGCGAGGACTCCAGATTTTCTGTAGGAGGGGTGTTGAGGGTGGGCAATTCAGTCTGGGAAAGAAGGCTTTAATCCAAGTGAAGAGCCCTTTGCACTAGCAGGGAGGAGGCTGAACCGTCATCCTGCCTTGACTCAACACAGCCATTACCCTAGAAGTTACAGCGCCACCCTTCAGAGATCTACCCTGTGTGCACACATGGAGAAGCAGCTTAGGCTGTTAAAGTCAACATGTTAAATAATTTCCTGAAATGCGACTGTAATTAGAACACAGCTGACTTCCCCCACAGCCATTCTTACCTATTACTGTCTGGCACAATTATCAGCATGTAAACTCCAAGAAGGTGCTTCATCTTATTCCAGTGCCTAGCATAGGCATAGGGTGCATAGTGATGGTTTTAAAACTGAAGGGGGGCTGTGCACAGTGGCTCACACCCATAATGCCGGAACTTTGGGAGGCCGAGGTGGGCAGATCACTGAGGTCAGAAGTACCACACCAGCCTGATCAACATGCTGAAATCCCATCTCTACTAATAGCCGGGCGTGGTGGTGCATGCCTGTAATCCCAGCTACTCGGGAGGTTGAAGCAGGAGAATCACTTGAACCTGGGAGGCAGAGGTTGCAGTGAGCCTAGATCGCAACATCGCACTTTAGCCTGGGCAATAAGAGAGAAACTCCGTCTCAATAAAATAAAATAAAATAAAACTGAAGGGATTCCAAGATTCACCTTATTTTTTTTTTTTTTTTTTTTTTGAGACGGAGTCTGGCTCTGTGGCCCAGGCTGGAGTGCAGTGGCGTGATCTTGGCTCACTGCAAGCTCCGCCTCCCGGGTTCACGCCATTCTCCTGCCTCAGCCTCCCGTGTAGCTGGGACTACAGGCGCCCGCCACCGCACCCGGCTTATTTTTTGTATTTTTAACAGAGACGGGGTTTCACCGTGGTAGTCAGGATGGCCTCGATCTCCTGACCTTGTGATCCTCCCGTCTCGGCCTCCCAAAGTGCTGGGATTACAGGCGTGAGCCACCACGCCCGGCCAGATTCACCTTATTTAGGGATGGATC
Organism: Rhinopithecus roxellana; assembly: GCF_007565055.1. NCBI lineage: Eukaryota > Metazoa > Chordata > Mammalia > Primates > Cercopithecidae > Rhinopithecus > Rhinopithecus roxellana. The sequence continues at coordinate 164,935,915 of NC_044551.1, forward strand.
TTTGCTATAATCAGATTTCTGAAATCAGTGCTGGCTTCCTCTCACATTTCACAGGAACCTAGACTTCTTTTTTTTTTTTTTTTTGAGACGGACTCTGGCTCTGTCGCCCAGGCTGGAGTGCAGTGGCCGGATCTCAGCTCACTGCAAGCTCCGCCTCCCAGGTTCACGCCATTCTCCTGCCTCAGCCTCCCGAGTAGCTGGGACTACAGGCATCCGCCACCTTGCCCGGCTAGTTTTTTGTATTTTTTAGTAGAGACGGGGTTTTACCGCGTTAGCCAGGATGGTCTCAATCTCCTGACCTCGTGATCCAGCTGTCTCGGCCTCCCAAAGTGTTGGGATTACAGGCCTGGGCCACTGTGCCCGGCCAAACCTAGACTTCTTAAAGCTTGAAGTTTACTGGGTGGGTTTTATTTAAATTGAGTTAAAATAATTATTTTACAGGGAAGGACTTCAAAACACGTTGCAACTTCGGGGTGAAAGTTAAATAAAACACTCTAGCCCCAAATTAAGTTCCCACTGAAACGAAACTTTTGCTCCTTTTTTTAAAAAAAATTCCATAAATATTAAATAATGACTATTTTCTTTTGAGATTACTTTAGAAACTTAATCCCTATTTAAGAGCTTTCATATGCAGTCATGTGTTGCCTGCCATGTGAGGAGCTTGAGAAATGTGTCATTAGGTGATTTCACCATTGTGCTAACATCATGGCATATACTTACACAAACCTAGGTGGTATAGCCTACAGCACACCTAGGCTATATGGTATGGTCTATGACTCCTAGGCCACAAACCTCTACTATGTGTTACTGTACTGAATATTAAAGGCAACTGTCACAGAATGGCAGGTATTTGTGTATGTAAACATGGAAAAGGTATAGTTAAAATACTGTATAAAAGATAAAAATGGGGCCCAACCACAGTGGCTCATGCCTGTAATCCCAGCACTTTGGGATGCGGAGGTGGGTGGATCACCTGAGGTCAGGCATTCGAGACCAGCCTGGCCAACATGGCAAAAACCAGTCTCTAATAAAAATACAAAAATTAGCTGAGTATGGTGGTGCACGCCTATAATCCCAGCTACTCGAGAGGCTGAGGTAGGAGAATCACTTGAACCCAGGACGTAGAAGTTACAGTGAGCTGAGATCACACCATCGCACTCCAGGCTGGGCAACAGAGTGAGACTCCATCTCACCACCACCACCACCACCACCACCACCACCACCAAGATAAAAATGGTATGCCTGTATAGGGATAGCTCCATTATACTCCCATGGAACCACCATCATATATGTGGTCTACTGTTGACCAAAACTTCATTTTGCAGCACATGATCATAAATGATTGACAGAAAGATCTTCAGCAAAATAGTCCACCCAAGGTATATGGGAGATATTGAGATCCAAGTAATAAGCCATATTTGAAAGTCATTATAGTTTTTGAAAGCTGTAGCACAATCAGTCTTAAGGCCACTTACATTCTCCCCACATCTCTGGGATCCTGTTTGAAGGGAGTTCTAAAAAGGCCTGTGTTCAAGCAGCCCAGCATCCCTTACTCGTGGGGCCGGGGGAGACTAACCCCTCTCCTATCTCCACAACTGTAGTAATACAGTCCTCAGTTCTGCTCTCCAAACTTCAAATAAGGGGTCAGAGCCAAGGGTCAAGACTTTAGGAAAAGCCCCAGAAATACCCTGCACTCAAAATGCAGTTTCAGAGTTTCACATTTTCCTGAGAATGAAACAAATTATCCTCCAAATTCTGCTGCTTATTTTGAATTATGGTTATACTGGATATGTTATCTGACCCTTGAGTTTTTTTTGTTTTTCTGAGATGGGAGTTTCACTCTTGTTGCCCAGGCTGGAGTGCAATGGAGCGATCTTGGCTCACCACAACCTCCACCTCCCAGGTTCAAGCGATTCTCCTGCTTCAGCCTCCCGAGTAGCGGGATGCATGCGCCACTGTTTCCCCATGTTGGTCAGGCTGGTCTTGAGCTCCCAACCTCAGGTGATCCGCCTGCCTTGGCCTCCCAAAGCACGTTTGAGCCACTGCGCCCGGCCCTGTTACCTTTGAGTTTTTATCTCCACATACTTGAATTAAACCGGGTAGTTCTTCTTCCAATGTGACATCTACAATCTCTTCACTGGGTCTGTACTCCACAGCTATTTTATCACTTTCTGAAATACAGTTAGCAAGGATCAATTCAGAATGTTTTTCATTCTAAAACTTCCTGCATATATTGGTAGCAGCCCACAATGAGACATTATTTTGGTTTCTAAAAGCAGAAAATAAGAGCACTTTCCTGGAAGTTCCCTCATTATACCCTTGGATTTTTTCTTTTTTTTTAGAGACAGAGTCTCACTCTGCACCCAGGCTGGAATGCAGTGACACTATCAGAGCTCACTGCAGCCTGGAATTCCTGGGCTCAAGTGATCTTCCCGCCTCAGCCTCCAGAGTAACAGGGTCTACTCCCCTGTGCCCAGCTAATTCTCTTTTTTAGAGACATGGTCCCGCTTTGTTGCCCAGGTTGATCTCAAACTCCTGGCGTGAACTGATCCTTCTGTCTTGGTCTCCCAAAGTGCTGAGATTTCAGGCGTGAGTCACCATGTCTGGTCTCACAGCTCAGTTTTTAACATATGTATGAAATATCAACTGTGTTTGGGTCACAGGACTTTATGATGTTACAGATAGGAACTAACGAATAATAACATAGGAAATAAAAAATGTAGGAAACAAAAATGTTGAATCACAATATGACTAAAAGGATAGGCATCAGGTGTGGGGTCAAAGTAAGTTCAAATCCAAAATAGAGACCACGGGGCTAGTAGACACTTCACATTAGAAGCACAGCTGGGTGTCTACTCACTGAGAACCGGAATTCCACCAGATACAATGAACACAGCTTCAGAGTGAAAACATTTTAACATTTTTTTTGGCAGAAAATGGCCCACACATGCTCTATAGACAATACAGCTTCCTTCAAGGCAAACTAGAGCTATAATGCTTTTGGTCTAAGAAGTTTTGAGTGTGTGCAAGGGATACCTCTGCACACTAGGGAGAGGGAGACAACCCACACATTTGGCTTCGTTATTAAAGGTCCTCCCTCCCTGTAACCAGATGGGTTATTTCCCCTAAGATCCAGATGAGCAAAAATTCATACACATTCGATGAAATTCCAGAAGTTACCTTCAAACTCTGCTACTCATTGAATGCCATGAAGATATTGGAAAAAAGAAAAAGAAAAAAACAAAAAAACCACCTTTCTTCTCAACAAGGGATTGATATTATCACATTTGAGAGAACTTCAGAATCTCAGGCCTGAACCCAGGGCTGCTAAATTAGGATCTGCAGTTTCTCACAATCTTCAGGTGATTTATATGGTCATTAAAGTTTGAAAAGCTGCCTTGAAACAGTCCTTCCTAAAACTGAAGTGGAGGAGAAGCAAAAATCATCTGGTAAATTGTTCAAAGTAATCTCAAATGCAACCCAAATTTACAGAATCCCAGATGAAGCTCAATAATCTGTATTTTTATCCTTCTCCCCAAATAATTCTGATGTGCAGGCAAGTTTGAAAACCACTGCTTTAAAGAAAATGGATACTCCCCTTACCAAGCAGAAAGTAGGGTTTTGGAAACTCATGCAAGGGAAGCAAAAAGATGCCTCAGGAGGCAACAATTACAACAGGATTGATGCAAAAGGAAGCCGAAGCTTAACCAAAGACATTAATATGTGCCTACAAAAGAAAATGCTAAGGAAGTCAAGTGGTGTGCATGAATTCTGAAGACAAATGGAGAAGCAAAGAACAAAATTTGTCAATGAATTTCCAGCACAGTCTAGGTTAAGGGAGTGACTTTCTTGACTGAATGACACAGACTCTGGGCCACCTGGTCGGTTATTACCTTAATGGAGGAATTATATTACCATGTGCAGGTACTTTAATTAGAATGACCTGGCAGTTACTGAGGCAAAATGTTCTGCTCCTTTGTATCCTGCAACACAAGAAGGATCTACATGGATGTTCTCTTCTCTGAACTGTTTGGATGAACTGGTCAACGGCACTCATTATGCCTTGGGTTTTAAATCTGCATCGTGGTCATAATCTGTTAATTTCTCATATTTTTAACAAAAAGTTTGCCTATATATTTTAGACAGAAATTACCTTACTTTGCTGAAATTCTGAGAAATCCTAGACAGTTTTCAAGGCCGGGCTCAAATGTCACCTCTACTACCCTTCGCTGTGCCTCCTGGCACTGTGCTTCTGACACTCTGTACGGTCCCCCATGACAGCGTGAGCACGATTATATTACAGGCAATTACTCATGCCCCCCTGGCTCATTTGTTGACTCCTTTAGAGCACAGATCGTGTTTTATTTATTGTAGCAACTAAAACAGTGTTTGTTCAACCAATGACACCCATAAACAAAACTACCTGCCAAGGGCAGAGATGCAGGGGTAAAGTCATGCCAAGATTAAATCTCAGAAACCACTGTAGATTTTTCAGAGTTGACCAATACATTTATTGTATTAATTGTAAAAAAAAAATTTACAGTGTTTTCAGACTTCTAGACTTCAAAAGACAACTCTACACAATGCGTGTTTCTAGAAGGAAAACGTGTAACATTGTCCCCTTATTTCTAATTGGTATCTGAGAAAAAGAGGCCTCACTCAGTTTTGGTATAGGGAAGGGGGAAGTTCATTTCCAGCAGAATTTAATACTCCAGAACTAATAAAATCTAATTATTTAATCTGCTATTACATATCTATAAACCATGAATGGCATATCAACAAGAAATAATCTGTGATGCATTTAAAGCTTTTTAAAATGATGAAACGTATTTGTCAAATGTAACAAGGATACACCTTCTAATGTAGAATAGTGTCCCAGTCTAGTATTAACGTTATTAATGAACAAGGCTATGTTCTTCAAGTACATTCCATTTGCCCCCAATCCCTATCTTCTGTGTCAATAATAATATAAAAATCACCAGCTGGCTTTTATAGGTGCTTTCTTTTTTTTTTGAGACCGAGTCTCGCTCTGTCGCCCAGGCTGGAGTGCAGTGGCGCAATCTTAGCTCACTGCCACCTCTACCTCCCAGGTTCAAGCCACTCGCCTGCCTCACTCCCAAGTAGCTGGATTACAGGAGCCCATCACCACACCTGGCTAATTTTTATATTTTTAGTAGAGCTGTAGTCTCACTATGTTGGCCAGGCTGGTCTCAAATTCCTGACCTCAAGTGATCCACCCGCCTAGGCCTCCCAAAGTGCTGGGATTACAGGCGTGAGCCACCATGCCTGGCCTATACAGTGCTTTCTATTTGCCAGACATTGTGCTAAGCACTTTAAAGCACATTATCTCATTTTATCCTCAGATCAGCTCCATAAAATAGCTACCATTATTACCTCTACATGTATATAGATATACGTGTGTGTGTGTATATATATACACACACATATATATATATCTACATACATTGAAAGTCTCACCAGTGTTTTCACTTTTGCCTTCAACCACTATACATATTTTCAAGAGTTTAAGAGGAGAAACAATCATTTGTGTTTTAAAATTTTCCCAGATACCATTTCTGCTGCTCTTTCTTTATCTCTGAAGTTCTAGTATTACCACCGGTATAATTTTCCTTTGGCCTAAAGACCTTCTCATACGTTTATTTTAGAGCAGAACTCCTGTCAACACATTCTCTTAGATTTTCTTCATCTGAAATGTCTTTTTTCTTTTTCTTTTTGCCTTAATTGTTGAAGGATATTTTTGCTGGATATAGAATTCTGGATGGACATTTCTCTCAGTACTTTAAAGATGTTCTGCCATTACTTGAATCGCTGAAAGGCTTAAAGTTGGGGACCGGCTCTACCACATACATGTTTTACAGAAAGGTTCATTACTTTTATATCTTCATTGTGGACCATAACCTTTATCATCACTAAATCTTTGTCTCATTTGAGTTTTTAAATTTTGTTTGAACCTAAACTTTTGTAACTCCTTTCTTTTTATTTCCTACAATGTGGAGTTTATCGGGGACAACAAAGGCAGTTGGAAATACATAACTGGAGTTTAGAAGAGAGGTCTAGGTAGGAAAATAGATCTAGAAGTCATTGATATTTTGGTGGTAATTGAGTCAACTGATAATTAGAGGAAAGTTGGGGAAACTAAATGCTGAGGACTATCACATGTAAGAGGGATGTTTGAAGGAGGAATAACTGGTCAAGGAGATTGGGTCATGAGTGGCAACAGGAAATTTAAGAAGGATGTAGTGGCCAAAGGTATTATACATGCATTGTATATGTATGTAGATATATATCTTTCAATGTATGTAGATATATGTCTACATACATATACACTGTATGCATGTAGATATACATTGAAAGTATAGATATATATCTATATCTAATTGAAAGTGTATATGGATATATACACATATACACACACATATATATACAATTATAAGGGAGGGGGTTAGAATAAAGAAACCTAAATGGTTGCAATACTTTTATGTTTTATTTAGAGGTAAAATGCTAACTCTAAGTAGGTAGGTTAGGTATATATTTTGTAATTCCTACAGCAAAAACATAGCACAGATATGACCAAAAGCCAGTTAATAAAACATAACACTAAAAAATATTCATTTAATCCAAAAGTAGGCAGAAAAAAGAAACAGAAGAAACCCCCCAAAAAAGAGATAATCAGAAAACAAATAATAAAATAGGAAACCTAGATCCAGTCATTATCAATCATATTAAATGTAAATGGTCCAAAACACATTAATTAAAAGACACTGTCAGATGACATTTAAAAGAAAAATTAAAAAAAAAAAAAGAAACCATTTGAAAATACAATGATATGGCCAGGTATGGTGGCTCATGCCTATAATCCCAGCATTTTGGGAGGCTGAGGTGGGCAGGTGGCTTGAGCCCAGGAATTGAAGACCAACCTGGGCAACATGGCAAACCCTCATCTCTATTTTTACAAATTAAAAAGTAAATGAATATCATGATATATAGATTAAAAGCAAAAGGGTAGAGAAAAATATGTCATTCTAACACTAGTCAAAAACAGTATTATGTTACTAATATAAAACACTAATTTTATATTAGTATTAAATAATGGGTTTTTGTTGGTTTTTTGTTTTTCTAAGACGGAGTCTTGCTCTGTTACCCAGGCTAGAGTGCAGTGGCACAATCTTGGCTCACTGCAACCTCTGCCTCCCGGCTTCAAGCAATTCTCCTGCCTCAGCCTCCCAAGTAGTTGGCATTACAGGTGCTCACCACCACGCCTGGCTAATTTTTGTATTTTTAGTAGGGACATTGTTTCACTATCTTAGCCAGGATAGTCTCGAACTCCTGACCTCAGGTGATTCACCCGCCTCGGCCTCCCAAAATGCTGGGATTACAGGCATGAGGCACAGCACCCGGCCTTTATTTATGTATGAATTTATTTATTTAGAGATGGAGTCTTGCTCTGCTTCCCAGGCTGGGGTGCAGTGGTATGATCTTGGCTCACTGCAATATCCACCCCTTGGATTCAAGTGATCCTCTTGCTTCAACCTTCTGAGTAGTTGGGACTACAGACGTGTGCCACCGTGCCAGGCTGTTTTTCTATTTTTAGAAGAGACAGGGTTTCACCATGTTGGCCGGTCTGGTCTCGAACTCCTGACCTCAGGTGATCCACCCACCTTGGCCTCCCAACGTGCTGGGATTACAGGCGTGAGCCACCATGCCTGGCCAAATAATGGTTTTTAATATAATGATTATTACCAGAAATAAAGGTTATTTCAGAATGATAAAGGGGTCAAATAATCAAGAGGACAAAACTGTAAATGTTCCTGCATCTAATAACAGGGCCTCAAAATACAGGATATGTAAACAGACAGAATTTCAAGGAGAAAGAGAACAAACTCATAACAATCATTGTAGACTTCAACACTCCTTTCTCAGTAATCACTAGAACAAGCAGACAGGAAATCAGCAAGGATAGAGAAGACCTTAACATGATCAACCAACTTGACCTAATTATTATTTATGAAACACTTTACCTAACAGCAGCAGAATACATCTTTCCTATTACAAACTGAACATTCACCTAAACAAACCATGTTTCAGGCAATATACAAACCTCTAAATTTTCTTTTTTCTAATTCATCATACCAAGTATGTTATCTAACCATAATGGAATTAAATTAGAAACCAACAACGAAGATGTCTGGGAAATCCCTAAATGTTTTAAAATTAAACAGGATGTTTTAAAACAAATAATGGGTCAAAGAGTAAGTCATAATAGAAATTTTACAATATTGTGAACCAAATGAAAATGAAAATAAAACACATATCACAAATTCTAAGATATGTTTTTAAAAGTGCACAAAGGGGCTGGGCGCGGTGGCTCATGCCTGTAATCCCAGCACTTTGGGAGCCGAGGCAGGTGAATCACCTGAGGTCAGGAGTTCCAGACCAGCCTGGACAACATGGTGAAACCCCGTCTCTACTAAAAACCCAAAATTAGCTGGGCGTGGTGGTGGGTGCCTGTAATTCCAGCTACTCAGGAGGCTGAGGCAGAAGAATCATTTCAACCCAATAGGTGGAGGTTGCAGTGAGCCAAGATCGTGTCACTGCACTCCAGCCTGGGCAACAGAGCAAGATTTTGTCTCAAAAAGAAAAAAAAAAAAAAAAGCATAAAGGAGCACGATGGTTTAGCCTGGAATCCCAGCATTTTGGGAGGCCAAGGCAGGAGGATTGCTTGAGCCCAAAAGTTCAAGCCCACCCTGGGCAATATAGTGAGACCTCATCTCTATTTAAAAATAAAGAAAGAAAAATCAAAGAAAATGACGTATACATGCACAAGAGGATATTATTCAGCCATTAAAAAAGTGAATCCAGGCCGGGTGTGGTGGCTCACACCTGTAATCCCAGCACTCTGAGAGGCTAGGCAGGTGGATCACGAGGTCAGGGGTCCAAGAACTGACGGGCTAACACGGCGAAACCCCGTCTCTACTAAAAATACAAAAACTAGCCAGGCGTGATGGCGGGCGCCTGTAGTCCCAGCTACTTGGGAGGCTGAGGCAGGAGAATCGCTTGAACCCGGGAGACGGAGGCTGCACCGAGCCGAGATTGTGCCACTGCACTATAGCCTAGGTGACAGAGCAAGACTTCGTCTCGAAAAAAAAAAAAAAGTGAAAACCTTCATCTATAAAGCTTGAGGTTTAGAAAATAAAACCTGGAGGACATTATGTTAAGTGAAATAGGCCAAGGACAGATAGACAAGTATCACATATTCTCATTCATATATGAGAGATTAAGAAGTTGATGTCATGGAGAAAGGCAGTAGAATGATGGTTACCGGGGGCTGGGAAGCAGGTAGGGATGAAGACAAGTTGATTCATGGGCGTAAAAACTCAGTCAGATGGAATAAGTTTTAGTTTTTGTTTGCACAGTAGGGTGACTACAGTCAACAATAACTTAGTGCATATTTTAAAATAGCTAGAACATTTGTTATGCTCCCAATACAAAAAAAAGGATAAACATCTGAGATGATGGATAGCCTAATTAACCTGATTTGATCATTACACATTGTATGAATCTATCAAAATATTACATGCACCCTTATAAATATGTACACTCTACCTTAAGGAAACAGTGAAAAAAGAAGGTGTGGAACAACAGCGACCACAACAAAATCAAAGAGGAAAATCTTTGTGAACTTGGGTTGGTCAGGCCAGGAATCGGCAAACCATGGCCAATCCCCTACCTGTTTTTGTAATAATCAAAAGAATAACAATATAACTGATAATCTGAAAATTATGTGAAATTCAAACTGCAGTGTTCAAAAAGTTTTACTGGAACAGCTATTCCCATTCACTTACATATTGTCTATGACTGCTTTCATTGCTACAATGGCAGAGTTGCAACAGGGACAGCAAGCTTGAAATATTTACTATCTGACCTTCTACAGAAAAAGTCTGGCAAGGTCTGGGTCAGGCAGAGTTGTCAGATGAACACCAAATGTGTAAGAAAAAAATGTGGGAAATCAGACTTCATTACAATTTAAAACTTATGCTCTGGGAAAAAGACACTGCTAAGACAATGAAACACAAGGCACAGATGGGGAGAAAAGATATGAACATCACACAGCCTAACAAAACACTTATATCCAAAATATATAAAGAACTCTTACTACCCAATAATAAGAAATTGGCCAGGCATGGTGGTTAACGCCTGTAATCCCAGCACTTTGGGAGGCCAAGGCAGGCAGATTGCTTGAGCTCAGGAGTTCAAGACCAGCCTGGGCAACATAGCAAAACCCCATCTCCATTAAAAACAGAAAAATTAACCAGACATGGTGGCATGCACCTGTGGTCCCAACTACTTGGGAGGCTGAGGCGGGAGGATTACCTTGAGCCCAGGGTCGAGGGGAATGACAGACTGCAGCGAGCCAAGATCATGCCACTGCACTCCAGCGTGGGTGAAAGGGCGAGACTCTGTCTAGAAAAAAAAAATATATATATATATATAAGTAGAATAAGAATAAAGAAAGCGATCCAATTAAACATCTTAAATAAAGATTGGGGTATCTTGGCCAGGCATGGCAGCTCATGCCTGTAATCTCAGCACTTCTGGAGGCCGAGGCAGGCGGATCGCTTAAGCCCAGGAGTTCAAAATCAGTCTGGGCAGCATATCAAAACCCCATCTCTATAAAAAAAAAAAAAACAAACAACTAGCCAGCTGTGGTGGTGCGCACTGGCAATCCCAGCTACTTGGGAGGCTGAGAGGTGGGAGGATGGCTTGAGCCCAGAAGGTGGAGGCTGCAGTGAGTGGTGACTGTGCCACTGTTCTCCAGTCTGGGCAACAGAGCAAGACTCTATCTCGGAAAAAGAAAAAAAAAAAAAAAAAAAGATTTCAGTATTTTTCCATGAACAATAATATACAGATGGCAAATAAAAAGATGCACATAAAAAGAGACTCAGAACCATCAGTCACTAGGGACAAGCAAATTAAAAGCAGAAGGAGCTACCACCATATACTTATTAAGGTGGCTAAAAATAAAACAACAAAAACTGACGATGTCAAGTGCCAGGGAGGACACAGGGCAACTAGAACTCTTCACACATTTGCAGGTAAGAATGCAAAATGGTACAGCTACTTTGGAAAACAGTTTTGGCAGTTTCTTATAAACATACAACCCAGAAATCATACTCCTAGGTATTTACTCAAGAGAAACAAGTATTGTGTTCATACAAAAAACATTATGGAAATGTTTAGGGTAGCTTTATTCATAGCTCCCAAAAACTAGAAATAACTGAAATATTCAACTGTTGAGCAGATAAATGCACTGTGATACACTCATGTAAGGGACTGCTACTCAGCAATAAAGAAACTACTGACACAACAACATAGATGAATCACAAATACATTATGCACTGTACAGGTATAAACTATTTTATTAAAAAATTAAGATACCTTTTAAAAAGTCAAACAGGCCGGGCGTGGTGGCTGACGCCTGTAATCTCAGCACTTTGGGAGGCCGAGGCCGGCGGATTACCTGAGGTCAGGAGTTCAAGATCAGCCTGGCCAACATGGTGAAACCCTGTCTCTACCAAAAACATCAAAAGTGAGCCAGACGTAGTGGCGGGCGCCTGTAATCCCAGCCACTCAGGAGGCTGAGACAGAAGAATCGCTTGAACCCGCGAGGCAGAGGTTGTGGTGAGCTGAGATCACGCTATTGTGCTCCACCATGGGCAACAAGAGCGAAACTCCATCTCAAAAATAAATGAATAAATAAATAAAAGTCCAACAGTACATGAAAAAATAATGTGATCAAGAGAGGTGCGCTGCAAGAATGTAAGGGTGAATCAATATAATATCTACTAATATGATTCTATGAATATACACTACTATAATTAATATGTAGCAAGCAGGAGGAAAACTATATGATCATCTTAAAAGATGCTAAGGTGACATTTGACAAAATGTAATAGCCGTTATCTGATTAAAAAAAAAAAACTTACAAAAACAATTGAAACAGGCGAATACACTCAAACATTAAAGGCCTCAAACCAACAGCTAACCATTACATATCTGCATCAGCTCCGCTTAACCGGGACAGCACTAGATGCCTATCATTATAACTAACACGTGACACTGTGGTGGAGGTGGTGGTAGGGAATGTAATGTTTTTCCCTTTGTTTTTTTTTTTTTATTACCCAGGTTCCCATCAATGGTAGAGGCAATGTAATTTGAAGAGAAGAAGGAGATATAATAAGAATATCAGATGTGTACATGATTCATGTTTGCAGATGATACAACTTTATTCCTAGATAAAGTTATTCCAATCAAAGCAAAAGCTACAAGAAACAATTAGAAAAAAAGAATAGGTGGCTGAATTCAAAATTGTCTTTAAATTAATGAGTTTTCAACTAGAAGCCTCCTAGGAGAACAGGTATTTTTATAGACAAATTAAAGATAAAATGAGATTTCATGGTATAGGTGAAAATATTTAGCAAATAAATTATACTTCACCCAATTTTGTAAAAAGTATGTACATACACATGTGCTGGGTGCAGTGGCTCACGCCTGTAATCCCAACACTTTGGGAGGCTGAGGCTGGCAGATTGCCCGAGCTCAGGAGTTTGACATCGCCTGGGCAACATGGTGAAACCCCATCTCTACTAAAAAATACAAAAAATTAGCTGGGCGTGGCAGCGAGCACCCGTAGTCCCAGCTACTCGGGAGGCTGAGGCAGGAGAATTGCTTGAACCCGCGAGGCAGAGGTTGCAGTAAGCCGAGATCGCGCCACTGGGTGGCCTGGGTAACAGACTGAGACTCCTGCTCAAAAGAAAGAAAAAAAAAAGTATGTACGTACACATGTTCACCTAAAGATGGCTACCTAACGAGAGGAACCAAAATATTAATGTTCTGGGTTTTCTGAATTTTCTACATTCCTGATAAAGAGAAAAAGCAAAAATAAAATGTAAAGGTTTTACTAGATTTCCAGAAGCATTATTTATGAAAGTCAAAGCTTTTTTCCTAAACTAATTATCAAAATCACAGACTAATGAATGTCAAGAGCTCAAAAATGGGGTGAAAAAACTATGGCCAGCCACAGCCTGTTTTTGTAAGTAAAGTTTTATTAGAACACAGCCACACTCATTTGTTTACTTATTGTTTATGGCTGCTTTCATCCTACAAGGGCAGAGCTGAGCAGCTGTGACAGAGCCAGGTGGCGTGCAAAACCTAAAACATTTACTAATTGGTACCCTAAGAACAAGTCTGCCAATCCCCTGACCATCAGATAATCTAGTCCATCCTACACCGTACAGGTGAGTAAACTGAGGTCCACAGAAGAATGGCTTCTCTATGGTCCAAACTCAAGTTAAGTAAGAAGCAATGAAGACTCCATTTCCATGGTACTTTCTACCACGTGGCCAGGAAACTCTCACAACAGACATCCTGCTGTTTGGGAGGTAAACCTCAGTCTCCTATCACATCGCAAGTGAGTGTATTTGCCAATAAATTCATGAGAAGAGGACTTTGGGCCTAGTAACTATCCAAGAACACCTGCTAAAGGTCTGAGTAAACCTTAGTAGATTCTAGAAAAAGTTAATGTAAAAATCACATAGGCCAGGCGCAGTGGCTTACGCCTGTAATCCCAGCACTTTGGGAGGCCCAGGTGGGCAGACTATCTGAGTTTAGGAGTTTGAGACCAGTCTGGCCAACATGGTGAAACCTCATCTCTACTAAAAATACAAAAAAATAAGCTGGGCATGGTGGCATGCACCTGTAATCCAAGCTACTCGGGAGGCTGAGGCAGGAGAACTGCTTGAACCAGGGAGGTGGAGATTACAGTGAGCTGTGATCACACCACTGTATTCCAGCCTGGGTGCCAGAGTGAGACTCCATCAAAAACAAAAACAAAAACAAACAAAAAAAGACACATAAGCACAGACTAGGGAAGGTTTAAAAACAAACAGATGCTGAGAGTATAATCTGGTTCAGTCTTTTAAATGGCACACACTGTAACTCAACAATCCAGTCCCACTCCTAGAAGCCTACCCTATAGAAATACCAGCTTAAGGGACTAAAGATACTTCTCTACCACATTTAGGACAGCGCTGTCTGTAAAAGCAAAAAGGGCCTGAATTCTAGGCAAATAAATATTATCAGCAAATGCAGTTATGTGTTAATAAAGAAGGGGGCGCTTCACGTCTTTACCTTACAGAGGGTCCTAACCTTCTGAGCATGTAAATTTGTGACCCTTGCCATAAACAATCTCCACTGTTAGGTTTCTTCCGAGACACAGAAGATTCACAACTCACGCCATGAAGGCAGTGAAGGACAACCAGCATACCTGGAAGAAGGTAATCTTCCCAGTTTACAGAGGATCAGAGATCCAATGCATTTCACCTGGATAATTCAGACTCAAAAGCTCAAATATGTATCTGAAATTACAGTAAAGCCACTTTAAAACTTTTTATTCTTTGCACAGCACTTTGAAAGCACAGTACAGTCATAAGGTGGAGAAATGAGTAACTTACTGAATGAGACTTTCAGAAGTGAGTGAAATAATTTTGATGTCTACAGAAACGGGGAAAAGTGCACTTTCTTTCTGTCTACTTGTTCTCTTGATTACCGTGAGAAGAGTGTTGAAGTCTACAATATTGTTAAGGATGTGTCTGGTTCTCCTTGGAGTTCTATGAGTCCTCATGTATTTTGAGGCTCTGCTATTAAGTTCATAAACCTGTAGGAAGGATTGTTTTAGGATGGGCTAAGATGTTATTCACTGTTTTAAATGTTGGACCACTTCTTGGTCCAAGGACAAGAGAAATTCCACACAGATTAATATGCGCATTTCTGAAATACTTTTTAACTCCCATAAATAGAATATACACACAGACCTCAAAAGAGGCACTATGAACATTCTGAAATCGAGCAGGAAGCCATATTTCTAGTAAAATATATAAACTGCACCTACTGAATGTTGCCATTTGGTATGAATCACATGGCCATGCCGTTTCCCAAGTATGTGAATTACAGAACATATCCATGAGTAGAGAGGAGTCCAAGCATAACTTTCTTTCTTTTTTTTTTTTTTTTTGAGGCGGAGTCTCGCTCTGTCGCCCAGGCTGGAGTGCAGTGGCGCGATCTCGGCTCACTGCAAGCTCCGCCTCCTGGGTTCACGCCATTCTCCTGCCTCAGCCTCCCGAGTAGCTGGGACTACAGGCGCCCGCCACCGCGCCCGGCTAGTTTTTTGTATTTTTAGTAGAGACGGGGTTTCACCATGGTCTGGATCTCCTGACCTTGTGATCCGCCCGCCTCGGCCTCCCAAAGTGCTGGAATTACAGGCGTGAGCCACCACGCCCGGCCCAAGCATAACTTTCTTAGCAAATCTCAGGGGGTTCCATAGATAAATAATTTGACCAGTGACTCCTGAGAAAGAGGTTTTATGTAGGAGAATCCAGACACACTAGGGCATACTAACATCTCACAATTCAGTTTGCATATCAACATTTACACTTTAATAACACTGAAATTCTCAGTTATCAAATTTAATTTCTCAACCAAAAGTCTCTGAATCCTAGTCCTTCCTTCCCTTCTGGCCTACATATATGACTCTTAGCTTAATTTTACCAGGACTGTGGCAGAGTTTCTAATTATGTGTTAACTGACTGCCTCTTCACTCTACCACAAAGAACAACAAATAATGGAAAGTCATCTCACACGTGACCCCAAATCTTATTGCAGAAATGCGATACCATCACGTACACAAATAATGCGGGGCCCAGAGTCTCCACAAAGGAGGACCTCACACAGCCAGATCGCTGGGGCTACCCAAGCTGTGCAGGATTTAGGGCAAATACAAGGCTAGAAAAAAGAGATGTTAGGTAAATTCTCACTGGTCTAACACAGGCAGACTGCCTACAATGAGTCCAGGGGAACTTTCTGCAATGATGTGAAATGTCCCAAATGCTCTACACATTTGTGTGGTGCAATACACGTGGCTACAGAGCACTTGAAATGAACGTATAATAGCTAATGCCACTGGAGAAAGTGAAGTTTTCATTTTACTTTTTTTTTTTTTTAAGAGATGGGTTCTCATTCTGTCACCCAGCCTGGTGTGTGGTGGCACAGTCCATAGATGACTACAGCCTCAAACTCCTGGCCTCAAGCAATCCTCTCACCTCAGCCTCCCAAATAGGTAGGACTACAGGCACGCCATCCTATGCCCAACTATTTTAATTCTTTTGTGAAGACAGGGTTTTTACAAAACCCTGTTGCTCAGGCTGGTCTTGAACTGCTGCCTCAAGTGACTTCCCACCTCAGCCTCCCAAAGTATTGAGACTACAGGTGTAAGCCACCACGCCTGGCCTACTTAGTTTTAATTAATTTAACTCTCCACATGTGGCTAGTAGCTACCATACTGGACAGTACAGAGGGTGAAAACAATCCACAGGCTTTGACTCAACATTCAGTTCCACGGTTACCTGTGCTGCCTACTGCATTCAAGAGATTTAACCAGGCACTACAGAGACTGAATGGGACATTCCCTGCACAAAGTAGGTTGTAATGAAGGAAAGGCCGGATCATTAACAGGCCATTTCAGTTCCACGTCTTAACAGACAAAGATATAGATAAAGAGGTTAAGTAATTAAGAGGATAAAACAATCCTTCCTAAAGGTGTATGGACTTTAGGAAGGAGCCTCAAAATACATGAATACAGAGCCTCAAAACACATGAAGATTGCTAGAACTTCAAGGACAAACAGACAAATCCTTCACAATAGCTGTCGACTTCAACACTTCTCTCAGTGATCAACAGAACAAGTAGAAAGACAGATCTTAATAACACTATTAACAAACTTGACCTAATTGATATTTATGTAATATGCCACCTAACAAAAGCAGCATATAAAATTATTTTCAAGTACATATGGAACATTCACTTAGAGTGACAAAATTTTGGGGTGCAAAACAAACTTCTAAAAATGTTTTACAAAATTAAAGTCATACAAAGTATGCTCTCTGAACAAAATGAAATTAGAAATCAGTGCCGGGCGCGGTGGCTCAAGCCTGTAATCCCAGCACTTTGGGAGGCCGAGACGGGCGGATCACGAGGTCAGGAGATCGAGGCCATCCTGCCTAACACGGTGAAACCCTGTCTCTACTAAAAAATACAAAAAACTAGCCGGGCGAGGTGGCGGGTGCCTGTAGTCCCAGCTACACAGGAGGCTGAGCCAGGAGAATGGCATAAACCTGGGAGGCGGAGCTTGCAGTGAGCTGAGATCCGGCCACTGCACTCCAGCCTGGGCGACAGAGCAAGACTGCGTCTCAAAAAAAAAAAAAAGAAAAAAAAGAAATTAGAAATCAGTAACAGAAAGATACCTAAAAAATCCCCAAATATTTGGAAACTAAAATAATTAATGCACATGGTCCTGGAGGTTAAGGGGGTGGGAACCAAAGGAACTCAGCCCCACCTGGGGGTACAGGGAATGGTGATCAGAGAAGGCAGGCTGGAGAAGGTGATGGATGGGTGACTAGGAGTTAGGTGTGTGGGAACTACAAAGAAATCAATATTACTAGATCAATTTGAGATGAAGAGAAGAAATAAGGAGTGAATAAGGAAAAGAGAAATAAGGGAGATGTAAAAAGTAAAGCAGAGGTTCCTCTTCAAAGACTTTCCTCCCTGTCTAATTAGGAATAAATAGTAACTTCTCTTAGAAGCAACATTTATTCAAAGACCTGTGCTAACCTTCTTAAATATCTGCTAGCCGTAATAAAAAAATCAATGTGCTTTATGTTCTTAGCTCCCACGATGTACCGTAAATATTTGCCCTGGCATGCTTATAGTGGTCCAAGCAAGCATTAGGTCATAGCCTGTTCCATTTTATTTTATTTATTTTATCTTATTTTATTTTATTTTATTTATTTTTTTGAGATGGAATTTCACTCTTGTTGCTCAGGCTGGGGTGCAATGGCACGATCTTGGCTCACCACAACCTCCGCCTCCCAGGTTCAAGTGATTCTCCTGCCTCAGCCCCCTGAGGAGCTGGGATTACAGGCAAGTACCACTATGCCCGGCTAATTTTGTATTTTTAGTAGAGATGAGGTTTCTCCATGTTAGTCAGGTTGGTCTCAAACTCCCAACCTCAGGTGATCTGCTCAACTCGGCCTCCCAAAGTGGGGGGATTACAAGCATGAGCCACCACACCTCGCCTCCTCTTCCTTATTTAAAAGTGTTTTTACCTTTCTCAACATTCCATAAGTTACTTCTTCCTTCCTTTGTTCCCCTCTACTTTTGCCTCTTTTAGAAGTTCTAAGTTACTAGCCAATAGGGACAAATACAGAATGTGAGGTCCCCTTCCAGTCAAAGGAAAGCAGACACAGCAGTAGGGTAGACGCTTCAGTTTATAAATGACCCTGTCTCCTTTGTTCGGTGCACTCTCATGGCGAAACTGCTGGCGAGTGTACCCTTTCTGCGGGAAGTAAAAATGGCCTTACTAAATAAATTACATTTCTGTTCAAGTGCTATTTCTTTACGGCACTGGGGAGCAGCAAGCATTTCAAACAGGAGATTTAGAGGTCAGTTCATCCATGACTCCTTTTCTCCCACTCACCACATCCCAGCCTAACCAATCTATCATTAAGGATTCATTCCAACTCCTGAATTATTTTCTGCCAGGCGCAGTAGCTCACACCTGTAATCCCAGCACTTTGGGAGGCCAAAGCGGGTGGATCACTTGAGGTCAGAAGTTCGAGACCAGCCTGGCCAACACGGTGAAACTCCCTTCTACTAAAATTACAAAAATTAGCCAGGCGTGGTGGCACACACCTGTAGTCCCAGCTACTCAGGAGGCTGAGGCAGGAGAATCGCTTGAACCCAGGAGGCAGAGGTTGCAGTGAGCCATGGTCATGCCACTATACTCCAGTCTGGGTGACAGAGTGAGACTTTGTGTCAAAAAAAAAAAAAAAAAGAAGTTAAAATTTAATTTGCAATAATTCAGCAAATAATCGTAGTTATCTACCTAAGAGAAATGAAAACACATGTATAGATAAATGTACACAAATGTGCTCAGCAGCATTATTCATAATAGGCAAAAAGTGGAAACAGTTCAAATGTCCATCAACTTACGAAATGGATAAGCAAAACATGATCTCTGGGCACAGAGGTGTGTGCCTGTAACTCTAGCTACTCTGGAGGCTGGAAGGCTGAGGCAGGAAGCCTGGGCCCAGGAGTTTCAGGTCAGCTTGGGCAACATTGCAAGACCCTGCCTCCATTAAAAAAAAAAAAAAAAAAAAAAAAAAAAAAAAAAAAGTGGTATAGCCATACAATGAAGTATAGCCATACAGTGAATATAGTACTGATACATGCTAAGATATATATAAACCTTGAAAACATTAGGCTAAATGACAAAAGCCATACATTATATTATTCCACTTAATAAGAAATGTCCGTAAGAGACAAATCAACAGAGAATGAAAGTAGATTAGTGGCTGCCAGGGGATGAGCAGGAGGGAGGTGAAGAACAGGGAGTGACTGCTGTAGGTATGGGCTTCTTTTGCAGGGGCATAAAAACGTGCTGGATTAGGTAGTGTTAACGGTTGCACAACTCTGTCAATATACTAAAAAAAACCTAAATTATATACTTTACAAGGGTTACATTTTACAGTATGTAAATTATATCTCCATAAAGCTGTTACCTTTTAAAAACTGAATTTTCATAAATATTGCTTGAAAATCATTCTGCAATTTAAAAGATGTTCAGTAAATGTTAACTATTACTGTCACTGTTTTTAAAATGTGACAATCACAAAATAATATTTCAAAATAACTATCTAGAAAAACATAAAAATTTTAGATATATGCCAGCAGACAAAACAATTAAAACATTATATTTAATTACGTGCATTTTAATTCTTTCCATATGGTCACTTTTGATCTTTTAAAGTGCATTTTAATGTATAATTTTTTTTTTTTAAGTTAAGAAACATGTTGCCTCCTGATGCTTATGTTAAAGAACCAAAAGCATGAAAAAAATTAGAGGCCGGGCGCGGTGGCTCAGGCCTGTAATCTCAGCACTTTGGGAAGCCGAGGCAGGTGGATCACAAGGTCAGGAGTTCAAGACCAGCCTGGCCAATACGGTAAAACCCTGTCTCTATTAAAAAGTACAAAAAAATGGGCCGGGCGCGGTGGCTCAAGCCTGTAATCCCAGCACTTTGGGAGGCCGAGACGGGTGGATCACGAGGTCAGGAGATCGAGACCATCCTGGCTAACACCGTGAAACCCCGTCTCTACTAAAAAATACAAAAAACTAGCCGGGCGAGGTGGCGGGCGCCTGTAGTCCCAGCTACTCGGGAGGCTGAGGCAGGAGAATGGCGTAAACCCGGGAGGCGGAGCTTGCAGTGAGCTGAGATCCGGCCACTGCACTCCAGCCTGGGCAATAGAGCGAGACTCCGTCTCAAAAAAATAAATAAATAAATAAATAAATAAAATAAAATAAAATAAAATAAAAAGTACAAAAATTAGCCGGGTGTAGTGGTAGGCGCTTGTAGTTCCAGCCACTCAGAGGGCTGAGGCAGGAGAATTGCTTGAACCCGGGAGGTGGAGGTTGCAGTGAGCCTAGATTGTGTCACTGCACTCCAGCCTGGGTGACAGAGTGAGACTCCGTCTCAAAAGGAAAAAAAAAATTAGAATAATTAGTGTCAGTGTTAAGCTAGTGCTGAGATCATAGCCACTGTCAACAGACACTCAAAGAGAAGGAAGAACAAGATGCGCAACAGGACTCAGGGAAGATCTCCCAGGAAGAGGGATTTGAGCCTGGCTAAGGAGCAGGAAGAGAAAAGGGCATCAGCTAGGATTTGCTCCTGCGTTACCCAGATTATGACTTACCCACCATAACTACCACTCTCTCACCCCTATGTCTCCACCAATAAGGGTCTTTAGTCAAAGGGAAGACACAGGGTCTTGAGGACTGAGGAAAGGAGGGCCTAACAGAAGAGAGCAGAGCTCCTGGTCTTAACATGCCCAGTCCTGTTATATGCATGTTTCATACAAACTTCCAAATGCGCCCATGGGTGAGCACAATAGAAAAGCACGAACTGTATGCAAGACTATTTATTACTACATAACTAGGACACGGCTCTCTACTACTCACAAATCATGTTGCCTAACTTTTTCAAAACCCTTTTGGCTCTCATTTTCATTCCCATGTTTAACTTCTTGAGGTGCTGATACCTGAAAACAGATGTCATTAATTTCCCTTATAATCTTGACCTCCCTATTGTTACCAAAAGTACTACCATTCTTAGGGAGGCATAGGTGATGCATTCCTCTCTCTACACTCTATGTGTCAAGGCCTGAAGAACTCGAAAGTACCTCCTGGACTGCTCTTCCATTCAGGACTACAAAACCCACCAGCTACTATCTCGTCCTTGTCAATCCGTCCTGCAGAACAGAAGCTGTGCTAAACTTCATGGCATCCCTCTGAAATCATACCCCACTCTTTCAACATCTTCCGATCATCCCAATACCTAAAATTAAAGATTTGAAATAGATTTGAAGGAGAGAGAGAGTTTCAGGCCACTTCCCTAGTAATTCTCTCAGTTTGGGAGAAAGGGCTACACCCGTGGTTCAACAGCATCTCTGTGATTTGATGTGGTTCTGTTTCACGTTTGTGCATGGTGCTGCTGGGAATACAGCATATCTCCTCGGGGTGCTCAGGAGGGAAAAAGGTCTCAGGATCACGATCTAGCCCAATCTTTATTCTACAGATGAGGGGGAAAGTACAGTTGCTATAGCCTGATCCTCGAGGTACTGCTGAACACAGCATACAAGGGAGCTTTGGTTTATTTCCTATTCACACCCTCAGGCTCTTGTTAAACCAAGTTACTTGAGACTGCCCACACTTTACAAGTGTCTGCCACTCCTCCTGCTCCCTCCCCCTCCCTCCTTCAATCTGCCTGTCCTTACTCTCCACAAGCCCATCCAGGAAGCCTACACCCACACCAATCCCCTTAAACAGGGTATATAATCTCGCCCTCCTTTAAATGCCCACTGCACTTTGTACCTCGCCTGTAGCAATCAGAAATTATACTGAAAAGATATTAAGTTGACACTGGTGGGAATAATATTGTCAAACCAGTGACAAATTCTGTTTGAGGTAAATCTGTGGTTCACTCATGGCATCTCTGCCACTGATCTCCACTGTCACAATCCTTAGAGGACATAAATCACTAACTCTCCCAGGACAACACCAGGGCTTTTGTTTTATGAAGTCATCAGAGGTTCCAAGTTTTAAAATTCCTGGTAAGTATTCTCAGAAGTCTCACACAAGACTGAGACTGAAACACAACATTCTGTTTTAAATACAATTTCTTCAAATTAGCAAATGCTTAATTTCAAAGTGCTGTCAGAACTTCACCAAATGCCTATTGAAAACACTTCCTACACAATCCTTCTCATTATATTGGCAATGTCATAAAACCTATAGGCTGAAGTAATTCTAAATTTAAAAAGTCAAAATAAATTAAAGCATTATTCAGCCATATGCCTTCAGCTTAAGCAAACCTAGGTGATTTCAATTTTATACTAAAAAGTTGTCATCCTTACACTTTTTCCATAAAAGGAAAAGTCTTCAATAAATAAACCTTGCATGACTTTAGTAATATCAACTAAAGTCTTTGCATTAAGTTATATTAGTCACAAAATACTGAGTTATTTCTTATATTAGGAGTGGGTGATTTCTTATGTTACGAATGCCAAATGTCAGTAACTAAGCCAACGTTGCAAACTATAAAAATTAATCAAATTACTCTAAATTACCAATAAAGTAAATTCCTCTTTCAGCCTTCGCAGTACAACAGGATTCAAATTCATCAATCATACATCTTTATGTGTTATTCGGATATCTTAAACCATTCTTTTCTTCCATCTACACATTTACCTGACAGCCCTCCACCCAGGAAGTACAGATTATAAAACCACTCAAACTAGTACTGAGCCTAAACAACTCACTGTCACGCGTTGTTACTCATTCGAGCCAAGTGGGCATATTCTAAAAGTTTAGAACTCAAAACGTCACTCACATCTGGGGGGGTGGGGGGCAAGAGAAGGGAACTTAGAGGGCAGGTCAATAGGTGTATCAGTCCACCATGGCACACGTATACCTATGCAACAAACCTGCACATTCTGCACATGTACCCCATTTTGTTTTTAGAAGAAATAAGGAAAAAAAAGTCACATCCATTTTACCATAATCTTAAGAAATAATGTGCTGCGCCGGGCGCGGTGGCTCAAGCCTGTAATCCCAGCACTTTGGGAGGCCGAGACGGGCGGATCACGAGGTCAGGAGATCGAGACCATCCTGGCTAACATGGTGAAACCCCGTCCCTACTAAAAATTACAAAAAACTAGCCGGGCGAGGTGGCGGGCGCCTGTAGTCCCAGCTACTCAGGAGGCTGAGGCAGGAGAATGGCGTAAACCCGGGAGGCGGAGCTTGCAGTGAGCTGAGATCCGGCCACTGCACTCCAGCCTGGGTGACAGAGCGAGACTCTGTCTCAAAAAAAAAAAAAAAAAAGAAAAGAAATAATGTGCTGCAAAAGGTAAAACATCCAAATTAACATCACAGACAATAAAGGAAAATGCCAGGCAAGCAATATGAAACAGCAACTCAAAAACAAAGTAAGTCTTGCAATGAAAAACATTCACTGGGCTGGGCGAGGTGGCTCACGCCTGTAATCCTAGCACTTTGGGAGGCCGAGGAGGGCGGATTGCCTGAGTTCAGGAGTTCGAGAACAGCCTGGGCAACACGGTGAAACCCCATCCCTACTAAAATACAAAAAATTAGCTGGGCGTGGCGGTGTGCGCCTGTAGTCCCAGCAACTCGGGAGGCTGAGGCAGGAGAATTGCTTGAACTCGGGAGGCGGAGGTTGCAGAGAGCCAAGATTGTGCATGCCATTGTACTCTAACCTGGACGACAGAGTGAGACTCCGTCTCAAATGAATAAATAAATAAATAATAAAAATAAAAACATTCACTGATCAAATCATCCATTAAAACCCAATTAGAAAAGAACAACAACAAAAAAAAAACTTTTTTTTTGTTAGAACTAAAATTAGAACAAATTTTAGTTTCCTAAATCCAAAATATTTAGGGGTTATGACACCCACTGTAGAATTATCAAAACTTCATCTATTACAAGTTCTCATCTACTAACAATAATTTATCCAACCAACCTTTGATGAGCAGCCGCTATGCGCAAAACACTGTTACAGGAGCTGCAGGGGAATAAGCTCAACACTGTCTCTACAGAGTTAATCATTTCATATACGGATACGACAAGTAGACACACAGTAGGCTCCAAGTGTCATTAAAAAAAAAACACAAAATGTCAGGCCGGGCATGGTGGCTGACGCCTGCAATCCCAGCACTTTGGGAGGCTGAGGAAGACGGATCACCTGATGTCGGGAGTTTGAGACCAGCCTGACTAACATGGAGAAACCCCGTCTCTACTAAAAATACAAAATTAGTCAGGTGTGGTGGTGCATGCCTGTAATCCCAGCTACCTGGGGGGCTGAGGCAGGAGAACTGCTTGAACTTGGGAGGCGGAGGTTGCAGTGAGCCGAGATCGTACCATTGCACTCCAGCCTGGGCACTAAGAGCAAAACTCCTTCTCCAAAAAAGAAAAACAAAATGTCACAAAAGTATCAAAAGTAAACACATTTTTTTAAAGGACACCTAGCTACAAATTGCAATTTAAGTCAGCATATGCACAACCATCAATCCTAAATATTATTTGCTAGGCCTTCAAATAGGACTTACTGCCCTGCCAAAATGTCTCAGCTCTAACCAGAAAAACCTTCCTCCACAGGTGTATGCAATCCAGTCTCCATGTTTCAATTACCGGCTCTGGGTACAAAGACGAACATGTGATTTCTTAAGGTAAAAAATTATTACTGGCCGGGCGCGGTGGCTCAAGCCTGTAATCCCAGCACTTTGGGAGGCCGAGACGGGCGGATCACGAGGTCAGGAGATCGAGATCATCCTGGCTAACATAGTGAAACCCCGTCTCTACTAAAAATACAAAAAATCAGCCGGGCGAGGTGGCGGGCGCCTGTAGTCCCAGCTACTCGGGAGGCTGAGGCAGGAGAATGGCGTGAACCCGGGAGGCAGAGCTTGCAGTGAGCTGAGATCCGGCCACTGCACTCCAGCCCAGGCGACAGAGCGAGACTCCGTCTCAAAAAAAAAAAAAAAAAAAAAAAAAAAAAAAATTATTACTATAAAAGATGTACTAGGCCAGGCGCGGTGGCTCACGCCTGTAGTCCCACTACTTTGGGAGGCCAAGGTGGGCAGATCACGAGGTCAGGAGTTCAAGACCAGCCTGGCCAACACGGTGAAACATCATCTCTACTAAAAATGCAAACATTAGCCAGGCGCGCTGGTGGGCGCCTGTAATCCCAGCTGCTCTGGAGGCTGAGGCAGGAGAATCCCTTGAGCCCGGGAGGTGGAGCTTGCAGTTAGCCAAAATTGCATCATTGCACTCCAGCCTAGGCGACAGAGCAAGACTCCGTCTCGGGGGGGGGGGGGGGGGGGGGAAGCATTAAAAATTAGGTTGGCAAGAACTTACAGGTATTCCTTTCTACATATAAGACATACACACCGGACACTTGATTCATTCTCTTCATTCTTTAGCCAGCCTCCCAGGGCAAGTCTGGCAATGATTCTGACTATAGGGCAAAAGAAACTACCTTTTTCAGTTTATGTTAGGACAATCTACGTGGGTTTACATTTGGCTTAATATAATACTACCCTACTTCTTCAGTAAGTATTTAAGCATTTATTTAAAAAAAAAAAGACATTTTTCAATTTAACCACTTCTACTACCCTAGTTTCTCTGAGAAAGACATGACACAACTCACTTCAAGGAAAAAAGGGTCCTTTTTCCTCACAAATATTTCCTCATAAACTTTATTTTTCAAATGTTTTTAAAACCAGATTCTAATTTGATTAATCTAGATTTGCAAAATTATAAAGGAAAGTCTTGCCGGTTGTTGCTTCGGTTAATTTCACAATTTAGTAAATTGCAACCACGTATTTAATACAAAATAGACTTTGCGGTGGGGGCAGGGGGCGGGGGTGTTTAACAAAATGTACCAGCCTAAAGAAATTGTTCTGTGTGAAAATAGAAGAGGGGTTACCATGGAAAAATTCACTACGGATTTCGGGAGGGCCTTTTCCTCAGAAAGAGAGTGAAAAGAAAAAGTCACTGTGTAAGAAATCTGATACTGACGCTGTGACAGAAGTTGGTCCAAAAGTTCATCTTCCGCGATTATGTCCAGAGGATCAACTAAACATCTTCTGCAACAGGTGACACGAAACTGCATTTCCCAAGCAAGGCAAAGCGATCAAACGAGTTAAGACGCGCGTTCCTGCGGTCTTATACTTTTATTTTTGATTTAACCAAAACAATTTTGAATCGGATGAATTACCAAATTTGGTTGGGTCTTGTTTGGCTTTCTGCTTGGCTTTTTAATCAGCCATTTACCAGCAGCTGTTACACGGGCCCATCAGCACTCGAAGAATAAAAACACACAGGACCAGATAAGGTTCCCCTACTAACCCAAATGATCCGTTTCCTTAACACAATTTAAAAACCACAGCTAGGGGTGTGAAAACAGGCATGTTTTTGTGTGTGTTTGTGTGCCACAATCTGTCCAAATCCTTAACTCCCTTTTAAGGAACAGATATATAATAAAAATCCGAAAGGAACCACATTAGAAACGCCAAGAGGTTTGCAAAACATGAAGCTTCTTTCATTCCGGAAAACCACATCAAAACAAGGGGAGAAAAATGAATGCAATGGATATGTGTTTGCCAAAGTTTCAATCCTGCCCGGTGGAGACACTGCACCGGCACAAATTTTGAGGAGGAAAAAGAGGGGGTTGGCGGGGGGCGGGGGGCGGGGGGGGGGAGCGAGCGAGTGCGG
Source organism: Rhinopithecus roxellana (assembly GCF_007565055.1). NCBI lineage: Eukaryota > Metazoa > Chordata > Mammalia > Primates > Cercopithecidae > Rhinopithecus > Rhinopithecus roxellana. Next base: position 164,962,889 of record NC_044551.1, read on the forward strand.
CCTGAAAACTGCCAACAATGCAATCTCCACTTTGAACAATGTGCCTCTTTCCCGCTCGCATTTCCCCACTGCTTAGGGGTCGGCGGGGTGGGCGGGAGGTCGGAGCAGGATGCACACCACATAAGTGAGCAAGCGGGGAGGGCAGAGGAGGTGAGGAAGGTGTCTGCAGCAACTGAGCTGGGTGGGTACCTGGAGTGCTGCTGTAGGTACTACGGCTCCTGAAGCTGCTTTCCGTGTAGTAACTGGCGTCCTGGTCGTTGTCTTCCAGCCCCTCCCGGTAACTGGAGTCATCATCGTGCACCACTTTGTTGAGGACGCTCCGGGCCGCGGTGGTCCGGGCTAGGTGGCTGCCCCAGCCCCTCGCCAGCCCGGGTCGCTGGTGCTGGCGCCGGGGCCGGGCGACGGCAGCGGCTTCCTCCGGCTACTGCTGCCCACCCTGGGCGAGCTCAGCCGCGTCTTGGGCGCCACCTCAGCCTGGCGGCTGCCCACCTGCCCCGGCTGCTACCGCGTAGCGACGAGCGGAGCCTTCAGATGGGTCCGGACGTGGGCGGCAGCATCGGGGCGGGACTCAGCGCTACACAGCGGGAGCCGCGGGATGCTTGGTCAGCCTGCCCCACGGGCCCTTTGTTGGAGCCCGAGGCGAGGAAAGAAGGGAAAGTGGACGGGGAGGGCCGGGGGCAGTGGGGAGGCCCTAGGGGTCGGCCGGCGGAAGCGGGTAGAGGGAGGAGGCTCAACCGAATTGCTGGGGCCCCCACTCCGGATCGCCTTCAACCGCCATCTTATTTCTTCCGGCTACTGGGGCGCAGTCACGGGAGCTGCGCCGTCACGGGAGCTGCGCGGCCCACGAGCCTGGGACTGGGCGAGGTGGCGCGGCGGCCGCTAGGGGGAGCGCGGGAACATTGAGTCGGGGGCGGAGAGCCCAGGGCGCCGGGGCTCAGCGCGGCGCGGCGCGGCGCGGCTGGACTCCGGGCGCGGGTGGCGTGGCTGAGAGAGGCCCGCAGTTCGCTACGTGCCCCGCGTCTAAGGCCTTCGGAGACCACAGTCTCCGCCGACCCCTGGCTGGAGCCCAAAGCTGGCCGGACTTCCTTCCGGCGGCTCCGACAGGAAGGCGGGAGAGCCCCCAAATGTCATTCCCCTCCCGCCCTCTAGGGAAACAGCGAGAGAAAGAAAAAAAAAGTCGCGGAGGTGGGCGGCCCGAGCGACCTAAGGGACGGGGCAGCGCCAGCGACCGAGGGAAATTAGTCGGGGTCGGGGGACAGGGAGACAAGCCCCCAGAATTTAGGAAACTGCGAGGCTTGGAGCTGGAGTCCTGAAATTAACTCCGATGACAATTGCTCCGGATCTGTGCCAGGAGCCACAATTGCTCCTTGTGTGTCCACAATTGCTTTTTTTCTTTGAGACAGGGTGTCACTCTCATACCCAGGCTGTGGTGCAATCATAGCTTACGGCAGCCTCGAACTCCCAGGCTCAAGGGATCCTCCTGCCTAAACTTCCCATGTAGCTGGGACTACAGGCACAGGCCATCATGCCTGGCTAATTTTTGTAATTTTTTTGTAGAGACAGGGTCTTGCCATGTTGCCCAGGCTGGTCTTGAACTCCTGGGCTCAAGTGATCTGCCCACCTTGGCCTCCCAAAATGTTGGGATTACAGGCGTGAGCCACCGCGCCAGACCCATTAGGCGTTTCTTAACCTCTCTGCATTTAGTCTCTTAACCACTCTTATTTAGTAAGAGTGCTGTCAGCCAGGAACCGTGGCTCATGCCTGTAATCCCAGCACTTTCGGAGGCTGAGGCAGGAAGATCACCTGAGGTCAGGAGTTTGAAACCAGCCTGGCCAACATAGTGAAACCCTGTTTCTACTAAAAATACAAAAATTAGCTGGGTGTGGTGGTTTTTTTTTTTTTTACTTTTTTGGGGGAAGCTTCCATTGCAGCACCCATGACACCACAGCACTCTAGCCTGGGCAACAGAGCGAGACCCTGTCTCAAAAGCAGCCACCACCAAAAACTATGTTGGGATTTTAATAGGATTACATTAAATTTGTAGATTAATTTGAGAATTGACATCTGTACAACATTCTAGGAATGTAGTATTTTATGTCATGTGTTCATTTCTTGTTAATGTCCTTCAGAAGAATTTTAGGGTTTCCATTATGTAGATCTTACACATCTTTTGTCAGATAAAAGATCTTTGTATTTTTCTTCCTAAATACTTCATACATTTGCATTGCCATTGTAAATGGGATCTTTCTTCCATTTTCTAATTAGTTAATGGTGATACATATGAAAAGTATTCGAGATTTGTGTGCTGCTCTCTTGATTTTGTTTCTAGCCACCGTACTGAATCCTCATATTGCTTCCACTAAAATCTTAGCTGATTCTCTTAGGCTTCTTTGACTAACATTTATCATTTTCATATGCAAATAATGATAGTTCTGTCTCTTCCTTTTCAATACTTACATCCTTTCCTTCCTTTCCTTTTTTTTTCTTTCTCAGGGCCTTGTTGTCACCCAGGCTGGAGAGCAATGGTGTGATCTAGCTCACTGTAACCTCAAACTCCTGGGCTGAAGGGATCCTCTTGCCTCAGCTTCCTGAGTGGCTGGGACTACAGGCAGGCAGCTAATTAAAAAAATTTTTTTTGCAGAGACAAGGTCTCACTATGTTGCCCAGGCGGGTTTTCCAGCCACTTTAGAGGAAGGACTCAGATTTCCTTTTTGTCCTACTTTTAAGAGTTTGTTGTTAGGAATTGTCTGTTGAATGTTAGCTAGAACGGTCAATAAAATGTATTAAGTGCCAGCTGCATGCAAGACCCCAAGTTAGATACAGTCAGCCTCTTCATCAGCAGGTCCACATCTTCAGATTCAACTAGATGAGGCCGAATACTTGAAAAAAGAAACAAAAATACAAATAAAAAGTATAACAACTGTCACCATTGTACAATATTGATACATTTTATTAGTGATGACTTAAAGTCCCTGGGACCAGGCACGGTGGTTCACACTTGTAATCCCAACACTTTGGGAGGTCGACCTTGGCGCATAGTGAGACTTTGTCTTTACTAAAAAAAAAAAAAAAAATTATCCGGGTATGGTGGTACGCACCTGTAGTCCCAGCTACTCAGGAGGCTGAGGTGGGCGGATCACTGAAGCACAGGAGGTTGAGGCTGCGGTGAGCTGTGATTGTGACACTGCACTCCAGCCTGAGGGACAGAGGGAGATCCTGTCTCTAAGTAAGTAAATGAAGTATATGGGGGGATGTGTGTTGGTTATATGCAAATACTGCACCTTGTATGTAAGGGATTGAGCATCCACAGATTCTGGTATGGTGTGGGGGTGGTATCCTAGAACCAGTCCCCCGCAAGATAGCAAGGATGACTGAACTGTGGAAGAATCAAAGCTCTGTTGAACAGCATACAATTCCTGTCTTCAAACAACTTATCTCCTCAGGTAGATGAGACTTATAATGAATAAAAGGAATGAATACAGATTTGGAGATAGTGGTTGTTGTGATGGAAAATCTTAATTGTGTTTTCTTCCAACACAGATTCGTTGGAAGAAGAGAAGGGCATCAAACGAAGATAACTTGAGCCCAAGCTAAGTCGTCTGGATGGCCTGGAGCCATGTTTGAAAAATTTTACTATTAAGTATTATTTTTACTGATTAAATCAATGATAACGTTCTTTACTTTGTGGTTGTGTTACTCAAAACAGGATTTTTAACAATGATAAAAATAAAGCTTGTTAGATCATTTTTAATGTAATATATTGGTTCCCGAAGATTTGATTAAAGAGAAAACTAGGCCAATCTAAGCAGAGTCCAAATGAAGTAGAAGGTCCACAGAGAACAGGGGAAAAAAGGAAGTTGTGGAACCACAGACACACACAGTAAAAGGAAAAAATTGGCCAGGCACAATGGCTCACACCTGTAATCCCAGTACTTTGGGAGGCTGAGGTAGGTGGATCACTGGAGCCCAGGAGTTCGGGCAACATGACAAAACCCGCATCTCTACAAAAAAATGGGCAACATGACAAAACTCCCATCTCTACAAAAAATACACAAACAAAAAACATTAGCCAGGTGTGGTGGTGTGCACCTGTAGTCCTAGCTACTTGGTAGGCTGAGGTGGGAGTATCGCTTGAACTTGGGAGGTGCTGGTTGCAGTGAGCTGAGATTGAGCTGTTGCACGCCAACCTGGGTGACAGGGTGAAAGAGTGAGACCCTGTCAAAAAAAAAAAAAAAAAAAAAAAAAGGAAGAAAGGAAAGAAAAGAAATTTGCTTAATTAAATTAATTTATTTTTGTGACAACGTCTCTTTCTGTCTCCCAACCTGGAGTACAATGGCAGAATCACAGCTCACTGCAGCCTCAAACTCCTGGGCTCAAGGCATCCTCCTGCCTTAAAGGCCTCCCAAAGTGTTGGGATTACAGGAATAAGCCACTGCGAGGCTAGATTTTTTTTTTTTTTTTTTTTTTTTTTTTTTTGAGACGGAGTCTCGCTCTGTCGCCCAGGCTGGAGTGCAGTGGCCGGATCTCAGCTCACTGCGAGCTCCGTGGCTAGATTTTTTTTGAAACAAAGTTTGGCTCTGTCACCCAGGCTGGAGTGCAGTGGTGCCATCTCGGCTCACTGCAACGTCTGCCTCCTGGGCCCAAGTGATCCTCCTGCCTCAGCTTCTCAAGTAGCTGAACTGCAGGCACGTGCCAACATGCCTGGCGAATTTTTGTATTTTTTGTAAAGAAGGGGTCTTGATATGTTGCCCAGGCTGGTCTTGAATTCCTCGGTTAAAGTGATCCACCCACCTCGGCCTCCCAAAGTGCTGGGATTACAGGTGTGAGTCACCACGACTGGCCAAAAAAATGTTAAGTGTTAAAATCAAAAAGAAAATTCACCAAGCCATTTTGCATATTTTTCTGGAGCGATATAGATACAGATACAGATATATATATATATACACAGAGAGAGATAAAGATATACAGATAGTTCTGGACTGGACACCTTATGATAATATAGTATCAGTTTAACTTTGTTGCAGAAAGGACAAAGGGAACTGATTAAAGACTTAAGGCATATATATACATATAATGTTTTCCCAATTCCTCATACCATACCTTTTTATTAATTTTTATTGATATAATTAATTTATATACCATAAATTCACCCTTTTAAATAAGTGCAGAATTTAGTGGGTTTTAGTATAGTATTCACAAGGTTGTACAACCATCACCACTATTTAATTCCAGAACATTTTCATCACCCGAGAATCATTGGCCCTACTCCCCATTTCCGGGCAAGTATTTACTTACTTCCTGTAATTTGCCCATTTGGGACATTTCATATAAATGAAATCATACAATACACAATTTCACTAAATAAGACTTTTGTGTGTGGCTTCTTTCAAACAATTTTTAAAAATTGTGGTAATATAGGCATAACATAAAATTTATACTCTAATCACTGCCCCCCTCTTTTCTTGAGACAGGGTCTCACTCTGTCGTCCCAGTTGGAGTACAGTGGTGTGATCATGGCTGACTACAGCCTCAACCTCCCTGGGCTCAAGTGATCCTCCCGTCTCAGTCTCACAAGTAACTGGGACCACAGGCACACATCACCACACCTAGCTAATTTTTGCATTGTTTGTTGAGACAGGATTTCGCTATGTTGCCCAGGCTGGTCTTGAACTCCTGGACTCCAGTGATCCTCCCATTTCAGCCTCCCAAAGTGCTGGGATTGCAGGTGTCAGCTACCACACCTGGTTGTCTGTAACCACTTTTAGGGGTACAATTCAGTAGCGTTAAGAATATTCACATTGTTGTACAACAAATCTCCAGAACTTTTTCATCTTCCCAAATTGAAACTCTGGACCTATTAAACACTAACTCCCCATTCTCTCCTTCTCCCTGCCCATGGGAAACACCTGTTATGCCCAGACCGTTTATTCCCCAAAGAAGACCACCAGAGTCCAGAGTCAAAGCCAAGCGGCAAGGATCTTTACTGCAAGTTCGAACTTGGTCCCTCCGTTCCACAACATACAAGAGGGCCCCGAACGATGCATGTGCCCGCTTTTTATAGCCCGATGTATACAGGATATGTAAGGTTACAGAGGAACAAAGGAATTCTTTTGGTCGCAGCATCACAATTGGTTAATACTTTAAGTTATACATTTAACAGTTTTCTATTTGTTCCCACGCATTTAGTAAAACTACAAACGGTTGTGACCTTATCGGGGGCTCTCTAGGTGGTGTTTCTGAGATATATGGGGGGATGTGTTTGTGTTGGGCTCAGGAAGTTGAGACAAATAGAGGAATGTGTTTGTACTGGGCCCAGGACTGAGATATATGGCAGACACCGGTAATTAGAACAGAACAGAGCAGGACAGGGACTTTCACAACGCTTGTCCTTACAACGTCTGGAATCTATAGATAACCTAATCGGTTAGGTCCGGGTCGATCTTTAACTAGGCTCAGGGCGCCGCCCGGGCTGTTTGCCTGTGGACTTCATTTCTGCCTTTTAGTCTTTTCATTTGATCTCTTTCACACCCTTCTACTTTCTGTCTCTATGAATCTGACCCCTCTAAGTACCTCATGTGAGTGGACTCACACAGTATTTCTCCTTTGGTAACTGGCTTATTTCGCTTAGCATAATGCCCTCAAGGGTTCTCCATGTTGTAACGTGTCAATTTCCTTCCTTTCAAGGCTGAAGAATACATCCGTTGTATGGATCAATCACATTTGTGTCATCCATTCATCAGTTAATGCACATGCAGGTTGTTTCCACCTTTTGGTCATTGAGAATAATGCTGCTGCATACATATGTGCATGTGTTTCTGCATGACCATTTGTTTGCAATTCTTTTGACTATATATGTATGAATAGAATTACTAGGTCATATAGTAGCTCTAAGTTTAACTTTTTGAGTAACTGCCAAAGTATTTTCCATAGTGCTACATGGTTTTACATTCTCGCTAACAATATATAATGGTTCCAGTTTCCCCAAATCCTCCCCAATACTTTTTATTTCTATGTTTTAAAAATAATTACAGCCATGCTAGTGAATGTGAAGTGGCATCTCACTGTGGTTTGGGTTTTCAATTGTATAATATTTTAATTTTTAATATCAAAAGAATATACTTGGCCTGAGGTGGTGGCTCACACCTGTAATCCCAGCATTTTGGGGGGCCAAGGTGGATGGATCACCTGAGTTTAGAAGTTCAAGACCAGCCTGGCCAATATGGTGAAACTCCGTCTCTACTAAAAGTACAAAAATTAGCTGCGTATGGTGGCACGCACCTATAATCCCAGTTACTCTGGAGGCTGAAGCAGGAGAATCATTTGACCCGGGAGGTGGAGGTTGCCCTGAGTTGGAATCGCACCACCAAACTCCAGCCTGAGAGGAGACGCTGTCCAAAAATAAATAAATAAATAAATAAATAAATAAATAAATAAATAAATAAATTTTCACACTAAATTATTTTCTTGTATAATTAATAAAATTATTTTACAAAAGAAGTCCATTACTAACACACACTTGCATGCAAAGCACAAGACACATCTAACGGCCAGGCATAGTGACTCACGCCTGTAATCCCAGCACTTTGGGAGGGAGGCTGAGGCAGGCAGATCACTTGATGTCAGGAGTTCGAGACCAGCCTGGCCAACATAGTGAAACCCCAGCTCTACTAAAAATACAAAAATTAGCCAGGCGTGCTGGTGGGTGCCCGTAATCCTAGCTGCTCGGGAAGGTGAGTCAGGAGAATCGCTTGAGCCCAGGAAGTGGAGGTTGCAGTGAGCCAAGATTGCCCCACTGCACTCCAGTCTAGGCGACAGAGCAAGTATTCCTCTAAAAAAATAAAATAAAATAAGAGTACTAAAATTAAGTTGGCAAGATTTTACGTGTAGTCCTTTCTACATATAAGACATAAATACCTGACACTTGATTCATTCCTTTCTTTCTCCAGCCAGTCTCCCAGGACAAGTCTGGCAACAATTCTGGCAACAATTCTGACCATCGGGCAACAGAAATTACTTTTTACAGCTTATGTTAGGACAACCTACGTGGGTTTACATTTGGCTTAATATAATACTACCCTACTTCTCCAATAAGTATTTAAGCATTTATAGAAAAGTGGAAACTTTTCAATTTAACCACTTCTACTACCCTAGATGATCTGAGAAAGACGTGACATACCTCACTTCAAGGAAAAAAGGGTCCTTTTTGCTCACAAGTATTTCCTCATAAACCTTATTTTTGAAATGCTTTTAAAACCAGATTCTAATTTAATTAATCTAGATTTGCAAAATTATAAAGGAGAAGTCTTGCCGGTTGTTGCTTTGGTTAATTTCACAATTTAGTAAACTGCAACTAAGTATTTAATACAAAGCAGCCTTGGGTGGGAGCGGCGGGGGGAGGGGGGGTTGTTTAACAAAATGCATCTCATTACCAGCCTAGAGAAACTTTTCCGTGTGAAAACAGAAGAGGGGTTACCATGGAGAGATTCATTATGGATTTCGGGAGGGCTTTTTCCTCAGAAATAGAGTGAAAAGAAAAAGTCGCTGTGTAAGAAATCTGATACTGACGCTGTGTGACTCAGAAGTTGGTCCAAAAGTTCATCTTCCGCAATTATGGCTAGATGATCAACTACACATCTTCTGCAACAGGTGACACGAAACTGCATTCCCCAAGCAAGGCAAAGCGATCAAAGGAGTTATGACGCGCGTTCCTGCGGTCTTATACTTTTATTTTTGATTTAACCAAAACAATTTTGAATCGGATGAATTACCAAATTTGGTTGGGTCTTGTTTGGCTTTCTGCTTTGCTTTTTAATCAGCCATTTACCAGCAACTGTTGCACGGGCCCATTAGCACTCGAAGAATAAAAACCAACACACAGGACCAGGTAAGGTTCCCCTACTAACCCAAATGATCCGTTTCCTTACCACAATTTAAAAACCACAGTTAGGAGTGTGAAAAGAGGCATGATTTTGTGTGTGTTTGAGTGCCACGATCGGTCCAAATCCTTAATTCCCTTTTAAGGAACAGATATATAATAAAAATTCGAAAGAAACCTCATTAGAAATGCAAAGAGGTTTGTAAAACAAGAGGCTTCTTTCATTCCAGAAAACCACACCAAAACAAGGGGAGAAAACTGAATGCAATGGATATGTGTTTGCCAAAGTTTCAATTCTGCCGGCGGAGACACTGCACTGCACGTATTTTGAAGAGGAAAACAGGCGGTTGAGGAGGGGTGAGAGAGATCGAGCGAGTGCGGCCTCAAACTGCAACAATGCAATTTCCATTTTGAACAATGCACCTCTTTCCTCTTGTAAATCCAGTTTTTTTGCCACTTGATGTGCCCTCCATTTCCCCTCTGTTTGGGGGGTCGGCGGGGTTGGGGGGAGACCGCAGCAGGATGCACAGCACAGGAGTGAGCGAGGGGGGAGGGCAGAGGAGGTGGGGAAGGAGTCTGCGGCAACTGGGCTGGGTGGGTACCTGGAGTGCTGCTGTAGGTTCTATGGCTCCGGAAGCTGCTTTCCATATAGTAACTGGCGTCCTCGTCGTCGTCTTCCTGCTCCTCCGAGTAATCGGAGTCATCGTCGTCCTCCTCCATCTCATCCTCCTCATTGTCCTCAGACTCGTGGGTCTCCTCGGTGTGGCAGTCCTCTTCTTCCATCTCCTGCTGTCGTGGTCATTGTGCACCACCTTGCTGACGGCCCTCAGGGCCACGGTGGTCCCGGCCAGGTGGCCGCCCCCGACTCCTGTCCCTCCCCCGCCGCCGCCCGGGGGCGCTGGTGCTGCGGGGGAGGGATGGGGGAGTAGGGAGGGCAGGGGACCGGCGACGGCGGCTTCCTCCGGCTGCTGCTGCCCCTGCTGGGCGAGCTCAGCCGCGTCTTGGGGTCCATCTCAGCCTGACCTGCGGCCCATCTGCCGCGGAGGCTACCGAGGTGCTGTGAGCGAAGACCCTCGATGGGTCCAGAGGTGGGCCGTGGCGGCGGTGGCAGGGCTCCGAAGCGGGAGCCGCGGGCTGCTCGGGCGGCCTGTCCACCTGCCCCTCCGATTGTAGCCTAGGCAGGTGGGAGAAGGTAAAGCGGAGAGGAAGGGGCGGGCGCAGTGGGGGCGGTGGGCAGCGCTGGGGCGGGTGGGGAGGCCCGCGGTGCCCGGCGGGAGGGGCCCGGCTGGCGGAAGGGGCTGGAGGGAGAAGGCTCAATCAGAATTGCTGGGGCCCCACGCCGGATCGCCGTCCGCCGCTATCTTGTTTCTTCCTTCTCCCAGAGCGGAGTCACGTGAGCTGCACCGCGGGAGAGACTGGGACGCCGCGAGGCGACGCGGCGGCTGCTGCGGGGAGCGCGGGAGTGTGGAGTCCCGGGCGGGAGCTCGGAGCGCCCGCACTCGGCGCAGCGCGGCGCGGCTGGACTCCGGGCGCCACCGGTGGCGCGGCTGAGAGGGGCGTGCAGTTCGCGAAACGCCCCTTGTCAAAGGCCTTCGGAGACCACAGTCTCCGTGTGGAGCCCAAAGCGGGCCAGACCTCCTCCCCGGATCTCCCCTTCTGCGGCTGGGAGAGGAAGGCAGGGGAGCCCCCAGGTATCATTCCCCTCTCGCCCCATCGGGAAACTGATGCTGAAAGAGCCAGAGAGAGAAAGAAAAAAAAAAATCGCGGAGAGGGGCCGCCCGAGCGACCGAAGGCACCGGGCAGCGCCAGCGACAGAGGGAAATTTGTTGGGGGAGACAAGGAGACAAGGCCCCAGAATTTAGGGAACTCCGAAGCTTGGAGCTGGAGTCCTGAAATTGACTCAGAAGACAACCGCTGTGGATCTGTGCCAGGAGCCACGCCTTGAGGGAAGGGCGTCCTAAGACCTGTTGCGTGGAATCCCCACTGGGAAAGCCTCAGTAAACTCCAGAACGCAACTGCTGCACGTTCCAATCTCCCGCCACCTTCCTAATGCCTTAGCTAGGACCTCGACCACCTCAGCAAGAAGTTACCTCTCCTTTGCCGTGGAAAAGAGGGAATCTTGTCTGAAACCTACTTCAGAACGGTGTTACATGTTTGTATTATCGGGAAATAACCTTAATTTATTGACCTGACATGTCACTAGCTTTCAGCTTAGCCCAGGGGACGAATCATGATGACATTTCAGGCACCCTCAAACCTTATCACAGGGACTCAACCCTAAGTGGTTGAGGTCAGCTCTTCAGATAAGAAAAAGGTTTTATAAACATATATTAATATTTATTGAGATAAGTGACCACCAAAAGTAACTTTTTTTTTTTTCCTTTGAGACCGAGTCTCACTCTGTCACCCAGGCTGGAGTTCAGTGGCGCGATCTCGGCTCACTGCAAGCTGCGCCTCCCGGGTTCACGCCATTCTCCTGCCTCAGCCTCCCGAGTAGCTGGGACTACAGGTGCCCGCCACCATGCCCGGCTAATTTTTTGTATTTTTAGTAGAGACGGGGTTTCACCGTGTTAGCCAGGATGGTCTCGATCTGACCTCATGATCCCCCCATCTCGGCCTCCCAAAGTGCTGGGATTACAGGCGTGAGCCACCTTGCCCGGCCTCAACCAAAAAGTAATTTAAAGAAAAGTAGTTGGCTGGGTGCCGTAGCTCACACCTGCAATCCCAGCCCGTTGAGAGGCCAAGGCCAGACGATACATTGAGATCAGGAGTTCGAGACCAGCCTGGGCAACATAGCAGGACCTTGTCTCTAGAAAAAATTTGAAAAATTAGCCGGGCATGGTGGTGCACACCTGTGGTCCCAGCTATGCAAGAGGCTGAGGTGGGAGGATCCCTTGAGCCTGGGAGGTGGATGTTGCACTGAGCCGTGATTGCACCACTGCACTCCAGCCTGAGTGACAGAGCAAGACCCTGTCTCAAAATTTTTAAAAAAGAAAGAAAGAAAAATACTTAACAGGATTCTGTACATCAAATGACTTATTTCAACCTAGTTAGGAAAATGGGGCCGGGCGCGGTAGCTCAATCCTGTAATCCCAGCACTTTGGGAGGCCGAGATGGGCGGATCACTAGGTCAGGAGATCGAGACCATCCTGGCTAACACGGTGAAACCCCGTCTCTACTAAAAATACAAAAAACTAGCCGGGCGAGGTGGCAGGCGCCTGTAGTCCCAGCTACTCGAGAGGCTGAGGCAGGAGAATGGCGTAAACCCGGGTGGCGGAGCTTGCAGTGAGCTGAGATCCGGCCACTGCACTCCAGCCTGGGCGGCAGAGCAAGACTCCGTCTCAAAAAAAAAAAAAAAAAAAAAAGGAAAATGGAACACATATGTGAAATGAAGATTAAAATACAGGCACTAATTGCCAAATAAATGCATTCAATACAATTTGGTTGAGCTCTAAGGGTGACAAATGTGTCTATGTCTCCAGGGACCAGGTAAGTAATGTAAGTCAATAAAGTAGGCAAGGTGAAGACCTAGGCCAATGGAAATGCCCATATTTTGTTTGAAGAGGGTGGCCAGGCGTGATGGCTCAGGCCTGTAATCTCAGCACTTTGGGAGGCAGGCGGATCACCTGAGGTCAGGAGTTCGAGACCAGCCTGGCCAACATGGTGAAACCCTGTCTCTATTAAAAATACAAAAAAATTAGCCGGGCGTGGTGGTGCACATCTCTAATCTGAGCTACTCAGGAGGCTGAGGCACAAGCATCATTTGAACGCAGGAGGCGGAGATTACAGTGAGCCGAGATCATGCCACTGCACTCCAGCGTGGGTCACAGAGCAAGACTCTGTCAAAAAAAAAAAAAAAAAAAAAAAAAAAAGCGGGTGGGGGGTGAGATTTGGGGAGACTGAGTGAAGTGGGGGACTGAGTGAAGCTGGTCCCTGAGTGGCAGGTAGGCAGAGGAGCAGGCCAGCAGCAAGGCTGGGATAGGAAACCTGAAGCTTCCTCCCCAAGCTGAGAACTCAAAGAGGGAATGAAATGATTCCAGGAAAACATACTAAATTCCCACTGTATGTCCACAGAACTCCCAACTAATTCAGTTCAAACAATAAATTCACCATCTAAGATCACCAAACCTTTCAGAAGAAAAGCCACTATGACAGAGTGACTCAACAGCCAGCCAGCAGCAGAGTCAACAATAAAATCCCAGAATTAGGTACCCAAAGACTGTTAGAAACCAAAAAGAGAACAGTTATGATACGTAATGTTTTCAAAAATAAAAAAGTACAATCACAAAGATGAACTATCAAACACAAATTATTAGGAATGAACAAATATATATATAGTCTGTTTGTTTGTTTGTTTTGAGACAGAGTCTTACTCTTTTGCCCAGGCTGGAATACAGTGGTGTGATTATGGCTTACTGCAGCTTCAACCTTCCCAGGCTCAGATGATCCAACTCAGCCTCTTGAGTAGCTGGGACTACAGGCATGCACCACCTCACCTGGCTAGTTTTTAAACTTTTTGTAGAGATGTAGTTTGTCCATGTTGCCCAGGCTGATCTTAAACTTCTGGATTCAAGTGATCCATCCAATTTGGCCTCCCAAAAGGCTGGGATTACAGGCATGAGCCACTGTGCAGGCCCCAAATAGATTTTTTAATAGTTTAGAAATGAAAAACAGGAGCCGGAGGCCATTATCCTTAGCAAACTAAAGCAGGAACAGAAAACCAAATACTGCATGTTCTCACAAGTGGGAGCTAAATGATGAGAACACACGGACACAGAGAGAGGAACAACAGATACTGTGTCCTATAGGAGGGTGGAGGGTTGGAGGAGGGAGAGGATCAGCAAAAATAACTAATGGGTACTAGGCTAGGCTTAGTATCTGGGTGACAAAATCATCTGTACAACAAACCCCCATGACACAAGTTTACCTATAACAAACCTGCACATGCACCCCTGAACTTAAAGCTAAAAAAAAAATTATTAAATCAGTAAATGAACAATCCTACTGATAAAATGTAGAATTTCATTTCATGTCATGGTGAAATGGCATGGTGGTGGGTGCCTGTAGTCCCAGCTACTTGGAGGCTGAGGCATGAGAATTGCTTGAACCCTGGAGGCAAAGATTGCAGTGAGCCGAGATCGCACCACTGCACTCCAGTCTAGGCAATAGACTGGGACTCCATCTCAAAAAAAAAAAAAATTCTTGGCAGTTTAATATTAGATAAATTCCTTGGCAGTTTAATACTAGAAATGCAACTTGGCAATGTGAGCTAAGCTTTTACCTGAGAGTCATAATGTAAAAGAGAAAACTTTGTGATCCAATGAATTAAGCAATTAGTTCTCAAAAAATACAAGTAGGTGCAGCTAATGAGAAGAATTTGGTATTTTGTGCCTAGTGCCAGTCCTGCTCAAGAGGAGGAAAATAGGGAAAACAAAACACTGCACAAGATGGCAAATTTTTTTCTCACTTAAAAGAGTCGGGAGAGGGGCATTCAGCCACTTAGACTATTCGTTTTCGGTTACTTCAAAAGCAACTCTTTGCAGTTTCCAAAAATTATCTTGCATCCAAATGTCGTTATACAGTAAGCTCCACGAGGGGACTATACTTGACATTCTTCAAGATTTAGTTCAGAGATTCCTCTGCTTATCCATTTAATTCATTCAATTATTTATTTTATTTTCATTTTATTTTATACTTTTGAGACTGAGTCTTGCTCTGTCATCCAGGCTGGAGTGCAGTGGCGCAATCTTGGCTCACTGCCACCTCCATCTCCTGAATTCAAGCAATTCTCATGCCTCAGCCTCCTGAGTAGCTGGGATTACAGGCTCCCACCAGCATGCCTGGCGAATTCTTGTATTTTTAGTAGAGACGGGTTTTGCCATGTTGGCCAGGCTGGTCTCGAACTCCTGACTTCAAGTGACCTGCCCACCTCAGCCTCCCAAAGTGCTGGGATTACAGGGGTGAGCCACCATGCCCAGCCAATTTGATGATGATGATGATTATGATGATTATTATTATACAACTCCCAAGTGCTGGGATTCTCATTCTGTCATCCACGCTAGAGTGCACTGGCATGATCTCGGTTCACTGCAACCTCCACCTCCCAAGCCCAAACAATCCTCCCACCTCAGCATCCCAAGTAGCTGGGACCAGAAGCACACGCCACATACATGGCTAATTTTTTGTAATTTTTGTGGTAGAGATCGGGTTTCATCAGGTTGCCCAGGCTGGTCTCAAACTCCTGAACTCAAGTGATCCACACGTCTCGACCTCCCAAAGTGCAGAGATTACAGGCATGAACCACCATGGCTGGCCTCATTCAATAAATATTAATTGGTTACCACTGCAGGCCCTGGAGCTACAGTGACAGCATGACCCGTCAAACCGTTGAAGATTACTTTTAAAAAATAGTAATGGCACCTGTTATAAGATCTACTGATCTACAGCAGCATAAACCAAGAAAAAAAGTGTGGTAAAACTGACAGATAAATAGAAAAGGACTTCAGGAGAGTGGCTAGCATAGACCATAGGAAAATATTTGTATATTCTTACCATGTTGGGTGCTCCCGTTGTGTAATTCTTGTTATATGGTTTAGATACTGGATTCTTCCAGAGGCGATTCTCCTTTCTTCCCAGCTTAAATAAAAATATCGAGTGATAAGGTATTAACAGGAAACTTGGACACAGAATGTTTTCAGTGCAACAAGCAAGCCAGTAAGACATCTGCTGTTACAAATCAGGAATGCCAACCTGAAGTAACAATTCACAGAATACAGAATTTTTTCAACTTATTTTTAGAACTGCATAATAGATGTTATGGGATTCCGAAGCTTCTAAGGTATTTATGTTGAGGTGTTACAAATAATTTCCATCAGCCACACTCTGAGAATTTTCAATAATGTCAACAATACTCAATTAAATTCATACTAATTTCTCCAGATTATGGAAAATGGCTATACTAAAAATATATTTAGCCATGAAATTAATTAAGGTCATACAACTGGTGAATAGAATAGTAAGGCTTGAAACCCAGGTAGTCTAAAAATAAAAATTACACATATTATTTTTTAAAATTAAATTTGACTAGAAAAACATATAAAAGCTTTTCTTTTCTTTTTCTTTTTTTTTTTTTGAGACGGAGTCTCGCTCTGTCGCCCAGGCTGGAGTGCAGTGGCCCGATCTCAGCTCATTGCAAGCTCCGCCTCCCGGGTTTACGCCATTCTCCTGCCTCAGCCTCCTGAGTAGCTGGGACTACAGGCGCCGCCACCTCGCCCGGCTAGCTTTTTTTTGTATTTTTAGTAGAGACGGGGTTTCACCGTGTTAGCCAGAGATGGTCTCGATCTCCTGACCTCGTGATCCGCCCGTCTCGGCCTCCCAAAGTGCTGGGATTACAGGCTTGAGCCACCGCGCCTGGCCCAAAAGCTTTTCAAAGCATTACTACCCAAACTAACATTTCAAAAATCAAGACTGTTGGCTGGCATGGTGTCTCGCACCTGTATTCCCAGCATTTTGGGAGGCCAAGGTAGGTGATCACCTGAAGTCAGGAGTTTGAGACCAGCCTGGCCAACATGGTGAAACCCCGTCTCTACTAAAAATACAAAAATTAGCCAGCTGTGGTGGTGCGTGCCTGTAATCCCAGCTACTTGGGAGGCTGAGGCTGGAGAACCGCTTAAACTGGGGAGGTGGAGGTTGCAGTGAGCCAAGATAGAATCATTGCACTCCAGCCTGGTCAACAAGAGCGAAACTCTGTCTCAAAACAAACAAACAAACAAACAAAAAATCAAGGTGGCCACTTTCTTTTCTTTTTTTTTTTTTTTTTTTTTTTTTGAGACAGAGTCTCCCTTTTTCTCCAGGTTGGAATGCATGGCGCGATCTCGGCTCACTGCATCCTCCACCTCCCAGGTTCAAGTGATTCTCCTACCTCAGCCTCCCGAGTAGCTGGGACTACAGGGGGGCACCACCACGACCAGCTAATTTTTGTATTTTAAATAGAGATTGGGTTTCACCATGCTGGCCAGGATGGCCTAGATCTCTTGATCTCGTGATCCTCCCGCCTCAGTCTCCCAAGGTGCTGGGATTACAGGGGTGAGCCGTCATGCCCAGACAAGGTTGCTACTTTCTATCAACTCTTTATCATAATTCATTTAATGAAAAAGAGGCAAATGACTGTAGAAATGTAATAATGGGAATACTTTTACAAAGATATTGGCAGAGGTTGAAGGGCTCTAAAAAACAGAAAATAAAGAGATGCTAGAGATATTTCCCCCCTGTGATTACAATTACAGTACAGTAATGTAGGGCAAGTTTAGAACAATAAGCCTTATTGCTGCTGGTACTCTCTCAATATTAACTAGTTATTTCAACCCTAAATTTTCTTTCTTTTTTTTTTTTGTTTTGTTTTGTTTTGTTTTTCTGAGACAGAGTCTCGCTCTGTCGCCCAGGCTGGAGTACAGTGGCGCAATCTGGGCTCACTGCAACCTCCACCTGCCAGGTTCAAACAATTCTCCCACCTCAGCCTCCTGAGTAGCAGGGACTACAGGTGTGCGCCACGATGCCCAGCTAATATTTTGTATTTTGTTTAGTAGAGATGGGGTTTCACAATGCAGGCTGGTCTCGAACTCCTGACCTCGTGATCTGCCTGCCTCAGGCTCCCAAAGTGCTGGGATTACAGGCATGAGCCACCACAGCCGGCCCTAAATTACCTTTTCAAAAATATCATAATCTACCTCACATCTATAAAAGAGCTAACAGACATACCTGGAAGCTAAAGTGATCTATAAACAGTGAATTATAGTGATTTTTAACAGTTTAAGCAAAATGAGTAAATACCATAACCTGGGTATAAAATTTTGTATAAAAGTAACTGGAGCTAAAATTTAACCATTTATACACTTAACTGGATGCCAGTTATTACATGTAAGTTATATCTCATTGACATTAATTAAAAATACTTTGATTGTTAAAAATAAAATCAGAAGAGAGTCAGAACTAGTATCAAAGAGACCAGTGATAAAAATCATGACTTTACAATCAAGACAGGTTTGTGTGTTTTGGCTCTGCCACTTACTGTGTGACCCTAGGCAAAGTACTTAACTTCTCTAACTCTTAGTTTTTGAGGATAACAATAGCAGTAGCAAGAGAAATAATAGTAGCGAATTATTTATGAAGAACTTACTTTATGAAAGACACTGTGCTAAAGTGCTTTACCTGAGTTATTTCATTTATCCTCTCAACAGTTGATGGAGTATGTACATAATCAAAATTTCTATCTTTTTTTTTTTTTTTTGAGACGGAGTCTCGCTCTGCCACCCAGTCTGGAGTGCAGTGGCCGGATCTCAGCTCACTGCAAGCTCCGCCTCCCGGGTTTACGCCATTCTCCTGCCTCAGCCTCCCGAGTAGCTGGGACTACAGGCGCCCGCCACCTCTCCCGGCTAGTTTTTTTGTATTTTTTAGTAGAGACGGGGTTTCACCATGTTAACCAGGATGGTCTCGATCTCCTGACCTCGTGATCCGCCCGTCTCGGCCTCCCAAAGTGCGGGGATTACAGGCTTGAGCCACCGCGCCCGGCCTAAAATTTCTATCTTTAGAAGACATCTGGCTTAGCTTATTTTAATACTTTAGAATGACCTCTTTGGTTTCTACTAAAATTTATAATTTCTTTTCCCATAGATTTTTCCCTTTAAGAGTAATATTAGAATTCTAAGGTTTTCTACACTTTATCATATTCATGGAAGAAGCCTAATTCCTTTTTTACCATAGTAATGGTGCATAGCAGAGCCATTGCTGTACTTAAGAAGAGGCATGTTAAGGGTATATTCACGTACCAAGGGGTTTGAAAAGTCCACATTAATTTGAGTTTAATACTTGATAATCTGACCATCTAAAAAAATACACTGGGCCAGGCCCAGTGGCTCATGCCTTTAATCCCAGCACTTTAGGAGGCCAAGGCGGAGGGATAACGAAGTCAGGAGATGGAGACCATCCTGACCAACATGGTGAAACCCCATCTCTACTAAAATACAAAAAATTAGCCGGGTGTGGTGGCGCATGCTTGTAGTCCCAGCTACTGGGGAGGCTGAGGTATGAGAATCGCTTGAACCTGGGAGGCAGAGGTTGCAGTGAGCCGCCATTGCGCCACTGTACTCCATCCTGGTGAGAGAGCGAGACTCTGTCTCAAAAAAAAAAACCACAGAAAACAAAAAACAAAAACCTGTATTCTAGGAAGAGGGCCATCCTGGCATTCCAGTAAGAGCAATCCTTGGATTCCATGAGTTTGAACAGGACACCATTATCCAGTGTAGTATAAAACCACCACAAAAAATGAAGAAGCAAGAGATGTGAATTCTAGAGCAGGCTGTAGTAACGAGTTTAGCACTGTAGCCTTGAACGAAACACTTAATAAACAAGGTTTAGATGATCCCCATCTGAATAATGAGAAAGTTAGGTTAATGATATCCCTGAGTCCTTCTTTGCTGCTCCAGTATTGTTTAATTCTAGTTCTGCTGACTCTTCCAAAAGACAGAAAGAGGTACAGTCAAACTTGATAATAGATAGATTAGCAAAAGTATTATTACAGATTAAATAATTATTTATTATGATTACATCTAAGAACCCTTCATTCAAAGAAGGGTCTCAAAATTCTGAAATCTTCCAGTTCTGTGAACATTTTGAAAGATCCGTTTTGAAAGATCAGTGCAACACAGAGCTCCCTTACAAGGTCAGTGTACACCTACGCTGTGGTATCGTCCTACATTAAAAGAGACAATCTCTTAATATATTTAACATTCAATGCTAAATTTACTCTACTTTTTTGTTTATTAATTTCTTTAGATCTTATGTGAGTTTATTTAGCATACACATCTGGGCTAAAATCCCATTACAATGGCTAACAGTATGTTTTACATTATATAAAAAATAATTCTACAGAAGCAAACACACAATAAAAACCTGTTGAAAAAAGAATTCCCATTTATGTTCCAATGGAAAGACCCACCCAAAAGACTGTCACCTGGTTATGCTAAGTCACCTTATAAATCCGTTATGAAAACCACTTCTAATGTCTTGAACCTGGTCTAATCTTCTAAATGCCCAGATTGGTGATAAACTGAGCTACAGTTAAGTAGTTAATAGAGCTGTCAAACACTCAATGTTTAATCTGTCTTTAACTTTTAATTTTGTCACAGCTGTTTTATATATTATACCATTCTTATCCCTTTGTAATTGCCCTTTAACTGCCACCTTAAACACTGCAGTCACCTCAATAAAAACATTTCGTCCACAAATCCACCAAAACCAGAAAAGGGTACTAAGGCATTTTAAAAGGCATATACATCCTGACAGCTTTCTTTTTGCCGTTCTGGATATCAATCATTTCTTAACATTTTTAAATTAACTGGAAATGAAGCATCAGCTCTCACTAACTGTTTTACATATTTAAAACCGCACAATATAGAGGGGTGAGAAGTTGTAACTACAATGACATAAATGTTCTGGATGATGGGAATAGACTGTGAGAATACACATCTTTCTAAACTGTAGAAAGCTTGGTAATAATTAGAAAGTAATGACGTAGTAGCAGTAAGAAGCATTTGAAAATACACATACAAGAGCTGTCAATTTTAGAAGTTATCAATTTGGGATTACAGGCGTGAGCCACCACACCTGGTCCAGTGTATTTTTTTAGATGGTCAGATTATTAAGTATTAAACTCAAATTAATGTGGACGTTTCAAACCCCTTTGTACATGAATATACCCTTAATATGCCTCTTCTTAAGTACAGCAGTGGCTCTGCTATGCACCATTACTATGGTAAAAAAGGAATTAGGCTTCTTCCATGAACATGATAAACTTTATAACTGTAATATTACTCCTAAAGGGAAAATCTATGGGAAAAGAAATTATAAATTTTAGTAGAAACCAAAGAGGTCATTCTAAAGTATTAAAATAAGCTAAGCCAGATGTCTGCTAAAGATAGAAATTTTTGATTATAATAGTTCTTTTAAGTTGTACGAATCTTAGTAATATTTCTGTCATTTAATAGTAAGTCTTCAGTCCAGAGACCGAAAAGGCACAGGAGGACAAGTTGTGGACTGCAGTCGTTTCTTTGATAATGATTTACCAGACGTGTAAGCTAACATCACTGAAATCGTTCAAGAAATATATAGATAATATACTAAAAAGAGTAGAAATAAGTTGGTGTTTATTGTATATTAAATGGTGTTTATTGTATATTGAATGTAGATTTTCCTTCTAATGGTAAAATTCATGGAGGATCTTGTCACAACAAATTTATAAAATAAGCCACAAATTAGATGTGTTAAATTTGGTTATTAAGAGTTTTGACTAGGAGACAAATGAAATTTCTTGACAAATATAACTCTCTTGTAAATATTATCTAGTTAAAAAAAGTTGCTTGATTAAATTACTCAAAACAGGCCATGCAAGTGCTAAATAGAAACATTGCTGTATTTAACAGAGATGTGATGGATAATTTGTGTAATAGTAATTAAAATAACATAGTAACATTTAATTGAGCATGTATATGTCAGAGACTGTTATAAACACTTCATGTACATATCATTTAATTCTCATAGCATCTTGGAAGGCAGTATATAGCCATGCTTCTGAAATCAGACCACCTGAATTCTAGTCCTTACTCTTCTGTGTACTGGCTTTATGACTTTAATTTATTTAACGTCCATGGGCTTTGGTTTATATTTATTTACAAAACAATAAGAGCGATGATAGTACATACTCCAGAAACTGTTGAGAGGATAAATGAAATAACTCAGGTAAAGCACTTTAGCACAGTGCCTTTCATAAAATAAGTGCTTCATAAATAATTAGCTACTATTATTTCTATTGCTACTACTGTTACCCTCAAAAACTAAGAGTTAGAGAAATTAAGTAATTTGCCTAAGGCCACATAGTAAGTGGCAGAGCCAAAACACACAAACCTGTCTTGTTTCTAAAGTCATGATTTTTATCACTGGTCTCTTTGATACTAGTTCGGACTCTTTTCTGATTTTATTTTTAATATTCAAAATATTTTTAATTAACATCAATGAGATATAACTTACATGTAATAAATTGCATCCATTTAAGTGTATAAATGGTTAAATTTTAACTCCAATTATTTTTTATACAAAATTTTATACCCAGGTTATGGTATTTACTCATTTTGTTTAAACTTAAAAATCACTATAATTGTTTTTTTTTTTTTTTTTTTTTTTTTTTTTTTTTTTTTTTTGAGGCGGAGTCTCGCTCTGTCGCCCGGACTGGAGTGCAGTGGCAGGATCTCAGCTCACTGCAAGCTCCGCCTCCCGGGTTTAAGCCATTCTCCTGCCTCAGCCTCCGAGTAGCTGGGACTACAGGCGCCCGCCACCTCGCCCGGCTAGTTTTTTGTATTTTTAGTAGAGACGGGGTTTCACTGTGTTAGCCAGGATGGTCTCGATCTCCTGACCTCGTGATCCGCCCGTCTCGGCCTCCCAAAGTGCTGGGATTACAGGCTTGAGCCACCGCGCCCGGCCTATAATTGTTTATAGATCACTTTAGCTTCCAGATATGTCTGTTAGCTCTTTTATAGATGTGAGGTAGATTATGGTATTTTTGAAAAGGATATTTAGGGCCGGGTGCAGTGGCTCATATCTGTAATCCCAGCACTTTGGGAGCCCAAGGCGGGTGGATCACAAGGTCAGGAGTTTGAGACCAGCCTGCCTGGTGAAACTCCATCTCTACTAAACAAAATACAAAAAGTTAGCCAGGAATTGTGGCGCACGCCTGCAGTCCCAGCTACTCGGGAGGGAGAATTGTTTGAACCCGGCAGGCAGAGATTGCAGTGAGCCGAGATTGCGCCACTGCACTCCAGCCTGGGTGACAGAGCAAGCCTCTGTCTCAGAAAAAAAAAAAAAAGGAAATTTAGGACGAATTAACTAATCAATATTGAGAGTACCAGCAGTAATAAGGCTTATTCTAAACTTGCCGTACATTACTGTACTGTAATTGTAATCATGGGGAAAAAACCCTAGCATCTCTTCATTTTCTGTTTTTTAGAGCCCTTCAACATCTGCCAGTATCTCTGTAAAAATATTAACATTATTACATTTCTATAGTCATTTGCCTCTTTTTCATTAAATGAGTTATGATAAAGAGCTGATAGAAAGTAGTGGCCTTGGCCAGGCGCGGTGGCTCACGCCTGTAATCCCAACACTTTGGGAGGCTGAGGCAGGAGGATCATGAGGTCAAGAGATCAAGACCATCCTGGCCAACATGGTAAAACCCAGTCTCTACTTAAAATACAAAAATTAGCTGGATGTGGTGGCATGTGCCTGTTGTCCCAGCTACGCAGGAGGCTGAGGTAGGAGAATCACTTGAACCTGGGAGGCAAAAGTTGCAGTCAGCCGAGATGGTGCCACTGCACTCCAACCTGGCAAAAGAGGGAGACTCCATCTCAAAAAACAAAAAGAAAAAGAAAAAAAGAAAGTAGCCATCTTGATTTTTTGTTTGTTTTGAGACGGAGTTTTGCTCTTGTTGCCCAGGCTGGAGTGCAGTGGCGTGATCTCGTCTCACTGCAACCTCCACCTCCCTGGTTTAAGCGATTCTCCAGCCTCAGCCTCGTGAGTAGCTGGGATTACAGGTGCGCACCTCCACGCGCAGCTAATTTTTGTATTTTTAGTAGAGATGGGGTTTCATCATGTTGGCCAGGCCAGTCTTGAACTCCTGACCTCAGGGGATCCGCCTACAGTAGCACTCCAGGTACCCACCCAGCCCAATTGCTGCAGATTCCTTCCCTACCTCCTCTGCCCTCCCCCCTTCCCCTTGCTCACTCCTGTGCTGTGCTTCCTGCTCTGATCGCCCCCCAACCCCGCTGACCACCGAAATAGGGGAAATGCAAGGACACATCAAGTGGCAAAAATACTAGATTTACAAGAGGAAAGAGGTGCATTGTTCAAAATGGAGATTGCATTGTTGCAGTTTGCAGGCCACACTCACTCGATCTCTCTCCCCCACCAACCAACCCCTTCTTTTCCTCTTTAAAAATTGTGTGCAGTACAGTGTCTCCACTGGGCAGGATAGAAACTTTGGCAAACACATATCCATTGCATTCATTTTTCTCCCCTTGTTTTGCGGTGATTTTCTGGAATGAAAGAAGCCTCTTGTTTTGCAAACCTCTTTGCATTTCTAATGAGGTTTCTTTCAGATTTTTATTGTATATCTATTCCTTAAAAGGGAATTAAGGATTTGGACAGATTGTGGCACACAAACACACACAAAAACATGCCTCTTTTCCCTAGCTGTGGTTTTTAAATTGTGTTAAGGAAACGGATCATTTGGGTTAGTAGGGGAACCTTATCTGGTCTTGTGTGTTTGTTTTTATTCTTCGAGTGCTAATGGGCCCGTGCAACAGCTGCTGGTAAATGGCTGATTAAAAAGCAAAGCAAACAGCCAAACAAGACCCAACCAAATTTGGTAATTTATCCGATTCAAAATTGTTTTGGTTAAATCAAAAATAAAAGTACAAGACCGCAGGAACGGGCGTCTTAACTCATTTGATCGCTTTGTCTTGCTTGGGAAATGCAGTTTCGTGTCACCTATTGCAGAAGATGTGTAGTTGATCATCTGGACATAATCGCCGAAGATGAACTTTTGGACCGACTTCTGTCACACAGCGTCAGTATCAGATTTCTTACACAGCCACTTTCACTTTTCACTCTATTTCTGAGGAAAAGGCCCTCCCGAAATCCATAACGAATTTCTCCATGGTAACCCCTCTTCTGTTTTCACACAGAAAAGTTTCTCTAGGCTGGTGCTGAGATACATTTTGTTAAACACCCCCTACCCCGCGCAAAGGCTGCTTTGTATTAAATACATAGTTGCAATGTACTAAATTGTGAAATTAGCATAACCGAAGCAACAACTGGCAAGACATTTTCTTTATAATTTTGCAAATCTAGATTAAATTAGAATCCGGTTTTAAAAGCATTTAAAAAATAAAGTTTATGAGGAAATATTTGTGAGGAAAAACGACTCCTTTTTCTTTGAAGTAAGGCATGTCATGTTTTTCTCAGAGAGACTAGGGTAGTACAAGTGGTTAAAATGAATTACGTTTTTATTTTTTATGTTTTTTTGAGACGGAGTTTCGCTCTGTCGCCCAGGCTGGAGTGCAGTGGTCAGATTTCAGCTCACTGCAAGCTCCGCCTCCCGGGTTTACGCCATTCTCCTGCCTCAGCCCCCCAAGTAGCTGGGACTACAGGCGCCTGCCACCGCGCCCGGCTAGGTTTTTGTATTTTTAGTAGAGACGGGGTTTCACCGTGTTAGCCAGGATGGTCTCGATCTCCTGACCTCGTGATCCACCCGTCTCGGCCTCCCAAAATGCTGGGATTACAGGCTTGAGCCACCGCGCCCGGCAAAATTGTTTTTCTAAATAAATGCTTAAATACTTACTGAAGAAGTAAGGTAGTATTATATTAAGCCAAATGTAAACCCACGTAGGCTGTCCTAACATAAACTGAAAAAGGTAATTACTTTTGCCCGATGGTCAGAATCTTTGCCAGACTTGTCCTGGGAGGCTGGCTGAAGAATGAAGGGAATGAATCAAGTGTCAGGTATTTATGTCTTATATGTAGAAAGGACTACATGTAAATTCTTGGCAACTTAATTTTAGTACTTTTTTTTTTTTTGAGACGGAACCTTGCTGTTGCCTAGGTTGGAGTGCAATGGCGGGATCTTGGCTCACTGCAACCTCCACCTCCTGGGCTCAAGCGATTCTCCTGCCTCAGCCTCTTGAGCAGCTTGGATTACAGGTGCCCACCAGCACGCCTTGCTAATTTTTGTATTTTTAGTAGACATGGAGTTTTACTATGTTGGCCACACTGGTCTGGAACTCCTGACCTCAAGTGATCTGCCCACCTTGGCCTCCCAAACTGCTGAGATTACAGGCGTGAGCCACCACGCCCAGTCCTTAGATGTGTCTTGTGCTTTGCATGCAAGCGTGTGTTAGTAATGGACTTCTTTTGTAAAATAATTTTATTATACTAGAAAAGTGTGTGTATATATATACACACTTTGTGTGTGTGTGTGTGTGTATATATATATATATATATATATTTTTTTTTTTTGGACAGCATCTCTCAGGCTGCAGTATAGTGGCGCGATTCCAACTCATGGCAACCTCCACCTCCTGGGTCAAGTGATTCTCCTGCTTCAGCCTTCTGAGTAGCTGGGATTACAGGCACCTGCCACCACACCCAGCTAACTTTTGTATTTTTAGTAGAGACGGGGTTTCACCATGTTGGCCAGGCTGGTCTTGAACTCCTAAACTCAGGTGATCCACCCACCTTGGCCCCGCAAAATGCTGGGATTACAGGCGTGAGCCATCACCTAAGGCCAAGTATATTCTTTTGATTTTAAAAATTAAAATAAAATCCAAACCACAATAAGATGCCACTTCACATTCACTAGCATGGGTGTAATTGTTTAAAAAAAATAAAAATAAAAAGTGTTGGAGAGGATTTGGGGAAACTGGAGAAAGTAAAACCATGTAGCACTGTGGAAAATACTTTGGCGGTTAGTCAAAAAGTTCAACTTAGAGCTACTATATGACCTAGTAATTCTATTCATACATATATAGTCAAAGGAATTGCAAACATATAATCATGCAGAAACGTATACACATATGTATGCAGCAGCATTATTCTCAATGACCAAAAGGTGGAAACAACCTCCATGTGCATTAACTGATGAATGGATGACACAAATGTGATTGATCCATATAATGGATGTATTCTTCAGCCTTGAAAGGAAGGAAATTCTGACATGGAGAACCCTTGATGGCATTATGCTAAGCGAAATAAGCCAGTTACCAAAGGAGAAATACTGTGTGATTCCACTCACATGAGGTACTTAGAGTGGTCAGATTCACAGAAACAGAAAGTAGAAGGGTGGTTACTGTGGGCTGGGAGAAGGAGAGAATGGGGAGTTAGTGTTTAATAGGTACAGAGTTTCAATTTGGGAAGATGAAAAAGTTCTGGAGATTTGTTGTAGAACAATGTGAATGTACTTAACACTACTGAATTGTACACTTAAAAATGGTTAAAGATAACCAGGTGTGGTAGCTGATGCCTGCAATCCCAGTACTTTGGGAGGCTGAGGTAGGAGGATCACTTGAGTCCATGAGTTCAAGATCAGCCTGGGCAACATAGCGAAATCCTGTCTCTGCAAACAATGCAAAAATTAGCCAGGTGTGGTGGTGTGTGCCTGTGGTCCCAGTTACTTATGAGACTGAGGTAGGAGGATCACCTGAGCCTGGGGAGGTTAAGGCTGCAGTGGGCCGTGATCACACCACTGCACTCCAGCTGGGAAGACAGAGTGAGACCCTGTCTCAAAGAAAAGGTAGGGGGAGGGGCAGTGATTAGAGTTTAAATGTTATGTTATGCCTACTTAACTGTTTGAAGTCACACACAAAAGTCTTATTTAGTGAAATCATGTATTTTATGATTTCATTTATATGAAATGTCCCAAATGGGCAAATTCATAGGAAGTAAATACTTGCCAGGAAATGGGAGAGGAAATGGGGAGTAGGGTCAGTGATTCTGGGGCTTCTTTCTGGGGTGATGAAAATGTTCTGGAATTAAATAGTGGTGATGGCTGTACAGCCTTGTGAATGCTATACTAAAACCCACTAAATTCTGCACTTATTTAAATGGGTGAATTTATGGTATATAAATTACATCTCAATAAAAATTAATAAAAAGGAGTGTTGTGAGGAATTGGGAAAACAAACACACACATATATATACATATATATACACACACATATATATACACATACATATATGCGCCTTAACCCTAATCAGTTCCCTTTGTCCTTTCTGCAACAAAGTTATACCCAACTGATACTATAAGTTATATAGTCCAGATCTATCTGTATCTCTCTCTCTCTCTGTGTGTGTGTGTGTGTGTGTGTGTATATATATATAGATATATATATATACCTTTATCTTTCCAGAAAAATATGCAAAATGGCTTGGTGAATTTTCTTTTTGATTTTAACACTTCAACGTTTTTTTGGCCAGTCGTGGTGACTCACACCTGTAATCCCAGCACTTTGGGAGGCCGAGGTAGGTGGATCACTGTAACACAGGAATTCAAGACCAGCCTGGGCAACATATTGAGACCCCTTCTTTACAAAAAATACAAAAATTCACCAGGCTTGGTGGCACGTGCCTGTAGTTCCAGCTACTTGAGAAGCTGAGGCAGGAGGATCGCTTGAGCTTGGGAGGCAGAGGTTGCAGTGAGCCGAGATGGCACCACTGCACTCCAGCCTGGGTGAGAGTCAAACCTTGTTTCAAAAAAAAAAAAAAAAAAAAAAATCTAGCCTCGCAGTGGCTTCTTCCCGTAATCCCAACCCTTCCGGAGGCTTTTAAGGCAGGAGGATGCCTTGAGCCCAGGAGTTTGAGGCTGCAGTGAGCTATGATTCTGCCATTGTACTCCAGCTTGGGAGACAGAAACAGACCTTGTCACAAATATACATTTTTTTCTTTGCTTTCTTCTTCTTCTTTTTTTTTTTTTTTAAAAGACAGGGTCTCACTCTTTCACCCTGTCACCCCCCAGGTTGGGGTGTAACGGCTCAACCTCAGCTCACTGCAACCTCCCAGGTTCAAGTGATACTCCCAACTCAGCCTACCAAGTAGATAGGACTACAGGTGCACACCACCACGCCTGGCTAATTTTTGTGTATTTTTTGTAGAGATGGGGGTTTTGTCAGGTTGCCCGAACTCCTGGGCTCAAGCGATCCACCCAGCTCAGCCTCCCAAAGTGCTGGGATTACAGGTGTGAGTCATTGCGCCCGGCCAGTCTTTTCCTTTTACTGTGTCCGTGGTTCAACAGTTTCCTTTTTTCCTCGTTCTCTATGGACTTTCTACTTCATTTGGACTCTGCTTAGATTGGCCTAGTTTTCTCTTTAGTCAAATATTCAGGAAGCAATTTATTAAAATTAAAAATGATCTAACAAGCTTTATTTTTATTATTGTTAAAAATCCTCATTTTGAAGAACACAACCACAAAGTAAAGAATGTTATCACTGATTTAACCAGCAAAAAAAACAATATTTAATAATAACATTTAAAAAACATGGCTCCAGGCCATCTGGATGCCTTAACTTGGGCTCAGCGTTCTAACACTGATGAGGCTTCTTTTTTTTTTTTTTTTTTTTTTTTTTTTTTCTGAGACGGAGTCTTGCTCTGTCGCCCGGGCTGGAGTGCAGTGGCCGGATCTCAGCTCACTGCAAGCTCCGCCTCCCGGGTTTATGCCATTCTCCTGCCTCAGCCTCCGGAGTAGCTGGGACTACAGGCGCCCGCCACCTCGCCCGGCTATTTTTTTGTATTTTTAGTAGAGACGGGGTTTCACCGTGTTAGCCAGGATGGTCTCGATCTCCTGACCTCGTGATCCGCCCGTCTCGGCCTCCCAAAGTGCTGGGATTACAGGCTTGAGCCACCGCGCCCGGCCCTGATGAGGCTTCTTTAGCTTCCTTTAATGCTCGTCTGTGGGATTTAATCTGTTTTGGAAGAAAACACAATTGAGATTTTCCATCACAACAACCACTATCTCCAAATCTGTATTCATTCCTTTTATTCATTTTAAGTCTCATCTACCTGATAAGTTGTTTGAAGACAGGAATTGTATGCTGTTCAACAGAGCTTTGATTCTTCCACAGTTCAGTCATCCTTGCTATCCTGCGGGGGACTGGTTCTAGGATACTGCCCCCCGACCATGCCAGAATCGGTGGATGCTCAATCCCTTATAATGGTGCAGTATTTGCATATAACCAACACACATCCCCCCAAATACTTTATTTACTTACTTGGAGACAGGATCGTCCTGTCACTTAGGCTGGAGTGCAGTGTCACAATCACAGCTCACTGCAGCCTCAACCTCCTGAGCTCCAATGATTCTCCCACCTCAGTCACCTGAGTAGCTGGGACTACAGGTGCATACCACCACACCTGGCTATTTTTTTTATTTTTATTGAAGACAAGGTCTCACTATGCTGCCCAGGTTGGCCTCCCAAAGTGTTGGGACTACAAGTGTCAGTCACCATGCCTGGCCCCATGTACTTTAGGTCATCACTAATAAAATGTATAGATATTGTACAATGGCAGCAGTTGTTATACTGTACTTTCTATTTGTATTTTTATTGTTTCTTCTTTCAAATATTCACCTCATCCAGTTGAAACTGAAGATGTGGATCTGCTGATGAAGAGGACTAACTGTATCTAACTTAGGGTCTTGCATGCAGCTGACACTTAATGCATTTTATTGACTGTTTTAGCTAACATTCAATGGACAATTTCTAATAAAAAACTCTTAAAAGTATGAAAAAAAAGGAAACCTGCTCTAAAGTGGCAGGAAAACCACCCTGGGCAACATAGCGAGACCTTGTGTCTACAAAAAAAGTTTTAAAATTTCACTGCCTGCCTGTAGTCCCAGCCACTCTGGAAGCTGAGGCAGGAGGATCCCCTAAGCCCAGGATTTGAGGTTACAGTGAGCTAGATCACACCACTGCTCTCCAGCCTGGGTGACAACAAGGCCCTGAGAAAGAAAAAAAAAGGAAAGGAAGAAAAGGATGTAAGTATTGAAAAGGAAGAGACAGGCCGGGCACGGTGGCTCAAGCCTGTAATCCCAGCACTTTGGGAGGCCGAGACGGGCGGATCACGAGGTCAGGAGATCGAGACCATCCTGGCTAATACGGTGAAATCCTGTCTCTACTAAAAAATACAAAAAAAAAAAAAAAAAAAAAACTAGCCGGGCGAGGTGGCGGGCGCCTGTAGTCCCAGCTACTCGGGAGGCTGAGGCAGGAGAATGGCGTAAACCCAGGAGGCGGAGCTTGCAGTGAGCTGAGATCCGGCCACTGCACTCCAGCCTGGGCGACAGAGCGAAAAGAAAAGGAAGAGACAAAACTATCATTATTTGCATATGAAAATGATAAATGTTAGACAGTCAAAGAAGCCTAAGAGAATCAGCTAAGATTTTAGTGGAAGCAATATGAGGATTCAGTACGGTGGCTAGAAACAAAATCAAGAGAGCAGCACACAAAAGTCAAATACTTGTCAGATGTACCACCAATAACTAATTAGAAAATGGAAGTAAGTCCCATTTACAATGGCAATACAAATGTATGAAGTATTTAGGAAGAAAAATACAAAGATCTGTTATGTAACAAAAGACGTGTAAGATCTGTATGATGGAAACCCTAAAACTCTTCTGAAAGACATTAACAAGAAATGAATAAATGACATGAAATACCACGTTCCCAGAATGTTGTACAGATGTCAATTCTCAAATTAATCTACAAATTTAAGGTAATCCTATTCAAATCCCAAGATAGTTTTTGGTGGTAGCTATTTTTAAGACAGGGTCTCGCTCTGTTGTCCAGGCTAGAGTGCGGTGGTATGACCACAGCTCACTTCATCCTCAACCTCCCAGGCTCAAACAATCCTCCCACTTCAGCCTCTGAAGTCTCTCATATGGTGTCCAAGAAATGGGGACAAATCTCACAAAGGGACTAGGCTCAGGAGGGCTGGAATATTCAGGGAAGGTGTTTTTTTTGTTTTGTTTTGTTTTTGTTTTTGGAGGCAGAGTCTCGCTTTGTCACCAAAGCTCGAGTGCAGTGGCCCGATCTTGGCTCCCTGCATGCTCTGCCTCCCAGGTTCACGCCATTCTCCTGCCTCAGCCTCACGAGTAGCTGGGACTACATGCGCCTGCCACCACGCACAGCTAATTTTTTGTATTTTTAGTAGAGACAGGGTTTCACTGTGTTAGCCAGGATGGTCTCGATCTCCTGACCTCATGATCCGCCGCCTCAGCCTCTGAAAGTGCTGGGATTACAAGCGTGAGCCACCGCGCCTGGCCTATTCAGGGAAGGTTTCAAGCAGAAAGATGAACTTGAGTTGGCTTTGGAGAGATTCATGGGACTCCCACAGGCAGAGTGAAATAAGGGCATTTTAGATGGACAAATGCACAGACAAGAGCAGAAATGCGGATGGTGTGACTGGGGTATGGTGAGGGGCTGATCTGGCTGGAATGGAGGGCTGCCACAATAATGGAAATGGTAAATGAGGCAAATAAGGTTGGATTGGGAGCATGGCGTCAAGGTTGCCAGCTTATTAAATCACTCTTCCAATATGCTAGCAGTGGCCTCTTGGGAAAAGTAATACATCATGTAATCGAACAAAAGGCAAACAGAGGCAAGCTCCAGGAATGGGCACTGTGAACAGGACTCGCCCCAGAGTAGCCAGATGTAGGCTTTAGACATGTTAATGCAGGTTGAGCATCTCTGAGCCGAGGGGGAATGTCTCACATGGTGTCCAAGAAATGGTGACACATCTCACAGAGGGCCGAGGCTCAGGAGGGCTGGAGTATGAGACATTCCCCCTCCCCTGTGAACTTAAAAATGTGGCCAACAATTTTTTTTTTAAATGGCTACTCTGTAGTGCTTTAACTGGACCTATTTAGACAATGCCTTACACACTGGAAAAGGATGATACTGTGTGAATCTAATAAGTCTACAAGACAATAGTTCTCTCTATTGGCTGTCTCCTTCCTCTCCAGGGTGATGACAACTTCGTGAGGGTGATTATACGTCTCTCATCATTTCAGCAACAAGGAAATAAATTAGTGGCAGAGTAAGGGGTGACTTGGTGAGTACATCTAATTGTTGACATCGTTTTACGTGGGAGAAATTTTGCTATTACATCAACTTCTTAAAATAGTCTAGTGGGATTAACTTGGTTTCATTTCACAGAGACCTCCTGGAAATGAGGATCCTTTAAAATCCTGGAATATATACTGCAGTAAAAGAACAAAGTATACCTCAGCCTTAAAGGACTGAAAAAGAATGTCAAGTAGCAGCAGGTGGGGAAGTGGCTTTGGTTTTCAGTTTGTGAGCTCTGAATCCACAAAAAGACAGGACTGCATTCTGAAAACCTGAATTACTTGTCCTTACCTCAATGAGACAAAAAATTATAACCACAATTGTTAGTATTACAGTCACAGATACTGCCAAGATGATTTTGTAGTCAAAAGCATATCCTGGAAAGTCTTTCATGAGCCAAATCCCAGCTCTTTGGGAGACCAAGGCGGGTGGATCAAGTGAGGCCAGGAGTTTGAGACCAGCCTGGCCAACAAGAAACCCCATCTCCACTAAAAATACAAAAATTAGCTGGGTGTGGTGGTGCGAGGCTATAATCCCAGTTACTCAGGAGGCCGAGGGAGGAGAATCGTTTGAACCTGGGAGGCAGAAGTTGCGGTGAGCTGAGTGAAGGGGTGGCCTGCCCCTCCACACTTGTGGGTATTTCTCGTTAGGTGGAAACGAAAGACTTGAGAAAAGGAATAAAACACAGAGACAAAGTGTAGAGAAAGAAAAGCGGGGCCCAGGGGACCGGCGCTCAGCTAAAAGAGGACCCACGCCGGCACCGGCCTCTGAGTTCCCTTAGTATTTATTGATAATTATCTTTACCATCAAAAAGATAAGGGAGTGGCTGGACAACAGGATCCTTGTAGGGAGGAAATCAGCAGTAAGACATATGCACAAAAAATCCTTGTAACATGAGTAAGTTTAAAGGAAAATGCTGTGCCTTGAGATGTATATGTGACATCTCCATAAACCTTTTAGCAGTATTGCTCCAGCAAGTCCCACCTTATTCCTAAAGGCGGTTTCTCCTCACTCAGTAAACAAGGCACACAATGGGTACTACCCGGAGATGTTCCATTGCCCAGGGAGGGGCAGGAGACAAATGTTTTTCTCTTTCTTGAGATTTAAGAGAATGGTGATGACCTTTAACCATAAGCAGCCTTTAGGCACTTGTTTAACAAAGCACATCCTGCACAGCCCAAAATCCTTTTAAACTTAAGTCACCACAGCACATGTCTCTTGCAAGGACAAGGTTGGAGGTAAGGTCACAGATTAACAGCATCTCAAATACAGAACTAAATGGAGTCTTTTATGTCTACTTCCTTCTATATAGACATGGTAACAAGCTGATCTCGCTTTCTTTTCCCCACAGCTGAGATCTTGTTGCTGCACTCCAGCAACGAGGCTCTGTCTCAAAAAAAAAAGAAAAAGAAAAAGAAAAATCTGCTGGGTCGAGTGCGGTGGCTCACACCTGTAACTCAAGCACTTTGGGAGGCCGAGGCGGGTGGATCAATTGAGGTCAGGAGTTCGAAACCAGCCTGGCCAACATGGTGAAACCCTGTCTCTACTAAAAATACAAAAATTTGCTGGGCGTGGTGGCATGCACCTGTAAGCTAAGCTACTCGGGAGGCTGAGGCAGGAGAATCGCTTGAACCTGGGAGGCGGAGGTTGCAGTGAGCCTAGGTCATGCCGCTGCACTGCAGCCTGGGTGACAGTGAGACTCCGTCTCAAAAAAAAAAAAAAAAAAAAAAAGCGAAGTGAAAGAAGCCAAACATAAGAGGCGACACGCTATATGATTTCATTGATAAGACATTCTGGAAAAGGCAAAAGTATAGGAACAGAAATCAGATTAGTAGCTAACAGGGGCTGATGGTGAGGGGAGGGAATCGACTACAAAGGGATACAAGGGGCCTTTTTGAGGCAACAGAAATGCTTGATATTGGGAATGTAGTGGTGGTTATGTAACTATACATCTGTCAAAACTCATCAAACTGTACCCTTAAAAAGGGTGAATTACATGAAAATTATATATCAATAAACCTGACTTAAAAAAATAATAAAACAAACCTAAAGATCCAATTAAGTAAAAATAAATCTAAGAAAAAAATAACTTACAGTTTTTCCAGTTCAATAGTCATCGTGAGAATGTTCTTAAGTGTTGCAAGTGGGACTTGTGTTTTTCCCATGTCTCTGAAGAAGAAAGCAGAAACATTCATGATATGAACCCCAATAAAACATTCTGTACTTAAAAAGATAATTCAAAGACATGTGATTACTTCAATATCGGCTTCTCTATAAAACAAGTCAGCTCAACAGTTTATTTGCCACAGAATTCCAGAGACCTCTTATTAAAGAAATTTGATTTGCATCATCAAATTAATGATATTCAAGAATAGAACTCACATTATTTTTTCTTTTTTTTTTTTTTTACCATTTATCTTACTTCTCATTTCATATTGCATTCAGCCATCTTGATTATTTACTCTTCTCTTCCTTTTTAGAATAATGAACACCTATTCTTCTTTGCTTTCTTGGTTAAGTAATATTCCTCCATGTGTCTACATGTTCCAAATCTATACAGGTTCTTCAACACTGTTCTCTTGCCCTGCTGGCTGTCTTGACCATTACACATCCTTTCTTAATCCTTTTCTTTGCCAATAACTTTTTTCAATAACTCAGTTAAAATTTAAATTATGACTTTTTAGCCTAAATGCAAAATACTTAATCTTTGATGAAAAATTTAAAAAGAGCATAAATCATCTCATGACTCATGAAAGTACTATAGTACTTACAAATATTTTAATGCCGGCAATTTAAAGAGATACGGATCTTCAACAGTTGTCAGAGGATTGCGATTGAGAATTCTGAAAAATGCAATAGAATTAAAATTATCTGCATTTTCAAAGTGTGAAATTGCATAAAAAGTTTATAGTCATTTTTTGGTATGGAACTTGTAGGTAAAAAAAAAAAAACATTTTCTATTTTTACCTAATAAATCACCATTAGACTTCGTAAAGCACTATTCCTTTGGCAACTACCTAGGTCTCTAGAAGATAAAGTAGAGGAGAGAAACAGGGGAAGAAATAGAAAAAATTAAAAAAAGTGGATAGCAAAGGAAAAATATGCCACAGAACTTTTCAGGTCAAAAACCCTAGAAGTGACTATGTTGGTAGGAAGCCCTGACTCTGTAGGAAACACTATTTCTAGTGTCCTCCATAATTCAGGTTGCTTGTCCTACTTCAAGTTGCTCATTTTTGTTGTTGTTGCTGTTTTGTTTTGTTTTGTTTTTTTGAGATGGAGTTTTGCTCTGTCACCCAGGCTGGACAGCAATGGCTCCATCTTGGCTCATTGCAACCTCCACCTCCTGGGTTCAAGCGATTCTCCTGTCTCAGCCTCCTGAGTAGCTGGGATTACAGGTGCCTGCCACCACTCCCAGCTAATTTTTGTATTTTTAGTAGAGACTGGGTTGACTGGGTTTCATCATGTTGGCCAGGCTGGTCTTGAACTCCTGACCTCAGGTGATCCACTCCCTTCAGCCTACCAAAATGTTAGGATTACAGGTGTGAACCACTGTGCCTGACTGCTTGCCTTTTATCTTTGCAAAGTTTTTCAAATTCATGGTTTAATTTGCACAGTTAAGGAAAAAAATAGGACCAATTCTTTTGCTTTATAGCCAAAGAAAAAGGGATAAATCTAAGAGAAGGAAGAACGGGTCAAAACCATACTCCCATCATATACTCCCACTTGTCTTGTATGACATCACAGCCTTTGTTACATTGCATGTAATCACCTGTCTACTTGTCAGTCTCCTGGACTATCAGGCTCCTTGAGGGCAGAGACCACATCTTATTCTCATTGTCATCCCTGTGCCTGGCATGATGTCTGAAATTTACTAGGCATTTAATAAATGTTTATTGGGCCGGGCGTGGTGGCTCATGCCTGTAATCCCAGCACTTTGGGAGGCTGAGGTGGGCGGATCACCTGAGGTCAGGAGTTTGAGACCAGCCTGACCCACACGGAGAAACTCCATCTCTAGTAAAAATATAAAATTAGCCGGGTTTGGTGGTGCATGCCTGTAATCCTAGCTACTTGGGAAGGCTGAGGCAGGAGAATCGCTTGAACCTGGGAGGTTGTCGTGATCCAAGATCGCACCACTGCACTCCAGCCTGGGCAACAAGAGCAAAACTGTCTCAAAAAAAAAAAAAAAAAAAAAAAGTTTACTGAATAAACAAACGACATTTTGTTTATATGTCAATAAAATGAATAAATTCATTTCGATGAGAATTTTTATTCCAAAATGCTGCAATCTATTTTCTTTTTAATTCTTTTCAGTGAACAAGAAAAAGAAAAGAAATAGGAAGAAATAAAAGAAAATCAGCCTTTACATTAACCCAAGAATCATCACTTTTGCAGAAATTATAAAAATAATAATAATTACAGTGAGTATCTATTGGGCTGCTAGGTGTTTGTGATCGGCATTTCACATTTAATCCTCACAACAACCTTCTGTGCTAGATATTATTGCCCTATTTTATAAATGAGGAAACTGAGGTTACACAACTTGTCCTAGGTCACCAAGCTATTAAGAAGCTAAACTGCTGGGTGCGGTGGCTCACGCCTGTAATCCTAGCACTTTAGGAGGCTGAGGCAGGCAGATCACCTGAGGTCGGGAGTTCAAGACCAGCCTGACCAACATAGAGAAACCCCATCTCTACTAAAAATACAAAATTAGCCGAGTGTGGTGGCGCATGCCTGTAATCCCAGCTACTAGGAGACTGAGGCAGGGGAATCGCTTGAACCTGGGAGGTGGAGGTTGCGGTGAGCCAAGATCGTGCCATTGCACTACAGCCTGGGAAATAAGAACAAAACTCCATCCCCCCCACAAAAAAAAAAAAGAAAAGAAAAGAAAAGAAAGAAAGGAGAAGCAAAGCTGTAATCTGAACTCATGTGCTTAATCTATAGGAAGAAAAAGGGTTTACTTTAACCTTACGGGTTTTTACATTTTTCTTTTCTTTCTTTCTCTTTCTTTCTTCATTTCCCTCCCTCCCTTCCTTCTTTTGAGTCAACATTTCCATTTATTGGCCTGGCATGGTGGCTCATGCCTGTAATCCCAGCACTTTGGGAGGCCGAGGAGGGCGGATCATCTGAGGTCAGGAGTTCCAGACCAGCCTGACCAACGTGGTAAAACCCCATCTCTGTCAGAGTCTCGCTCTACCACCCAGGCTTGAGTGCCATGGCATGACCTCAGCTCACTGCAACCTCCGCCTCCCGGGTTCAAGCGATTCTCCTGCCTCAGCCCCTTGAGCAGCTGGGATTACAGGCACCTGCCACCATGCCCAGCTAATTTTTGTATTTTTAGTAGAGACGGGGTTTCACCACGTTGGTCAGGCTGGTCTCAAACTCCTGACCTCAGGTGATCCACCAACCTTGGTCTCCCAAAGTGCTGGGATTACAGGCATGAGCCACCACCACGCCCAGCCTTCATTTATTTTTTGTAACTTCTATTTTAGGTTTAGGGGTACATGTGCAGGTTTCTAATACAGGTAAATTGCATGTCACAGGGGTCTGGTGTACAGATCATTTTGTCACCCAGGTAATAAGCATAGTACACAATAGGTAGCTTTTTGATTCTCACCCTCCTCCCACCTGCCACGGGAACAACAGCTCCCCGGTACCTGTTGTTCCTTTCTCTGTCCATATGTACTCAATGTATAGCTCCCACTTATAAGTGAGAACATGTGGCTCCCAAAGTGCTGGGATTACAGGCCTGAGCCACCCCACCCAGCAACAAGGCTAATTTGAGGGTCACTTGTTTGATGCCTTTTCTTGCCCATGCCAAAGGTCAGAACTAGCACAAGCAGAGCAGGTCATATATAAGCTATGTACGTCTCTTGGCCTCTTTGTACCTTAGTTTCCCCATTTGAGAAAAATGAATGGATCTTAAGACATACTTTTCAGAGTTCATAATGGGATTATACCCAGCTAACCAATAATTGTATGTATTTTTATACATAAAAAGTTGTTTACATGTATTCATCTTCTATTTCACTTACAACTTGTGTAAAAACTGCATTCCGTGCCAGGCCTGAAATGTTCCAAAGCTCAGTTCTGCGAGTAAATTGCAACGAAGATTTCTACAAAAGAAGACACAAGCCAAAAGAAAAAAAACTATTTTAGAACATTTATCATTTGCTGTGATTCTAATTTATATAGGATGGAACATAACCCTAATCCTTTCTCTATGCACTAAGGAAATCTCACTGTGGAAGATACTGGCTTATGATTTATACCTTACCATTGCACATGTGGTGCATTAGCTGCAAAACAGTGAATGCTCAGTAAATACCTGTGTGAAGTGATCTTTATTTCTCTAGAACAGGATTTCACAACTTCAGTGCCATCGACATTTTGGACTCTATAACTGTTTGCTGTGGGCATTTGTCTTGTACCTTGGAGGATGTTTAGCAGCATCCCTGGCCTCTGCCCACTAGATGCCAGGAGCACACTCACAGTTTTGTCAACCAAAACTGTATCCAGACATTACCAAATGTCACCTGAGTACAAAATCACACCAGTTGAGAACCACTGCTCTCTCATGATTCACTATGATCTTTGTAATTCTCACACTAATCTTTGCTAGAGACAAAAAGGATTTGCTATATAATTTTAGTAGCTTCCTACTGATAAAATTTTAATCATATTTCAAAGAGGTTTATAATTACATTTTATAAAAATTCCAAATGTAATCAAGTGATATTTGTAACTTACAGATATTGCAAAAATGGTAGTGGTTCAAATGTATGTCTTTCAACAAACTGTACTTGATTGCAGGATAAATCTCTAGGAAAAAGTAAAAGAAAAATATTGCCCTCGATTAGTTATTAGAGATTGATTAGTATGAATAATAGCAAGAGTTTAGAATAATATTGAATACACATTTTTCATCTCAACTCTAAATGTCTTGACTTGTGTTTGAACTTTCCAGAGCCCCTAACCCTGCCCATACCTCTCCTAGAGTCTCACCTTCATGGTTTTTATAAATAGAATATACATCTTAATAGACTTTGGAATTAATTTTTCCTGAGAGCAGCAGACTTGATTAGATGCCCTTTTGTAGTCTCATCAAATCCAAGATTATGAGCTCAAAGTTTTTATATATAGTTTCTAATAGTAAAAAAAAAGTCTCACTTTTTTTTTTTTTTTTTTTTTTTTGAGACGGAGTCTCGCTCTGTCACCTGGGCTGGAGTGCGGTGGTGGGATCTCAGCTCACTGCAAGCTCTGCCTCCCAGGTTTACACCATTCTCCTGCCTCAGCCTCCTGAGTAGCTGGGACTACAGGCGCCCGCCACCTCGCCCGGCTAGTTTTTTGTATTTTTAGTAGAGATGGGGTTTCACCATGTTAGCCAGGATGGTCTCGATCTCCTGACCTCGTGATCCACCCGTCTCGGCCTCCCAAAGTGCTAGGATTACAGGCTTGAGCCACCGCACCCGGCCATAGTCTCACATTTATACACCTTCCTAGTTTAGGTCTGTTTTCCTAAGCCAGCTCAATATCAGAAGAAATAAAACACATCCTTTCACATCATTTGAAAGGAAGTTACCCCTTTAACACATAACTTTTAACTAATTCAAAGCATACTCATAGAATCAATTTC
This sequence comes from Rhinopithecus roxellana, assembly GCF_007565055.1. Classification (NCBI taxonomy): domain Eukaryota; kingdom Metazoa; phylum Chordata; class Mammalia; order Primates; family Cercopithecidae; genus Rhinopithecus; species Rhinopithecus roxellana. Next base: position 165,003,108 of record NC_044551.1, read on the forward strand.
TATCATATTAATAGAAACTTATTTTTGGTTTTATATTGCATTAATACTTCATGAAAGCAATTTCTTCAGTTATACAGTGATGGGGCTTGTCCCTCCCTCTTTACCTGGATGGTGTAACGCTGTCTGGCTGATGTCTCCATCTCTAGTCTCTTCCTTCCTAAACTATCCTGCACACAGTCATCAGATAAACTCTCCAGAAGTGGTTTGCAAAGACCACCATTTCCTGGGAAATTATTGAAGATGCAAATTCTTGGTCCCACTCTAGACCAACTGAATCAGTAACCACGAGGGCGGAGTCCGGAACTGAGTTCTAACGCGCCCTCTCAGTGATTGTGATGCAGATCTATCTACAGCACTGCTGCAGTAACACGGTTCCCCACGATGGCTCCTCAGCTGGGCATTCAAAGCCCTAGAAGATCTGGTTCCAATGTCCTACTCTCCCTCCTTGTACTCTACAGGTACTCATGGCATTCCTCGAATACTTTCCTGTGATTTGCCCTTCTCCCATTTTCCTTTTGCAAGTTTAGAATATTTTCCCTAAGATGTCTGTCTGATGTTACACAATGGCCCTTCAAAGTCCTATTCAAACGGCATTGTTTAGTAACATCCTCCTGGGTTCAGATTGAAGGCATTTTCCCCTTTTCTATGCTCCAGAAACAATGTATCCCTCCTCATGCCCACATCCATTTCTTCTTTTTAATGTAGTTATTTTTTATACCATTTCTTCTGAGCATAAACTTCTTGCAAGCATGGACTAGGTTTTGCTCATCTGCATTGCCCACCATGTTTAAAACTGACACATGGAAATAAAGCAAATTCAAATATTTGTAAAATAAATGAATAGCTGGGGGAGTAGGAGGAAAATGACTATCTTAAAGGAAATGTAGTTTTATTACTTCACAGCCACTGTAGCACTTTGGCATCCACTTGAGGGTCTTTATATCCACTTGCCTTGATTCCTCTACATTTGAAAGAATGTTTGCAAAACAGCATCACTAATGAGCTTAATAAGGATTAACGACATACACACCTCTTTGGACAAAGGATAAGAATCAAGCTTCCATAGCAATGAACATAGTATCTTCTTGTCTCTAAACAGACAGAAATACTATGCAGGTATCCCTTTCTTGGTAACAGGGCTGGGGAGACAGTTATTTTGTAATTGGTGAAGAGTTAGGGGTATTTCTGGTATGCTTCTTAGTGTAAACATTTCTAGCTCTACCACTTAACCATCATTTTAAACATCTGTTTTCATATAACAATTCTTGAAATGAAATCCTTAATACTAGTCTATTCTGTTGGTAGCTTAATATTCTTGATCTATTATTTATATTCAGCTGATTTTTAATATTTAATGTTATTTTAATTCATATTAAATTACCAAAAATTTCTGGATTAATGATGTTCAGATGAATGTAGGTGGTCTGTATTTTCTTCTCCTTTAGGTAACAATCTGAAGTTAACTTTAATTCCTTTCATCCTACTCAACTAATTTTTTCAAATCTTTTTTTGTGAAAGTCAGACAGTAAATATTTTAGGCTTTGTGGGCCACATATGATCTCTCACATATTTCTCTTTCTTTTCTTTTACTTTCACAGTCCTTTAAAAATGCAGAAACCATTCTTAACTTAATGGGCTATTTAAAAATAGACCATAGATTAGATTTGATCTATTGGTTGTAGACTGAATAGAAGAAGATGGTGTGTGAACCCTTATAAAACAAGGTTCATATGAGTGTCAGTCACTGCTCAGATCTTCTTATCATGTGAAACTTTTTTCTGTCTGCATTTTGTCTATATAACTTAAAAACTGCACATGCACAGGACATAGCTAATGCTAGAGATAGGCTGAGACCCTATACAAACCTACAGAATTGCAGAATTTTATTGCTGGAAGAAATCTTAGAGATTATCTAATTTGAACCCTGTATTCATTTTACGGATAATATGACTAAAAACTTATAAATGTGATTAACTAACTTACAAATACTGGAGGGATAGCAGGCCTTCAAATGAATCCTTATGTAATTCAGTCAAATAATTCTCACTGAGAATTCTGGAAAATGAAAAAGTCATTTCTAGATTAAAATGCAAAGTACAACTATTTGCCACACAGGACTATGTCCTGCATGTGGGGGAAAGCTGGGTCATGGTCATTTCAAGACGGTGGTATCTGCTCTGCTTTCATTCAAACCTTTCCTTACATTTTCCTTGTTGTGTCCATCTCTGTCCACCACTACACACACACACACACACACACACACACACACACACAGGAAAGCGCACACACACACAAGTGCACACACACACACACAGGAAAGCGCACACACACACAAGCACACCCCTACCCACTCTTCCCACCAAACTGCCTCCTCTCTAGATCCCAAAGTCCCTGTTAGAATCCACCTCTGGGTGGCACCAAGATCAGCAGAACTTCCATTTCCTCCTCTTTTCCCAAACCTTATTATGAAAGCCCCACATGGAACCATGTCAGGGCTGCAAGTGAAGCCATTCAACCTTTTCCCCCTATCAAAAAAAATGTGAGAACGACAATGTGCATACAGTGCACAGGACATCAATGTTCTTTGTATTTTATTTAATTTAATTTCTGAGACAGGGTCTCATTCTGTTCCTAGACTGGTGTCAAACTCCTGGCTCAAGTGATCCTCCTGTCTCTGCCTCCCAAAGTGTTGCGATTGCAGACATGAGCCACCTCACCTGGCCAAATATTCAGTTTAATAATTAAAAAGGACATAGCCATATTGTTACAAAAGAACACTGCTAGCATCCCAGAAGCCCCAGTGTGCCCCTTTCCAATCAAATCCCTCTCTCTAAGCCAAATTAGGTAACAACTATCCTGACTTTTGTAATAATTGTCTTGCTTTTAAAATGTAGCTCTGGCCTGGCATGGTGGCTCATACCTGTAATCCCAGCACTTTGGGAAGCCAAGGCAGGTGAATCACCTGAGGTCATGAGTTCAAGACCAGCCTGGTCAACATGGTGAAACCCTGTCTCTACTAAAAATATAAAAATTAGCTGGGCACGGTGGCGGGCACCTGTAATTCCAGCTACCTGGGAGGCTGAGGCAGGAGAACTGATTGAACCCAGGAGGTGGAGGTGGTGGAGGTTGCAATGAGCCAAGATCGTACCACTGCATTCCAGCCTGGGCGACAAGAACAAAATTAGGTCTCAAAAAATAAATAAAGCAATTCTCCTGCCTCAGCTTCCCAAGCAGCTGGGATTACAGGCACCCACCACCACACCTGCCTAATTTTTGCATTTTTAGTAGAGACGGGGTTTCACCATATTGGCCAGGCTGGTCTCAAACTCCTGACCTCAGGTGATCCACCCGCCTAGACCTCCCAAGGTGCTGGGATTACAGGCGTGAGCCACCGCACCTAGCATGTGTTTTATTTTTAATTTAGAACTCATGTATAGCTTGTCTATATAAGTTGAACTGGTAATGTGACACACAAACTGTTGTGAAAAATGCCAGTTACTTCGAATGTAAGCATTTTTTCCAAAATCATTTGTGTCTACATCAATTCCTTCTATAAATCAGTAAGAAAAGGATGAAACAATTCAACAGGAAAAAGAACAAAGGATAGAAAACTCAGAGAAGAAACACAAATGTTCCATAAACATATAATGATATTTAATTAAATTCATGAGTAATCAGAAAAATTCAAATTTAGGTGGAATCCCTTTTATTCATCCATAACATCAACAAAAGTTGGAGAATACCCAGCGGTGAAAAGGTGTGGGGGAAATGAATGATGTCATCTCCCCACACCTTTTCACGGCTGGGTATTTTCCAACTTACAGTAAGTTGGCACAACATTTTTGAGGGCAATTAAAATTTTATATCTACATAGTCTTCACTTCAACAATTCCATTTCTAGATATCTATGCTACAGGAATACTTGCCCATGTTCACAAAGAAGCATGTACAGGGATTTCACTGCAGCAATGCAGGTAACAAGAAAACTAAGCATAATCTAAATACTCATCCATTGGGGAATTATTAAATAAACTATGATGCATCCAGACTATGGATGATGCAGGAGTTTAAATGAATGGGGTGACCGTCTGAGTACTGGGAAGGAAAGAATCTAAGACATATCATGAAGTGAAAGAATCAAATTCCAAGATGTTACCATTTATGTAAAGAAAAAAGATTTTTCAAACAACACAACAAATCCTATTTTGCTTTATGTAAATATGTATGTAGGCAAATGGGAAAAACTCTGGAAGGATGTATACTAAATGCAGAGAAGCATTACCTCAGGGATGAGGGAGTAGGGCACAAGGAGGGTTTTCGTTATAACTGCTATTGCATTTTTATACATTAAAAATAGAATCGGGCTGGGGGTAGTGGCTCATGCCTGTAATATGAGGATGTTAGGAGGCCAAGATGAGAGGAGAACTTGAGCTCAGGAGTGCAAGACCAGCCTAAGCAGGATGGGAAGACCCTGTCTCTACAAAAAATACAAAATTGGGTGGGTGTGGTGGCATGCACCTGTGGTCCCAGCTACTTGGGAGGCTGAGGTGGAAGGATCGCTTGAGGCTGGGAGGTGAAGGCTGCAATGAAATGTAACTGTGCCACTGCACTCCAGCCTGGGGGACAAAGTAATATCCTGACTCTGAAAAAAAAAAGAGGAAAAAAGAGAATATAACCATGTAATATTTGTATGATAAATAAATTTAAGTTGCCTCTTAAAGAGAGCCTACCAAATTTAATTTTAAAATAACCATAGGATTGCAATCAACAGAGGCTGATTTGGGGAATGGAGGGGAAATATCTTTTTTCAGAGGTATTGACCTCAAAATTCTGGACTGAGAAGGATCTTACAATGCAGTTAGTTTTCTGTCATATTCAGAGAGAATATACACTCACAGTTTCTCGGTCCAACTGTATGCTTTCCATACATTTCCATCAATGTGAAAAATATAGTTTCCGTGGAAATCTCTGTGAAGAAACACAGTTTATATCCTTGAATAGGTAGGACAAGAATGAACAGGATAAGTAAAAGAATCGTGGCAACCTTGTCGGGGATATTCCGTTACAGAAAATAACACCTGCTTTCTCATTTCCAGAGCTATCAGCTTCCCAGTTTGCGCAATTCATCAAGAAACAATGTGGGGCCACTGGCACAAATGATGAGGCATCTCCCGGAAGCTTAACTTCCTATCCATCCCATCTCTTGGACAGACGATGCCAGTTATTACTTTGAATGTAAGTATTTTATCAAAAAGCACTTATGTGTCTAAACAAACTCCTACAAATCAACACAAAAATGGTAAATAATTCAACAGAAAAATAGGCAAAAGCTTATCACTATCAATAAATAAGCAGAAAGAAACCCTACGCCAGGTAGCACCAAAGCTTTGCCCTCTGTTGAAACATCCTAGGCTTTTTCTTTCCACTCTTATTACAACCGATCTGATTTGGCCCCTTCACACTTTACTCCTACGTTTTGCAAGACCTTTCTAAGTTGTCTCCCTGAAATAAGCTTTTCCTTTTGGGCGCTCTACATAGGGATTCTAAAATAATCCTTTGCATGTCTACACTTGAACATAAAGCAAAAAACAAAATAAAATAATTCTCCTGTTTTAGTAATTTAACCTCTCTTGCTTGGAAACTTTCAATGGCTTTCCACACCTCACTGTAACTTTCAAACTCCTGCAGCTGATAGTCAAAGTTTTACATAATCATATCTGCATTGCTCCCTCACCTAATTCTTTGCAGCCAGATTGGTCTACTAAATTCCAACCATACCTGTAGCCATGCCTTTGCCTAGACTGTACTCCCATTTTTTTTCTATTTAACAAATTATAGCTAGTCTTTAAGACCCAAGTAAAGTTTTAGCTTATCCATATAGCTTTCCTTGATCTCCACACCTCAAGGATCATAGATTCTGGTAAATTCTAGCACCGACAGTATGCATTTTCTTTTAGTGATTAATTATATATACCTCCCTTTTTATGCCTATTCTATTTCTTCCCTCCTATCATTTTCATGTTCTGGAGACAGTAGCATACTTGACCCTGGGTTTGACACAAAACGAGTGCTACGTATCGAAAGCCAGGGACAACGATGAGTTGTGGACATAACTAAAGGACTGAGTAATCATGTTAACAGCCAACACTCCTACATATGCTAGGTACTGATGAAGTGTTTCATATATTCACTCACCTAAATTTCACAACAATCCAATGAAATGGAAACTAGCATAACCCCCAGTTGAAAGGTGAGGAAACTCAGTCACAGAGCAGAATAACTTGCTCTGGGTCACCAACCTAATAAACAGACCTGGGTTCAACCCCAGGTAGTCTGGCTCCGGAATCAACTCTTAACCACTTAGAGCCTCATCACAGATGGGGAGAGGGACAGGCTGCTGTAAAGAGGGTGAAGCAAAAATGGGAGGAGAGCAGCGGTTCAGCAATGATGTGATGGGGCTAAATAAAATGGATGAGAAAACAAGTAAAAGACTGGAGTAAAAGCAAAAGACTGGATAATGGGTCTAACATTAAAGGAGAATAAGAAGGCAGAATTGACAAGCAAAGGTGAAAGCAGAAACTCAGTTGTCAGTATGGCTTGGGGAGATAAAGGAGGCCCACGAAGGCCTCCAGGAAAAGGCTGCCACATCAGGCAGGACACAGAGGATGACTGAGGAAAGGTGATTCTTACAAGATGGTGAAGGTGCCATTGTAGGTGTTGGGCTCTGGCATAGGCACTTGGTGGAGCCTCTGCTTTGGGCCGAGATTAATACACGACAGCGTCTCATTTTCGCAGGTACAAAGCTCACATATGTTGCTGCTTGTGGAGGCCTTCTGTTCCTCTGATGCAGTTAAAGCCTTATTTTGGGTGTGACTTTCAGACTCCACCAATGAATCCTGAGTAGGTTCTAGTTCAGTATGTGGACCTGTGACTTCAGTCAGGCTTCGATGCAGAGTCTGAACCTGGTCTGGATGAGAAGCTGTAGTCTTCTCCAGGGCTGAAGAATGTCCAATCTCTGTAATGGGCTCTGGAGTTACGGCAAGCCCTGGGTCTGGAGGCTGAGTCGAGGTCTCCTCTGTGGTTGGAGATGGTTTAACCTCTGTAGTAGGTTTTGTAGTTATGTTAAGCTTCAGGGCCAGAGGTTGAACTGTGACTTGAGTCAGGTGTGAATGCTGACCCTGACCCTTGTCTGAAGGTGGAAGTGTCACCTCAGGGTGTTCTGGAAGAGGAGCTGTAGTCATCAGGGCTGTAGAAAGTTCAACCTCCGCAGGGGGTTCTGGAGTGATGGTAAGTCGCAGGTCCAAAGGTTGAACTGTGACGCTGGGTGACATTGGATGCTGAGCTTCATTCTGACCTGGTGTTGGAATTGTTACCTCTTGATGTACTAGAAATTGGGGTACAACTTTCTTAGTAGACTGAGTTGGGGTCTCCTGCATGGTTGGAGAAAGTTCAACCTCTGTTGTGGATTCTGGAATGATGGTAAGCCCTAGGTCCAAAGGTTGAACCATGGCTTGAGTCAGGTGTGAATGCTGAGTCTGAACCTGGTCTGAAGGTGGAAGTGTCACCTCAGGGTGTTCTGCAGGAGGAGCTATAGTCATCAGGACAGTAGAAAGCTCAACCTCTGTTGTGGATTCTGGAGTGATGATAAACCCCAGGTCCAAAGGTTGAACTGTGGCTTGAGTCAGGTGTAAATACTGAGTCTGAACCTGGTCTGGATGTGGAAGTGTCACCTCAGGACGCTTTGGAGGAACTAGAGTCTTCTTCAGGGGTGTAGAACGTTCAGCCTCCGTGGTGGGTTCTGGAGTGATGGTAAGTCCCAGGTCCAAAGGTTGAACTGTGACGCTGGGTGACACTGGATGCTTAGCTTCATCCTGACCTGGTGTTGGAACTGTTATCTCTTGATGTACTGGAAGTTGGGATACAACTTTCTTAGGAGGCTGAGTTGGGGTCTCCTGCATGGTTGGAGAAAGGTCAACCTCTGTCACGGATTCTGGCGTGATGCTAAGCCCCAGGTCCAAAGGTTGAACTGTGGCTTGATTCAGGTTTGAATGCTCTGGAGGTTGAGCTACAACTTCATTAGGGAGCTCTGGAGTCTCAGTTGCGGCCTCCTGCTGGGTTAGAGAAGACTCACCCTCCTCAGCGGTCTGTAGATGCTCAGCTTCAGCCTCCTGCTGGGTTGGAGAGGGGTTCTCACTATTAATAGGTTCCGGAGATTGAACTGAAGTCTCCTGTTGAATTGCTAAAGGTCCAGCCTCTTCCAGTGACTCTGGAGGCAGAGGTGGGCCCCCGTGCTGAGTGGCGGGAGGTTCTGCATCATTACCTGGCCCTGAGAGCTGAGCTGTAGCCTCCTGGAGGACTGGAGAAGTTCCCACCTCTGCACTAGGCTCTATTATGGTGAGCTGCGTGTCTGGACGCTTAACAGAGACATTGGGAAAATCTGAATGCTGAGTTTGATGGTGACCAGGAGGTGAAACTGTGACTTCATGATGTTCTGAGGGCTGAGCTGGGGCCTCCTGCTGGGCTGGAGAAGACTCCACCTCCCCAGAAGACTCTGAAGGCTGAGCTGGCTGCTCCTGCTCACTGGGGGAAAGTTCAGCCTCTATAGGAGGACCTGGAAGCTCAGTTGGGGCCTCCTGTTGGATTGCAGATGACTCCATCTCTTCTGGAAGCTGAGCTGGGGTCTCCTGCTGGGCTGGAGAAGATTCAGACTCCCCAGAAGACTCAGAAGGCTGAGCTGGCTGCTCCTGCTCACTGGGGGAAAGTTGAGACTCGATAGGAGGACCTGGAAGCTCAGTTGGGGCCTCCTGTTGGATTGCAGATGACTCCATCTCTTCTGGAGGCTGAACTGGGGTCTCCTGCTGGGCTGGAGAAGATTCAGCCTCCCCAGAAGACTCAGAAGGCTGAGCTGGCTGCTCCTGCTCACTGGGGGAAAGTTCAGCCTCTGTAGGAGGACATGGAAGCTCAGTAGGGGCCTCCTGTTGGATTGCAGATGACTCCATCTCTTCTGGAGGCTGAGCTGGGGTCTCCTGCTGGGCTGGAGAAGATTCAGCCTCCCCAGAAGACTCAGAAGGCTGAGCTGGCTGCTCCTGCTCACTGGGGGAAAGTTCAGCCTCTATAGGAGGACCTGGAAGCTCACTTGGGGCCTCCTGTTGCATTGCAGATGACTCCATCTCCTCTGGAGGCTGAGCTGGGGTCTCCTGCTGGCCTGGAGAAGATTCAGCCTCCCCAGAAGACTCAGAAGGCTGACCTGGCTGCTCCTGCCCACTGGGGGAAAGTTGAACCTCTATAGGAGGACCTGGAAGCTCAGCTGGGGCCTCCTGTTGGATTGCAGATGACTCGATCTCTTCTGTTGGCTGAGCTGGGGTCTCCTGCTTGGCTGGAGAAGATACAGCCTCCCCAGAAGACTCAGAAGGCCGAGCTGGTTGCTCCTGCTCACTCGGGGAAAGTTGAAACTCTATAGGAGGACCTGGAAGCTCAGTTGGGGTCTCGTGTTGGATTGCAGATGACTCCATCTCTTCTGGAGGCTGAGCTGGGGTCTCCTGCTGGGCTGGAGAAGATTCAGCCTCCCCGGATGACTCAGAAGGCTGAGCTGGCTGCTCCTGCTCACTGGGGGAAAGTTGAAACTCTATAGGAGGACCTGGAAGCTCAGTTGGGGTCTCCTGTTGGATTGCAGATGACTCCATCTCCTCTGGAGGCTGAGCTGGGGTCTCCTGCTGGGCTGGAGAAGATTCAGCCTCCCCAGAAGACTCAGAAGGCTGAGCTGGCTGCTCCTGCTCACTGGGGGAAAGTTCAGCCTCTATAGGAGGACCTGGAAGCTCAGTTGGGGCCTCCTGTTGGATTGCAGATGACTCCATCTCTTCTGGAGGCTGAGCTGGGGTCTCCTGCTGGGCTGGAGAAGATTCAGCCTCCCCAGAAGACTCAGAAGGCTGAGCTGGCTGCTCCTGCTCACTGGGGGAAAATTCAGCCTCTATAGGAGGTCCTGGAAGCTCAGTTGGGGCCTCCTGTTGGATTGCAGATGTCTCCATCTCTTCTGGAGACTGAGCTGGGGTATCTTGCTGGGCTGGAGATGATTCAGCCTCCCCAGAAGACTCAGAAGGCTGAGCTGGCTGCTCCTGCCCACTGGGGAAAAGTTGAACCTCTGTAGGAGGACCTGGAAGGTCAGTTGGGGCCTCCTGTTGCATTGCAGATGACTCCATCTCTTCTGGAGGCTGACCTGGGGTCTCCTGCTTCGCTGGAGAAGATTCAGCCTCCCCAGAAGACTCAGAGGGCTGAGCTGGCTGCTCCTACTCACTGGGGGAAAGCTGAGCCTCTATAGGAGGACCTGGAAACTCAGTTGGGGCCTCCTGTTGGATTGCAGATGACTCCATCTCTTCTGGAGGCTGAGCTGGGGTCTCCTGCTGGGCTGGAGAAGATTCAGCCTCCCCAGAACACTCAGAAGGCTGCGCTGGCTGCTCCTGCTCACTGGGGGAAAGTTCAGCCTCTATAGGAGGACCTGGAAGCTCAGTTGGGGCGTCCTGTTGGATTGCAGATGACTCGATCTCTTCTGGAGGCTGAGCTGGGGTGTCCTACTGGGCTGGAGAACATTCAACCTCCCGAGAAGACTCAGAAGGCTGAGGTGGCTGCTCCTGCTCACTGGGGGAAAGTTCAGCCTCTATAGGAGGACCTGGAAGCTCAGTTGGGGCCTCCTCTTGGATTGCAGATGACTCCATCTCTTCTGGAGGCTGAGCTGGGGTCTCCTTCTGGGCTGGAGAAGATTCAGCCTCCCCGGATGACTCAGAAGGCTGAGCTGGCTGCTCCTGCTCACTGGGGGAAAGTTCAGCCTCTGTAGGAGGACCTGGAAGCTCAGTAGGGGGCTCCTGTTGGATTGCAGATGACTCGATCTCTTCTGGAGGCTGAGCTGGGGTGTCCTACTGGGCTGGAGAAGATTCAACCTCCCGAGAAGACTCAGAAGGCTGAGGTGGCTGCTCCTGCTCACTGGGGGAAAGTTCAGCCTCTATAGGAGGACCTGGAAGCTCAGTTGGGGCCTCCTGTTGGATTGCAGATGACTCCATCTCTTCTGGAGGCTGAGCTGGGGTCTCCTTCTGGGCTGGAGAAGATTTAGCCTCCCCAGAAGACTCAGAAGGCTGAGCTGCTTGCTCCTGCTCACTGGAGGAAAGTTCAGCCTCTATAGGAGGAACTGGAAGCTCAGTTGGGGCCTCTTGTTGGATTGCAGATGACTCCATCTCTTCTGGAGGCTGAGCTGGGGTCTCCTGCTGGGCTGGAGAAGATTCAGCCTCCCCAGAAGACTCAGAAGGCTGAGCTGGCTGCTCCCGCTCACTGGGGGAAAATTCAGCCTCTATAGGAGGTCCTGGAAGCTCAGTTGGGGCCTCCTGTTGGATTGCAGATGTCTCCATCTCTTCTGGAGACTGAGCTGGGGTATCTTGCTGGGCTGGAGATGATTCAGCCTCCCCAGAAGACTCAGAAGGCTGAGCTGGCTGCTCCTGCCCACTGGGGGAAAGTTGAACCTCTGTAGGAGGACCTGGAAGCTCAGTTGGGGCCTCCTGTTGGATTGCAGATGACTCGATCTCTTCTGGAGGCTGAGCTGGGGTCTCCTGCTTCGCTGGAGAAGATACAGCCTCCCCAGAAGACTCAGAAGGCCGAGCTGGCTGCTCCTGCTCACTGGGGGAAAGTTCAGCCTCTATAGGAGGACCTGGAAGCTCAGTTGGGGCCTCCTGTTGGATTGCAGATGACTCCATCTCGTCTGGAGGCTGAGCTGGGGTCTCCTGCTGGGCTGGAGAAGATTCAGCCTCCCCAGAAGACTCAGAAGGCTGAGCTGGCTGCTCCTGCTCACTGGGGGAAAGTTGAGCCTCTATAGGAGGACCTGGAAGCTCAGTTGGGGCCTCCTGTTGGATTGCAGATGACTCCATCTCTTCTGGAGGCTGAGCTGGGGTCTCCTGCTGGGCTGGAGAAGATTCAGCCTCCCCAGAAGACTCAGAAGGCTGAGCTGGCTGCTCCTGCTCACTGGGGGAAAATTCAGCCTCTATAGGAGGTCCTGGAAGCTCAGTTGGGGCCTCCTGTTGGATTGCAGATGTCTCCATCTCTTCTGGAGACTGAGCTGGGGTATCTTGCTGGGCTGGAGATGATTCAGCCTCCCCAGAAGACTCAGAAGGCTGAGCTGGCTGCTCCTGCCCACTGGGGGAAAGTTGAACCTCTGTAGGAGGACCTGGAAGCTCAGTTGCGGCCTCCTGTTGGATTGCAGATGACTCGATCTCTTCTGGAGGTTGAGCTGGGGTCTCCTGCTTGGCTGGAGAAGATTCAACCTCCCGAGAAGACTCAGAAGGCTGAAGTGGCTGCTCCTGCTCACTGGGGGAAAGTTCAGCCTCTATAGGAGGACCTGGAAGCTCAGTTGGGGCCTCCTGTTGGATTGCAGATGACTCCATCTCTTCTGGAGGCTGAGCTGGGGTCTCCTTCTGGGCTGGAGAAGATTCAGCCTCCCCAGAAGACTCAGATGGCTGAGCTGGCTTGCTCCTGCTCACTGGGGGAAAGTTGAGCCTCTATAGGAGGACCTGGAAACTCAGTTGGGGCCTCCTGTTGGATTGCAGATGACTCCATCTCTTCTGGAGGCTGAGCTGGGGTCTCCTGCTGGGCTGGAGAAGATTCAGCCTCCCCAGAAGACTCAGAAGGCTGCGCTGGCTGCTCCTGCTCACTGGGGGAAAGTTCAGCCTCTATAGGAGGACCTGGAAGCTCAGTTGAGGCGTCCTGTTGGATTGCAGATGACTCGATCTCTTCTGGAGGCTGAGCTGGGGTGTCCTACTGGGCTGGAGAAGATTCAACCTCCCGAGAAGACTCAGAAGGCTGAGGTGGCTGCTCCTGCTCACTGGGGGAAAGTTCGGCCTCTATAGGAGGACCTGGAAGCTCAGTTGCGGCCTCCTGTTGGATTGCAGATGACTCCATCTCTTCTGCAGGCTGAGCTGGGGTCTCCTTCTGGGCTGGAGAAGATTCAGCCTCCCCAGAAGACTCAGATGGCTGAGCTGCTTGCTCCTGCTCACTGGAGGAAAGTTCAGCCTCTATAGGAGGAACTGGAAGTTCAGTTTGGGCCTCCTGTTGGATTGCAGATGACTCCATCTCTTCTGGAGGCTGAGCTGGGGTCTCCTGCTGGGCTGGAGAAGATTCAGCCTCCCCAGAAGACTCAGAAGGCTGAGCTGGCTGCTCCTGCTCACTGGGGGAAAATTCAGCCTCTATAGGAGGTCCTGGAAGCTCAGTTGGGGCCTCCTGTTGGATTGCAGATGTCTCCATCTCTTCTGGAGACTGAGCTGGGGTATCTTGCTGGGCTGGAGATGATTCAGCCTCCCCAAAAGACTCAGAAGGCTGAGCTGGCTGCTCCTGCCCACTGGGGGAAAGTTCAGCCTCTATAGGAGGACCTGGAAGCTCAGTTGGGGCCTCCTGTTGGATTGCAGATGACTCCATGTCTTCTGGAGGCTGTGCTGGGGTCTCTTGCTGGGCTGGAGAAGATTCAGCCTCCCCAGAAGACTCAGAAGGCTGAGCTGGCTGCTCCTGCTCACTGGGGGAAAGTTCAGCCTCTATAAGAGGACCGGGAAGCTCAGTTGGGGCCTCCTGTTGGATTGAAGATGACTCCATCTCTTCTGGAGGCTGAACTGGGGTCTCCTGCTGGGCTGGAGAAGATTCAGCCTCCCCAGAAGACTCAGAAGGCTGAGCTGGATACTCCTGCTCACTGGGGGAAAGTTGAGCCTCCGTAGGAGGACATGGAAGCTCAGTAGGGGCCTCCTGTTGGATTGCAGATGACTCCATCTCTTCTGGAGGCTGAGCTGGGGTCTCCTGCTGGGCTAGAGAAGATTCAGCCTCCCCAGAAGACTCAGAAGGCTGAGCTGGCCGCTCCTGCTCACTGGGGGAAAGTTCAGCCTCTATAGGAGGACCTGGAAGCTCAGTTGGGGCCTCCTGTTGGATTGCAGATGACTCCATCTCCTCTGGAGGCTGAGCTGGGGTCTCCAGCTGGGCTGGAGAAGATTCAGCCTCCCCAGAAGACTCAGAAGGCTGAGCTGGCTGCTCCTGCTCACTGGGGGAAAGTTGAGCCTCTATAGGAGGACCTGGAAGCTCAGTTGGGGCCTCCTGTTGGATTGCAGATGACTCCATCTCTTCTGGAGGCTGAGCTGGGGTCTCCTGCTGGGCTGGAGAAGATTCAGCCTCCCCAGAAGACTCAGAAGGCTGAGCTGGCTGCTCCTGCTCACTGGGGGAAAATTCAGCCTCTATAGGAGGTCCTGGAAGCTCAGTTGGGGCCTCCTGTTGGATTGCAGATGTCTCCATCTCTTCTGGAGACTGAGCTGGGGTATCTTGCTGGGCTGGAGATGATTCAGCCTCCCCAGAAGACTCAGAAGGCTGAGCTGGCTGCTCCTTCTCACTGGGGGAAAGTTGAACCTCTGTAGGAGGACCTGGAAGCTCAGTTGCGGCCTCCTGTTGGATTGCAGATGACTCGATCTCTTCTGGAGGTTGAGCTGGGGTCTCCTGCTTGGCTGGAGAAGATTCAACCTCCCGAGAAGACTCAGAAGGCTGAAGTGGCTGCTCCTGCTCACTGGGGGAAAGTTCAGCCTCTATAGGAGGACCTGGAAGCTCAGTTGGGGCCTCCTGTTGGATTGCAGATGACTCCATCTCTTCTGGAGGCTGAGCTGGGGTCTCCTTCTGGGCTGGAGAAGATTCAGCCTCCCCAGAAGACTCAGATGGCTGAGCTGCTTGCTCCTGCTCACTGGGGGAAAGTTGAGCCTCTATAGGAGGACCTGGAAACTCAGTTGGGGCCTCCTGTTGGATTGCAGATGACTCCATCTCTTCTGGAGGCTGAGCTGGGGTCTCCTGCTGGGCTGGAGAAGATTCAGCCTCCCCAGAAGACTCAGAAGGCTGAGCTGGCTGCTCCTGCTCACTGGGGGAAAGTTCAGCCTCTATAGGAGGACCTGGAAGCTCAGTTGAGGCGTCCTGTTGGATTGCAGATGATTCGATCTCTTCTGGAGGCTGAGCTGGGGTGTCCTACTGGGCTGGAGAAGATTCAACCTCCCGAGAAGACTCAGAAGGCTGAGCTGGCTGCTCCTGCTCACTGGGGGAAAGTTCAGGCCTCTATAGGAGGACCTGGAAGCTCAGTTGGGGCCTCCTGTTGGATTGCAGATGACTCCATCTCTTCTGCAGGCTGAGCTGGGGTCTCCTTCTGGGCTGGAGAAGATTCAGCCTCCCCAGAAGACTCAGATGGCTGAGCTGCTGCTCCTGCTCACTGGAGGAAAGTTCAGCCTCTATAGGAGGAACTGGAAGCTTCAGTTGGGGCCTCCTGTTGGATTGCAGATGACTCCATCTCTTCTGGAGGCTGAGCTGGGGTCTCCTGCTGGGCTGGAGAAGATTCAGCCTCCCCAGAAGACTCAGAAGGCTGAGCTGGCTGCTCCTGCTCACTGGGGGAAAGTTCAGCCTCTATAGGAGGACCTGGAAGCTCAGTTGGGGCCTCCTGTTGGATTGCAGATGACTCCATCTCTTCTGGAGGCTGAGCTGGGGTCTCCTGCTGGGCTGGAGAAGATTCATCCACCCCAGAAGACGCAGACGGCTGAGCTGGCTGCTCCTGCTCACTGGGGGAAAGTTCAGCCTCTATAGGAGGACCTGGAAGCTCAGTTGGGGCCTCCTGTTGGATTGCAGATGACTCCATCTCCTCTGGAGGCTGAGCTGGGGTCTCCTGCTGGGCTGGAGAAGATTCAGCCTCCCCAGAAGACTCAGAGGGCTGAGCTGGCTGCTCCTACTCACTGGGGGAAAGTTGACCCTCTATAGGAGGACCTGGAAACTCAGTTGGGGCCTCCTGTTGGATTGCAGATGACTCCATCTCTTCTGGAGGCTGAGCTGGGGTCTCCTGCTGGGCTGGAGAAGATTCAGCTTCCCCAGAAGACTCAGAAGGCTGCGCTGGCTGCTCCTGCTCACTGGGGGAAAGTTCAGCCTCTATAGGAGGACCTGGAAGCTCAGTTGGGGCGTCCTGTTGGATTGCAGATAACTCGATCTCTTCTGGAGGCTGAGCTGGGGTGTCCTACTGGGCTGGAGAAGATTCAACCTCCCGAGAAGACTCAGAAGGCTGAGGTGGCTGCTCGTGCTCACTGGGGGAAAGTTAAGCCTCTATAGGAGGACCTGGAAGCTCAGTTGGGGCCTCCTGTTGGATTGCAGATGACTCCATCTCTTCTGGAGGCTGAGCTGGGGTCTCCTTCTGGGCTGGAGAAGATTCAGCCTCCCCAGAAGACTCAGATGGCTGAGCTGCTTGCTCCTGCTCACTGGAGGAAAGTTCAGCCTCTATAGGAGGAACTGGAAGCTCAGTTGGGGCCTCCTGTTGGATTGCAGATGACTCCATCTCTTCTGGAGGCTGAGCTGGGGTCTCCTGCTGGGCTGGAGAAGATTCAGCCTCCCCAGAAGACTCAGAAGGCTGAGCTGGCTGCTCCTGCTCACTGGGGGAAAATTCAGCCTCTATAGGAGGTCCTGGAAGCTCAGTTCGGGCCTCCTGTTGGATTGCAGCTGTCTCCATCTCTTCTGGAGACTGAGCTGGGGTATCTTGCTGGGCTGGAGATGATTCAGCCTCCCCAGAAGACTCAGAAGGCTGAGCTGGCTGCTCCTGCCCACTCGGGGAAAGTTGAACCTCTGTAGGAGGACCTGGAAGCTCAGTTGGGGCCTCCTATTGGAATGCAGATGACTCCATCTCTTCTGGAGGCTGAACTGGGGTCTCCTGCTGGGCTAGAGAAGATTCAGCCTCCCCAGAAGACTCAGAAGGCTGAGCTGGCTGCTCCTGCTCACTGGGGGAAAGTTGAACCTCTATAGGAGGATCTGGAAGCTCAGTTGGGGCCTCGTATTGCATTGCAGATGACTCCATCTCTTCTGGACGCTGAGCTGTGGTCTCCTGCTGGGCTGGAGAAGATTCAGCTTCCCCAGAAGACTCAGAAGGCTGAGGTGGCTGCTCCTGCTCACTGGGGGAAAGTTCAGCCTCTATAGGAGGACCTGAAGCTCAGTTGGGGCCTCCTGTTGGATTGCAGATGACTCCATCTCTTCTGGAGGCTGAGCTGGGGTCTCCTGCTGGGCTGGAGAAGATTCATCCACCCCAGAAGACGCAGACGGCTGAGCTGGCTGCTCCTGCTCACTGGGGGAAAGTTCAGCCTCTATAGGAGGACCTGGAAGCTCAGTTGGGGGCTCCTGTTGGATTGCAGATGACTCCATCTCCTCTGAAGGCTGAGCTGGGGTCTCCTGCTGGGCTGGAGAAGATTCAGCCTCCCCAGAAGACTCAGAGGGCTGAGCTGGCTGCTCCTGCTCACTGGGGGAAAGTTGAGCCTCTATAGGAGGACCTGGAAACTCAGTTGGGGCCTCCTGTTGGATTGCAGATGACTCCATCTCTTCTGGAGGCTGAGCTGGGGTCTCCTGCTGGGCTGGAGAAGATTCAGCTTCCCCAGAAGACTCAGAAGGCTGCGCTGGCTGCTCCTGCTCACTGGGGGAAAGTTCAGCGTCTATAGGAGGACCTGGAAGCTCAGTTGGGGCGTCCTGTTGGATTGCAGATGACTCCATCTCTTCTGGAGGCTGAGCTGGGGTGTCCTACTGGGCTGGAGAAGATTCAACCTCCCGAGAAGACTCAGAAGGCTGAGGTGGCTGCTCCTGCTCACTGGGGGAAAGTTCAGCCTCTATAGGAGGACCTGGAAGCTCAGTTGGGGCCTCCTGTTGGATTGCAGATGACTCCATCTCTTCTGGAGGCTGAGCTGGGGTCTCCTTCTGGGCTGGAGAAGATTCAGCCTCCCCAGAAGACTCAGATGGCTGAGCTGCTTGCTCCTGCTCACTGGAGGAAAGTTCAGCCTCTATAGGAGGAACTGGAAGCTCAGTTGGGGCCTCCTGTTGGATTGCAGATGACTCCATCTCTTCTGGAGGCTGAGCTGGGGTCTCCTGCTGGGCTGGAGAAGATTCAGCCTCCCCAGAAGACTCAGAAGGCTGAGCTGGCTGCTCCTGCTCACTAGGGGAAAATTCAGCCTCTATAGGAGGTCCTGGAAGCTCAGTTGGGGCCTCCTGTTGGATTGCAGCTGTCTCCATCTCTTCTGGAGACTGAGCTGGGGTATGTTGCTGGGCTGGAGATGATTCAGCCTCCCCAGAAGACTCAGAAGGCTGAGCTGGCTGCTCCTGCCCACTGGGGGAAAGTTGAACCTCTGTAGGAGGACCTGGAAGCTCAGTTGGGGCCTCCTGTTAGATTGCAGATGACTCCATCTCTTCTGGAGGCTGAACTGGGGTCTCCTGCTGGGCTAGAGAAGATTCAGCCTCCCCAGAAGACTCAGAAGGCTGAGCTGGCTGCTCCTGCTCACTGGGGGAAAGTTGAACCTCTATAGGAGGACCTGGAAGCTCAGTTGGGGCCTCGTATTGCATTGCAGATGACTCCATCTCTTCTGGAGGCTGAGCTGGGGTCTCCTGCTGGGCTGGAGAAGATTCAGCTTCCCCAGAAGACTCAGAAGGCTGAGGTGGCTGCTCCTGCTCAGTGGGGGAAAGTTCAGCCTCTATAGGAGGACCTGAAGCTCAGTTGGGGCCTCCTGTTGGATTTCAGATGACTCGATCTCTTCTGGAGGCTGAGCTGGGGTCTCCTGCTGGGCTGGAGAAGATTCAGTCTCCCCAGAGGACTCAGAAGGCTGAGCTGGCTGCTCCTGCTCACTGGGGGAAAGTTCAGCCTCTATAGGAGGACCTGGAAGCTCACTTGGTGCCTCCTGTTGGATTGCAGATGACTCCATATCTTCTGGAGGCTAAGCTGGGGTCTCCTGCTGGGCTGGAGAAGATTCAGCCTCCCCAGAAGACTCAGATGGCTGAGCTGGCTGCTCCTGCTCACTGCGGGAAAGTTGAACCTCTATAGGAGGACCTGGAAGCTCCGTTGGGGCCTCCTGTTGGATTGCAGATGACTCCATCTCTTCTGGAGGCTGAACTAGGGTCTCCTGCTGGGCTGGAGAAGATTCAACCTCCCCAGAAGACTCAGAAGGTTGAGCTGGCTGCTCCTGCTCACTGGGGGAAAGTTCAGCCTCTATAGGAGGACCTGGAAGCTCAGTTGGGGCCTCCTGTTGGATTGCAGATGACTCCATATCTTCTGGAGGCTGAGCTGGGGTCTCCTGGTGGGCTGGAGAAGATTCAACCTCCCCAGAAGACTCAGAAGGCTGAGCTGGCTGCTCCTGCTCACTGGGGGAAAGTTCAGCCTCTATAGGAGGACCTGGAAGCTCAGTTGGGGCCTCCTGTTGGATTGCAGATGACTCCATCTCTTCTGGAGGCTGAGCTGGGGTCCCCTGCTGGGCTGGAGAAGATTCAGCCTCCCCAGAAGACTCAGAAGGCTGAGCTGGCTGCTGCTGCTCACTGCGGGAAGGTTCAGCCTCTATAGGAGGACCTGGAAGCTCAGTTGGGGCCTCCTGTTGGATTGCAGATGACTCCATCTCTTCTGGAGGCTGAGCTGGGGTCTCCTGCTGGGCTGGAGAAGATACAGCCTCCCCAGAAGACTCAGAAGGCTGAGCTGGGTGCTCCTGCTCACTGGGGGAAAGTTCAGCCTCTATAGGAGGACCTGGAATCTCAATTGGGGCCTCCTGTTGGATTGCAGATGACTCCATCTCTTCTGGAGGCTGAGCTGGGGTCTCCTGCTGGGCTGGAGAAGATTCAACCTCCCCAGAAGACTCCTAAGGCTTAGCTGGCTGCTCCTGCTCACTAGGGGGAAGTTCAGGCTCCACAGGAGGACCTGGAGGTTCAGCTGGGGCCTCCTGTTGGGTTGCAGAAGGTTCCACCTCCTCTGGAGGCTGACCTGGGGACTCCTGCTCGGCTTGGGAAGATTTTGTCTCGTTTTCAGCCTCTGGAGTCATGGGAACCTCCACATCTGCAGGTTTAACTGTAATGCCAGGCAAGTTATAAAGAGATTGATCCTCACCTGGGGGTTGAACTGTCACCTCAGGATTCGTTAGAGTTAGACTCTCTATAGAGGATGCTGGAGACAGATCTGGGGCCTCCTCTTGGGTTGAAGAAGGTTCTTCCTCCTCAGGGAGCTGTGGAAGCTCCCCTGGGGCATCTTGCTGGAGTAAAGAGGACTGGATGTCTTCAAGCATCTCTGCATTTAGAGTTTCAGGCTCTAGATGGAATTGAGAAAGTCCAACTTGCTCAGGGGGCCCTGGAGGCTCATCTGAGTTCACCCTGAGTTCTGGAGGCAGGCTGCTGGGATACAGTGTATCCATACTCGAATATTCATCCTGCAAAGTCTGTTTCTGATGCCCAGACTTGGATAATTGGTGTGGAATTCCATCAATCTCAGCAAGGCTCCAACGCTGAGCTACATCTTTCTTCAGGTTCTTGGGCGAAACAATAAATGTGATTGGTTTTGAGATCTTACTGTGTAGCGGAACAAGCCTTTCATCTGCCTGATGACCTGCAGCCCGATCTAGATCTGCAGTTGGAACGTTACTTTTGAGGCGAGGAAGCTGAACTAGGGTCTCGTTCTCATCCCCGTCCAGCATTGGGACCACCTCTGGGAGCCTTTCTTGCGGAGTCAACTTCTCATTTAAATCCTGGTGTGCAGCGGAGAACTGCTCTGGCCCCAGGGGGAGCTCTTGAGCTGAATCCGGGTCCACGAATGGAATCAAATTTTCAGTCGATTCTTGGGGCAAGGCTGACATCTGCGAGGAAGCAGAGGGCCCCAGGTAATCAAAGTCCCCCGGGTCTGCCGGGGGAGTGGGCACATGGGGAGATTCCCATGGGAGATGGGAGGAGCGGGAAGACCGGGGCTCAGGTGTCCCCAGGGGGTTAGAGGTCAGCTGGAGCGGGTCTTTGACCCACTCCAGAGGCTGAGCCTCCTTGACTAGTAGACACAGTAGTTGCCACGTGAGGAGAGGCCATGGGCCCCAGAAACGCGGTCGGGACATGACACACGCGGGTTCTGAGCACTCAGCGGGAGTCATTCTGGCAACCCCAAGATGCTCGTGCCTCTTATAAGCGTGCGCCCCGCCCTGTCTTTATGACACCTTTATTTACGCCACCTTTATTAGGCTTGGGTCCAGATCCGCTCCATGTCACCAGGGCAATCATTTTTTTATTTTTTGAGACGGAGTCTCGCTCTGCCGCCCAGTCTGGAGTGCAGTGGCCGGATCTCAGCTCCAGGGCAATCTTATGTCACAATCCTGCCCAAACACCCCGACCCCTCCCCTTAGCGAGGAAGGATTTGGGCCACAGACCCAGGTGGTCCCAGGCCTCCAGCAGCCTGCTGTGGTGTGGTGGGGTGGGGTGACGGGACCTTGCCTTGGGATCTTCAGAAGTGCTAGTCCAGTTGTGGTAGCCTGAACTCTTCCTCCTCCAAGGTGAAATCCGAGCATACTCTTCCTTTCAGGGAGAGCAACTGAGCTGCAAAATTGGCGCCAGTTAGGGTGGCAGGCACGACGCACGTAACAGTCATTTATTCCAAAATGTTGCTATTTTGGCTAAACTGTCGCATGTTTGATAATGAAGTCACCACCCTACTAGGTAGGGGCTGCCAGGGAATAAGCGAGGACTCCAAATTTTCTGTAGGAGGGGTGTTGGGGGTGGGCAATTCAGTCTGGGAAAGAAGGCTTTAATCCAAGTGAAGAGCCCTTTGCACTAGCAGGGAGGAGGCTGAACCGTCATCCTGCCTTGACTCAACACAGCCATTACCCTAGAAGTTACAGCGCCACCCTTCAGAGATCTACCCTGTGTGCACACATGGAGAAGCAGCTTAGGCTGTTAAAGTCAACATGTTAAATAATTTCCTGAAATGCGACTGTAATTAGAACACAGCTGACTTCCCCCACAGCCATTCTTACCTATTACTGTCTGGCACAATTATCAGCATGTAAACTCCAAGAAGGTGCTTCATCTTATTCCAGTGCCTAGCATAGGCATAGGGTGCATAGTGATGGTTTTAAAATTGAAGGAGGGCTGTGCACAGTGGCTCACACCCATAATGCTGGAACTTTGGGAGGCCAAGGTGGGCAGATCACTGAGGTCAGAAGTTCCAGACCAGCCTGATCAACATGCTGAAATCCCATCTCTACTAATAGCCGGGCGTGGTGGTGCATGCCTGTAATCCCAGCTACTCCGGAGGTTGAAGCAGGAGAATCACTTGAACCTGGGAGGCAGAGGTTGCAGTGAGCCTAGATCGCAACATTGCACTTTAGCCTGGGCAATAAGAGAGAAACTCCATCTCAATAAAATAAAATAAAACTGAAGGGATTCCAAGATTCACCTTATTTTTTTTTTTTTGAGACGGAGTCTGGCTCTGTGGCCCAGGCTGGAGTGCAGTGGCGTGATCTTGGCTCACTGCAAGCTCCGCCTCCCGGGTTCACGCCATTCTCCTGCCTCAGCCTCCCGTGTAGCTGGGACTACAGGCGCCCGCCACCGCACCCGGCTAATTTTTTGTATTTTTAGTAGAGACGGGGTTTCACTATGTTAGGATGGCCTCGATCTCCTGACCTTGTGATCCTCCCGTCTCGGCCTCCCAAAGTGCTGGGATTATAGGCGTGAGCCACCACGCCCGCCCAGATTCACCTTATTTAGGGATGGATCTTTGTTATAACCAGATTTCTGAAATCAGTGCTGACTTCCTCTCACATTTCACAGGAACCTAGACTTCTTTTTTTTTTTTTTTTGAGACGGAGTCTGGCTCTGTCGCCCAGTCTGGAGTGCAGTGGCCGGATCTCAGCTCACTGCAAGCTCCGCCTCCCAGGTTCATGCCATTCTCCTGCCTCAGCCTCCCGAGTAGCTGGGACTACAGGCGTCCGCCACCTTGCCCGGCTAGTTTTTTGTATTTTTTAGTAGAGACGGGGTTTCACCGTGTTAGCCAGGATGGTCTCAATCTCCTGATCTCGTGATCCAGCCGTCTCGGCCTCCCAAAGTGCTGGGATTACAGGCTTGAGCCACTGCGCCCGGCCAAACCTAGACTTCTTAAAGCTTGAAGTTGGCCGGACTTCAAAACACGTTGCAACTTCGGGGTGAAAGTTAAATAAAACACTCTAGCCCCAAATTAAGTTCCCACTGAAATAAAACTTTTGCTCCTTTTTAAAAAAAAAATTCCATAAATAGTAAATAATGACTATTTTCTTTTGAGATTACTTTAGAAACTTAATCCCTATTTAAGAGCTTTCATATGCAGTCATGTGTTGCCTGCCATGTGAGGAGCTTGAGAAATGTGTCATTAGGTGATTTCACCATTGTGTTAACATCATAGCATATACTTACACAAACCCAGGTGGTATAGCCTACAGCACACCTAGGCTATATGGTATGGTCTATGACTCCTAGGCCACAAACCTCTACTATGTGTTACTGTACTGAATATTAAAGGCAACTGTCACAGAATGGCAGGTATTTGTGTATGTAAACATGGAAAAGGTATAGTTAAAATACTGTATAAAAGATAAAAATGGGGCCCAACCACAGTGGCTCATGCCTGTAATCCCAGCACTTTGGGATGCGGAGGTGGGTGGATCACCTGAGGTCAGGAGTTCGAGACCAGCCTGGCCAACATGGCAAAAACCAGTCTCTACTAAAAATACAAAAATTAGCTGAGTATGGTGGCGCATGCCTATAATCCCAGCTACTCGGGAGGCTGAGGTAGGAGAATCACTTGAACCCAGGAGGTAGAAGTTACAGTGAGCTGAGATCACACCATCGCACTCCAGCCTGGGTAACAGAGTGAGACTCCATCTCAACAACAACAACAACAACAACAAGATAAAAATGGTATGCCTGTATAGGGATAGCTCCATTGTACTCCCATGGAACCACCATCATATATGTGGTCTACTGTTGACCAAAACTTCATTTTGCAGCACATGATCGTAAATGATTGACAGAAAGATCTTCAGCAAAATAGTCCACCCAAGGTATATGGGAGATATTGAGATCCAAGTAATAAGCCATATTTGAAAGGCATTATAGTTTTCGAAAGCTGTAGCACAATCAGTCTTAAGGCCACTTACATTCTCCCCACATCTCTGGGATCCTGTTTGAAGGGAGTTCTAAAAAGGCCTGTGTTCAAGCAGCCCAGCATCCCTTACTCATGGGGCCGGGGGAGACTAACCCCTCTCCTATCTCCACAACTGTAGTAATACAGTCCTCAGTTCTGCTCTCCAAACTTCAAACAAGGGGTCAGAGCCAAGGGTCAAGACTTTAGGAAAAGCCCCAGAAATACCCTGCACTCAAAAAGCAGTTTCAGACCCCAGAAATACCCTGCACTCAAAAAGCAGTTTCAGAGTTTCACATTTTCCTGAGAATGAAACAAATTATCCTCCAAATTCTGCTGCTTATTTTGAATTATGGTTATACTGGATATGTTATCTGACCCTTGAGGTTTTTTTTGTTTTTCTGAGATGGGAGTTCACTCGTGTTGCCCAGGCTGGAGTGCAATGGAGCGATCTTGGCTCACCACAACCTCCACCTCCCAGGTTCAAGCGATTCTCTTGCCTCAGCCTCCTGAGTAGCAGGATGCATGCGCCACCGTTTCCCCATGTTGGTCAGGCTGGTCCTGAGCTCCCAACCTCAGGTGATCCGCCTGCCTTGGCCTCCCAAAGCACTGGCATTACGTTTGAGCCACTGCGCCCGGCCCTGTTACCTTTGATTTTTTATCTCCACATACTTGAATTAAACCGTGTAGTTCTTCTTCCCATGTGACATCTACAATCTCTTCACTGGGTCTGAACTCCACAGCTATTTTATCACTTTCTGAAATAAAGTTAGCAAGGATCAATTCAGAATGTTTTTCATTCTAAAACTTCCTGCATATATTGGTAGCAGCCCACAATGAAACATTATTTTGGTTTCTAAAAGCAGAAAATAAGAGCACTTTCCTGGAAGTTCCCTCATTATACCGTTGGATTTTTTCTTTTTTTTTTGGAGACAGGGTCTTACTCTGCACCCAGGCTGGAATGCAGTGACACTATCAGAGCTCACTGCAGCCTGGAATTCCTGGGCTCAAGTGATCTTCCCGCCTCAGCCTCCAGAGTAACAGGGTCTACTCCCCTGTGCCCAGCTAATTCTCTTTTTAGAGACATGGTCCCGCTTTGTTGCCCAGGCTGATCTCAAACTCCTGGCTTGAACTGATCCTTCTGTCTTGGTCTCCCAAAGTGCTGAGATTTCAGGCGTGAGTCACCATGTCTGGTCTCACAGCTCAGTTTTTAACATATGCATGAAATATCAACTGTGTTTGGGTCATAAGACTTTATGATGTTACAGATAGGAACTAAGGAATAATAACATAGGAAATAGCCGGGCGCGGTGGCTCAAGCGGGCGGATCACAAGGTCAGGAGATCGAAACCATCCTGGCGAACACAGTGAAACCCCGTCTCTACTAAAAATACAAAAAACTAGCCGCGCGAGGTGGCGGGCGCCTGTAGTCCCAGCTACTCAGGAGGCTGAGGCAGGAGAATGGCGTGAACCCGGGAGGCGGAGCTTGCAGTGAGCCGGAGATTGCGCCACTGCACTCCAGCCCAGGAGACAGAGCGAGACTCTGTCGCAAAAAAAAAAAAAAAAAAAAAAGAGGACCAGAGTTAAACGCGCCCCTTGGGGGTCCCCTCCTTCACTTCATAAATGGGAAAAGCAAGGTCTAGGCAGGGAAAGGGACTCAGCCAACGTCACATACACAGTACACTGATGGCCGAGCCAGGATTAGGACTCCCAGCATACCTCGTAGCCTTCTCTAATGAAAGATTTTGCTGCTGGGTTCTTCTTTATCAAGTGTTGGTCACACATTATCTCTCTCTGTGTTTCTTAAAACAATTATTCTTTAATATCATTATATATTCAGTAAGTGTTCAAATTTCCACCTATTTTATGTCAGAAAGCATTTTCTAACATTTTGATTAAGTCAAGATCCAAACAAGATGCACACAATATGATTAGTTGATGTCTCTTAAATCTTTTAATCCATGGATTCCTCTTTCATCTTTCTCTTCTTCCCTTTATTCTTGTTTTGTTTTTTTTTTTTTTTCAGATGGAGTTTCCTCTTGTCGCCCAGGCTAGAGTGCAGTGGTGCGATCTCAACTCACTGCAACCTCTACCTCCCAGGTTCAAGCAATTCTCCTGCTTCAACCTCCTGAGTAGCTGGGATTACAGGCACCTGCCACCATGCCTGGCTAATTTTTGTGTTTTTCATAGAGATGGGGTTTCACCGTCTGGGCCAGGCTGGTCTCAAACTTCTAACCTCAAATGATCCACCTGCCTAGGCCTTCCAAAGTGCTGGGATTACAGGCATGAGCCACTGCACCTAGCCTTCTTTTATTCCTGAATAAGCCCTATCATACATCCGGCAGATATCACCCACAGTCTGGATTTTGATTACTGCAAATCCATGATGTCATTTATACACGTTTCTCTGTCTTCTATATTTCCTATAAGTGGATAGTTGAATCTAGAGGCCTGATCAGATGAAGATTTTGAGTTTTTGGCAAGACTTGTTCTTAGTAGGTATTATGTTCTTCCACAGAAGGCACAGAATGTCTAGCGACTTCCTTTTTGTGACATTAATAGCTATTGACGTTCAATGTCTAGACCAGTTACTCCACTGGGGGTTAGAAATGGTGATATTCTTTTTTTTTTTTTGGTGGGGTGGGGAGACAGAGTCTCACTCTGTCGCTTAGCCAGGATCTTGACTCACTGCAACCTCCACCTCCTGGGTTCAAGCGATTCTCGTGCCTCAGCCACCTGAGTAGCTGAGACTACAGACATGTGCCACCACACCTGGCTAATGTTTTGTATTTTTAGTACAGACAGGGTTTCACCAGCCAGGTTGCCCAGGCTGGTCTCGAACTCCTGAGCTCAAACAATCAGACGGCCTCGGCCTCCCAAAGTGCTAGGATTACTGGCATGAGCCACTGTGCCTGGCCCAGAAATGGTAATATTCTAGTTCTATCATCCAGTCTTCATTTATTAGCTGGATTACTTCTAAAGAGAAACTCCTTCTCATTAACTATTCCATTTACCCGGAGTCTTATCTCATCAATACTGGGAGGATTCTGGGTACATGGATTATCCCCACTTCCAGCTACTCAGGCAGCTAAGGCACAATAATCACTTGAACCTGGGAGGTGGAGGTTGAAGTGAGCTGAGATTGGGACACTGCACTCCAGCCCAGGGCAACAGAGCCAGACTCCATCTCAAAAAAAAAAAAAAAAAAAAGATGATTATTGGATCAATTCTCCTTGTGCCTCCTCCCAGTCATTACTCCATAAAAGGTAATCACTATATTGACTTCTAACAGCATAAATGTTCAATATTTTATTTTTCAGTAGAGATCATGGTAGCTTACATAAAGTACATCAATAGCAAAGTTAGACTAACTTTACAGAAATTTACAGTCTCTTCGAGATTAGCCTACTTGAAATGTGAACTTGACATTCTAAGTAAAGACTTAACGGCCGGGCGCGGTGGCTCAAGCCTGTAATCCCAGCACTTTGGGAGGCCGACACGGGCGGATCACGAGGTCAGGAGTTCGAGACCATCCTGGCTAACACGGTGAAACCCCGTCTCTACTAAAAAATACAAAAAGCTAGCCGGGCGAGGTGGCTGGTGCCTGTAGTCCCAGCTACTCGGGAGGCTGAGGCAGGAGAATGGCGTAAACCCGGGAGGCGGAGCTTGCAGTGAGCTGAGATCCGGCCACTGCACTCCAGCCTGGGCGACAGAGCGAGACTCCCTCTCAAAAAAAAAAAAAAAAAAAAAAAAGACTTAAAAGCAGTGCTGGGTCTACACCTCTGACCAAGCTCTTGGAAGTCTATAAAGATCTTCAGACCAGGCAGGGTGGCTTACCCCTGCAATTCCAGCACTTTGGGAGGCCGAGGCAATAGGATCACTTTATTTTTTACTTACTAAGATAACAGAAAACAAGGGAGGATTGCTTTAGGTCAGGAGTACGAGACCAGCCTGGGCAACATAGCAAGACCCTGCCTCTATTTTTAAAAATAATACGAAAAAAAAAAAAAAAAAAAAAAGACCTACATCCGTGTTCCAGAGACTGTGATTTATTTTCCTTTTAAATTGCTAACCAAAGAAAGCTTTACTCCTGGGCAGGGGAGGGGGAAGACACAAAGAGGATAGGCAATCAACCATTCATTCGAACTCTGGTGACCACAGAGGGGAGGTAACCAAATTCCACAGGCCTCACCGCTGAAATTCAACAGTGGCCAGCAGTAGCTTAATATCATGGATTACGCCCAAATACACAACATTCCTTTCTAGGATGAGAGAAAGCAAGCCCAGAATTTTTCCTATTCACAAATATGGAACATGCTAGGAGAGGGAAGGTATTTCCCGTTCAGATGGCCCCTGAGGCAGAGACAGTTCCCCAGATTCCCCCTGCCAACCGCACAGACACACCCCCTTGACCTCCCTCTCCTCTTTTCTCTTCTTGCTACTCATGTGCCCCAGACCCCCGCGGTCCTGACACCCCTGCGCCGCTGGAGACCCTCTGGGGTATGATGGCTCCGATTACAGGGCCTTTTTGGCACGCTCACTCTCCCGGCCCCAAGCGCCAAAAGTGCATTAGGGAGAAACGTCGGCACGACGTCAAGAACACGAACGAGTGCGGTGGCCCAGGTGAGCGTGCGCGGCAGCCAGGCACGCCCGGCTCCCGGGGAAGGACGCTGAGTGCCTTTTTTATCCGGGCCGCCAGGCCGCTCCTTCTCAATTTGTGCGCCCCTGGAAGAGCAGAGAGAGGGCCTTGCGTGGAACCTACGAAGCCTCCTTCGGTTCCTCGCTGCTCCCGCCGTCGAGAGGGCAAAGAAGGAACAGCGGAGCCCAATACCTTTCCGCAAGCCACCGCCACCCTCCAGTTTCCGGCCCGCAGACGAAGTGGAGATCCAGCCAGGTCTTGAGTGCTGCCGCCCCAGGTGAGCCAGAGATTCACCTGTTGCCACTCAAGCTACCGCTACCTACATCACCGCCGACTCCGCTGCCTTTAGGATTTCGGCTCAGCTCAGCTAAACCACAACCGGCGTGGGGACAGGAACAGCAACCAACCAATCACCCACCGCCTCCTGGAGCTTTTGCAGCAATGAGCTGGAAGTTTTATGAGTGACGACACATCTGACCAATGCAAGAACAGTAAGGGCCTAGGAGGGAGGGAGCGCCGTAGGCGACGCCACGAAGCTCTGGCAATACCCTGTTCATCTTCAAATGACAGCTCAGCGAGTTCCGGCGAGACACGCCCACGTCCTCCATGCCACGTGCGACCAATCAGAAAAGGAAAAGGATTGTCTATTTGCACAGCCACTCCGCTGGGAAAATCGCTGAGGTTTGAGCTAACCCGGGAGCGTTCACACCAAACGGGAGCGGACATGTGGGCAGGGCAAGGTTAATAGTGCCATGGAAGGAAGTTTACCGCAGTTGAGTTATACGTAGAAATTAGTTTGGGGAGGTGTTCCGCGTAGGAAATACCAGACACTGATACTGAAATTAGGCATAAGGAAGTTTTCCTATTCCGCCTGAGGCTAGACTGCCCTCCCACCTCTAAACAGATTTTCAACAGTTGGGGAAAATACTGGCCACCCGCACCTCGTTAAGACGTCGCAGAACCATTCGTGGTTTCTGAGCAATGCTTTCCATAATCAGTTCCCTAAATGTCCACCTTGTTAGCTAAACAGGTTACAAACGCCTGTAAATGGTACATAACTGAAATCATCAGAATTACAAATATCTATTAAACATACGCTATGTGCCAGAACCTATATCAAGAACTTTAGCCGGCGCGGCACGGTGGCTCAATCCTGGAAGGCCAAGGCTTTGAGCTAAGAGTTCGAGACCAGCCTGAGCAACATGGCAAAACCCCACCTCTACAAAAAAAAAAAAAAAAAAAAAAAAATTAAAAATAGCCGGGAATGGTGGCACACGGCTGTAGTCCTAGCTACTTGGGAGGCTGAGGCAGGAGGATCACTTGAACCCGGGAGGTCGAGGCTGCAGAGAGCCATGATCACGCCACTGCACTCCAGCCTGCGTGACAAAGTGAGACCCTATCAAACAAACAAACAAACAAAGTTAGAAGGTATTGCTAGAATTGACTAAATAAATAAGAAAAAGAATTTTACCTGCAGGACCGTCACATCCAGTGAATTAGAAACTATTTTCCCTGCTGTTTTACAGAAAAATATTAAGTAGCCTGGGTCTGCCCCACTCCCACACCTTAATCTTTTTTTTGTTTGTTTTTTGTTTTGAGACGGGGGTCTCACTCTGTCGCCCAGGCTGGAGTGCAGTGGCACGATCTCAGCTCACTGCAACCTCCACTCGCTGCAATCTCCGCCTCCCCGGTTCAAGCAATTCTCCTGCCAGAGCCTCTCGAGTAGCTGCGATTACAGGCACACACCACTGCGCCCGGCTAATTTTTGTATTTTTAGTAGAGACGGTGTTTCACCATGTTGGCTAGGCTGGTCTTGAACTCCTGAACTCAAGTGATCCACCCACCTTGGCCTCCCAAAGTGCTGGGATTACAGGCATGAACCACCGCGCCCAGCCACCTTAATCTTTTTAAACAAATACAGAATTGAAACTGCCCTCACAGGATTAAGGAGAGCTACAAGCCAGGCTTTGGCTTTAAGACAGCATTATATATAGTTAGCTATTATCTAGGGTGCACAAGTGTACTTTGACCTACTTCCCTGCAGCTGCTAACTCACTGAACGTCACCCAGCATGCTAGACCACCTGCTACCTGTTTCCCCACGGTTCTTACCATGAGTAAGAATTTCTGACGCTAGACTCATAAGATCTTTCTGCTCAAGAACTGTTTGTTTTTCAGATCCTGAATTCTGACATACCCCACCAAGAAACCCACTCAGCACAAGAATGAGGTTTCTTCAATTCAGCAACTAGGAAAACAAGTACGCCTACAAAGAAAAGTGAGAAAATTCATGGAGAATTTGAACTCAGAACCAGCTCCTCAGAGCTGATCTTTTCTGGGGGAAGCCAGGGCACGCGCCGGGTGCTCTTAACGGCAAGGCCATGTTTAAGAGAGTCTGGAGGCCAGGCGCGGTGGCTCACGCCTACAATCCCAGCACTTTGGGAAGCTGAGGCGGGTGGATCACAAGGTCAGGAGATCGAGACCATCCTGGCTAACACGGTGAAACCCCGTCTGCACTAAAAAACACAAAAAATTAGCCGGGCACGGTGGCGGGCGCCTGTGGTCCTAGCTACTCGGGAGGCTGAGGCAGGAGAATGGCGTGAACCCGGGAGGCAGAGCTTGCAGTGAGCCGAGATAGCGCCACCGCACCCCAGCCTTGGCGACAGAGTGAGACTCCGTCTCAAAAAAAAAAAAAGTCTGGAAGCACAGAGCAAAATGGACATTCGAGGGCGAACAACTGCTGGCAAAGGGATAACAAAAAACTTCACCTTCAAAAAATAAATCCTTTTGTTTTGAGACAGAGTTTCTCTCTGGTCACTCAGGCTGAAGTACAATGGCACAACCTCCGCTCACTGCTACCTCCACCTCCTGGGTTCAAGCGATTCTCCAGCCTCAGCCTCCTGAGTAGCTGGAATTACAGGCACCTGCCACCATGCCCAGCTAATTTTTGTATTTTTAGTACAGACGGGGTTTCACCATGTTGGCCAGGCTGGTCTTGAACTCATGACCTCAGGTGATCTGCCCGCCTCGGCCTCCCAAAGTGCTGGGATTACAGGTGTGAGCCACTGCACCCGGTCAGCTCATTTCTTTATCGTGCTGCATAATATTCCACTGTCTGGATATACCACAGTTTATTTATCCATTCACCCATTGAAGGACATTTTGGTTCCTTTCCAGTTTTGGTAATTATGAATAAGCTGCTATAAACATCCGTGTGCAGATTTTTGTGTGGACATGTTTTACTTATACCCAATTCTTACTCAGCTCCTTTGGGTAAGAGTATGTTTAATTTTGTAAGAGACAGCAAACTGTCTTCAAGAGTGGCTGTTCCATTTTGCAATGAATGAGAGTTCCTGTTGCTCTATGAAAATCCACTGTTTGAAAGAGCTGGCCAGACAAGGTGGCTCAAGCTGTAATCCTAGCACCTTGGGAGGCTGAGGTTGGAGGATTGCTTGAGTCCAGGAGTTCAATATCAGACTGGGCAACATGGTGAAACCCTGTCTACAAAAAATACAAAAGTTAGCCAGGCATGGTGGTACATGCCTGTAGTCCTAGCTATTGGGGACGCTGAGGTGGGAGGATTGCTTGAGTCTGGGGACGCAGAGGTTGGAGTGAGCCAAGATGGTACTACTATACTGCAGCTTGGGTAACAGCGAGACCCTGTCTCAAATAAAAATAAAAATAAACCAAAATGGTAACAGTGATTATATTTGGATGGTAGGATGATGGGTGATTATTTGTTTTTCCTCCTTTTCCTCCCCTGACTCGTTTTCTTGTCTCTCTCCCTCTGTCTCTCTGGTGAGGGGAGTGTCTTTTTTCCCATGTACTTTAACAAATGACTATGTATAATTTTTTTGTTTTTTGAGACCGAATTTCACTCTTGTTACCCAGGCTGGAGTGCAATGGTGAGATCTTGGCTCACCGCAACCTCCGCCTCCCAGGTTCAAGCGATTCTCCTGTCTCAGTCTCCCGAGTAGCTGGGATTACAGGCATGTGCCACCATGCCCGGCTAAATCTGTATTTTTAGTAGAGATGGGTTTCTCCATGTTTGTCAGACTGGTCTCGAACTCCCGACCTCAGGTGATCCACCTGTCTTGGCCTCCGAAAGTGCTAGGATTACATGTTTGAGCCACCACACCCAGCTATGTATAATTTTTATAGTCAGAAAAAAGATACTTTAATTTTTAAGGAGTCATATGTATTTATATTTACTCTCAAAGATACAAGCACTGTAATTAGAAGAGTAAGTACAGCACTGTAATTGTAATAGTTTTGTTTGCCCAATGCACAGTGAGTCAGCATACAGAGACCCCTGGCTGCAGCAAAGAAAGAAGTTTAACAATCACAGGGCATCTGAACGAGGAGATGGGAAGAAGCCTCAAATCCACCTCCCTGAGAGGTTTGGGGGACAGGGCTTTTAAGTCCTCTGGACAGGGGCTGTAGTGTGGGGATCGATGATTGGTCAAGAAGTGAAGGGCGAAGTCATGAGACAGGGAGACCAAGAAACCTCATTCTTGTGCTGAGTGGGTTTCTTGGTGGGGTATGTCAGAATTCAGGATCTGAAAAACAAACAGTTCTTGAGCAGAAAGATCTTATGAGTCTAGCGTCAGAAATTCTTACTCATGGTAAGAACCGTGGGGAAACAGGTAGCAGGTGGTCTAGCATGCTGGGT